>NW_024081534.1:14163-391503 GCF_003009895.1 Hyaena hyaena
TTTTTTTTTTTTTTTTTAATTTGAAGTATAATTGACACACAAGGTGACATTAGCTTCAGATGTACCACATAGTGACTGGACAGCTCTATGTGTTACGTGACGCTACAAAAGTAGTTAGCATCTGTCACCATACAATGTTATCTTAACAGTTATAGCTTGATTCTGAATAAACTGTTCTCTGGGACTTGATTCTGCCCAAAAGAGAATGCATAAAGCAATATCAACACACAAAATCCAGAGGCAGCTCAGTGGCTCAGTCGGTTAAGTGTCTGACTTTGGCTCAGGCCATGCTCTCACAGTTCGTGGGTTGCAGCCCTGAGTTGGGCTCTGTGCTGACAGCTCAGAGCCTGGAGCCTGCTTCGGATTCTGTGTCTCCCTCTCTCTCTGCCCCTCCCCCCTCAAAAATAAATAAACATAAGAAAATGTTTAAGAAAACTCAAAAATCAGCATGAAATTAGCACTAAAAACCTAACTAAGATTTCTTTTCTTTGTACATGTTATAGACATTGACAAGTTAGAACCTGATTGACTTTGTACCATGTTACCTCAGGATGTCACTTCCATGTATTACCTGGAGCTGCTCTAGGATTAATAATGAGCTCTCCTCTAGGAGACTCCTGGGTGGACAGAAAGGATCTGAGAGTCCAGTAGGAAGTGGAGGACCAGCTTAGCCCGGCAAGGAGGTTAAGATCTCGTCCCCCTCCCTCTCTCTCTCTCTCTCTCTCTCTCTCTCTCACACACACACACACACACACACACACACACACACACACACTTTCCTTTATTCTTTCCTAGTTTTCTGGAACTGCTTCCTCCTCATGACACCCCTGACCCCATTCCCAACTGTTTCCTAGCCTGGAACTTACTGGATTCTGATGAATCCAGGGTCAGGGAGAGGGTAAGGAATAGGAAGGAAAAGGAAGGAGGGAGGGGGAGAGGAGGAGGAAAGAAGGGATAGAAAGAGGAGAGAGAAGGAGAGGGAAAGAGAAAAATGTCCCTTTGTTCCTCAAAAGAGAATACATGATACATTGGAGCAGCATTCACCAACAAAACAACCTACATTTGCTAAATGCTTGCATTTACCATTTCCTGGTTGCCTGTAAGCATAAGGAGGTGGGAGTCTTCGGTTAGGCAGAATTCCAGACTAGAGTCCCAGTCATTTTTCTCCACTGAGAAGTAGTAACAGTGGTTGCCATACCTCACCCAGAAGTCTGGGCAGCTAGGACAACTGGGAGTGGAACCTAGAAAGGAAGAAGACCTGGTTCACATCTTTATGGACCACTTAGCCTTGGAATAAAATGGGAGAGAAATAGGATATGGCGGCCCCCCGGTCTTCCCTGGCCCGCCATCTTTCGGACTAAGGTTTAGAGAAACGTGCAAGAGTGCATGGCCTCAAATTAAAAACCTCGCAATGCCCAACTCCATCACAACTACTGTCCGTTCCACAACACAAGCATCTGACTATGACTAAAGAAGAAAGTAGGGAAATATATACAACCTGACTGAGGACCGTGGACAAAATACCTTACTTGATTAGAGGTCTTTATGCCCACATGCCAAATACACACCAAATAAAATAATGAAGCATCCGCATTACCTATATCAGTGCGTGGTCTACATAGGTTCAGTGCATACACTGTGTAGCTGATGATATACATGGCTGAAATCAGGCAGAATCTTCCAGAATGCCCAACCTCAACCTGATACCCCAGGATAGTCCAAAGAAAAGGACAGAAACTAGAAAAGCAAACTTCTAACTAGAGTGAAAGACAGGTGTTTTGTCTTTTAGCACAAATGCGATTGTCTATCATCACTGGATATTAGACAAAAGACTTTTACTTCAGCAAAAGAATTTATCAGAAAAAGTTTTCCAACAGAGAAGGATATCAGATGCTAAAGCAAAAAGTGAATGCAATTGTCTTCACAGGACTCTTAATTACAGAACATTCTCATTCCTTTAAAATGGTTGGATTATAGTGCTGTGAAAATGAAAGGGAACTGAGTAAGCTTTCGGGGTAATTTCAGCCAAGATTCCATAATTCTACTGATTTTCTACTTCCATGTAATACATTTGTATAAACACCTCCTAGGCACAATTCCACGGTAGGCAAGTATGAGCCATTATAGCAAATGAGCACTTTGTGGATATATAATTGGATAATAGATTACATATCTAGTGTAGTGTGGATTTGGGAGGTTAAGAGGAGGGAAGGCAGTACTTTCATTGTCAAAATTAGACAACTTGTCTGTGGCTTGGCGTGAGACCAATATAGGGTTCTGGAGATTAAGCTATAAAGTTGGCACCTTACAGCTTTGTGCTTTTTTCTGTACAACTGTGGCATTTCCCAGCCTTCCCTTGGAGTCTCTTTCTGTCAAAGGACTTGGGTCTTTGGTAGAGGTGCCAGGATGAACCCTTAGAGTCCTAATGAATAAAGCCTGGATAACAATCATCTGTCACTAACAATCATCTCAATAGCATAACCTCAGTCAGGACTCTGCATGGTGGAACAATAAACTAAGGGCTTTCTGGGCCATCACAGTGAATGACCTAGAAGAATTAAGTCTAGAAAATTTCATTTTAGAAAATGTGAAAGCACTCTAAAAATCAGAATATATTTAATTAAATGTTGATATATCTATTACGTGAAAAGTCAAACAATATATGATTATAATAATACAATTACGATTTGATTAGCATGATAAATATGGTAGTGGGTTGGAAAGTGTTTATGATAGAATATAAAATTAAAAAGCAATGTACAAAATTATAAGCATAAAATGACCAGAACTACAGCCAGCCTTACTTTAAAAAAAAAAAAAAAAAAAAGGTGGGGAAGATTTTAGAGGACTTGACAGAAGTTCTGTTAAGAGAATAAACACTTACATAAATGCTTGCAGTCACAGACTAGGGAACTAGACCCAGGAAACGTTTATACAAGCGGTGATTTATTTTGTTGGCATTATTTTTCATTTTTCAAACTTTCTGCTATGTTATATTGTGTTTATAACCCAAAATAGGTAAAACAGGGGTGCCTGGCTGGTTCAGTCGGAAGACCCTGGGGACCCCTGACCTCAGGGTCATTGAGTTCAAGCCCCATGTTGAGTGTAGACATTACTTAAATAAATAAGCCTTTTAAAAAGTAGGTAACATAAAGATGTTGACTTAAGATTATTACTTACCCTGGCACAGAATCCACTGAAAAAGCAGAGAACACACTAGAAGGGTGTTCAGAAGTCCCAACGCTATTGCCACATGGCACGAGAGGCGGGACCTGGAAGAAGAAACTGCAAGCACAGAAATCCCGAGTTAGAATAAACGCTGAAGGAAAAGACAAGGCCACAGAAGGATATCTGGTCTTGAACAAAACCTGGCTTTGCTGGATATCGGACTTGCTCTGAAGTCTGGAGTAACAACCCACATCTTTATCAAGCAACAGACTACATTTGTCAAGTTAAGAATACTTTCTTCTTGGGGCGCCTGGGGGGCTCAGTCAGTTAAGGTCCAACTTCTGCTCAGGTCATGATCTCACAATCTTTGAGTTCAAGCCCCGTGTCAGGCTCAGAGCCCAGAGCCTACTTCAGATTCTGTCTTTCTCTCTCTCTCTCTGTCCCTCCCCTGTTCATGGTATCTCTCTCTCTCTCTCTCTCTCTTTTAAAAATGAATAAACATAAAAAAAAAAAAAAAAAAGAAGGAGTGCCTGGGTGGCTCAGTTGGTTAAATGTCTGATTTCAGGTCAGGTCATGATCTCATAGTTCGTGAGTTCGAGCCCTGCATTGGGCTCTGTGCTGACAGCTCAGCGCCTCCAGGCTGCTGCGGATTCTGTGTCTTCTTCTCTCTCTGCCCCTCTCCTGCTCGCACTCTGTCTCTCTCTCGCTCAAAAATAAATAAACATTAAAAAAAAACAAAACTTTCTTCTTGGGTACCTGGGTGGCTCAGTTGGTTGAATGTCTGACTCTTGATTTCAGCTCAGGTCATGATCTCAGCCCCCAACTGGGCTCTGTACTGACAGCAAAGAGCCATAGGATTCTCTCTCTCTGCCCCTCCCCTGCTCGGTCTCTCTCTCTCTCTCAGAATAAATAAATAAACTTTAAAAAAAGAATATTTTTTCTTTTGAAATTGTGGCTTACACGGTCTCGTGCTTCAGCAGTGAAAATATTAATTGGCACAACTACTTTGAAGGACAATTTGGCAATGTCTACAAAAATTGCAAAGGCATTTATCCTTTGGTCCAGCAATTTTTTCCTCCAGATCCTCACCCATGTGCAAAATGTCATATTCATAAGGCAATTTGAGGCCTTATAAATATGGCCTCATATTTAGTTAGAAGAAACGACTGATTTCAATGTAAATGTCTATCAATAAAAGACCAGTCAAATACATTTTATTTTTTTTAAATACATTTTGATATATCTATAAAGTGAATGTTCTTAAAAAAGGAATAAAGACACACTTTTTTTTTTTACAGATATGGAGTGATTTTCAAGATATATAATTAAGTTGGGAAAGAAGTATTTTACAGAGAAATGTATGCTGGTATTTCTGATAGTAAACACAAGAATCTGATAACATTGTTTGCCTCGAGGGAGGGGAATTAGATCACTGAGGATAAAAATAGGAGGGAGACATTTTTACCTCGTTTGCTTTTGCACCTTCTGAATTTTGAACTATGGGAGGTATAACCTAGTCAAAATTTAAATAACTACAATTTAAATGAAAATAAAACAACCTGCATCTCAGAAGTGCTCTGCAAACTGTCATTTCTAAAGGAACAATGAGTTTAGGTTGATACATATGTTTAAGAACAGAACGCTACTTCATATTAACTATGTTACATATAACCTATGTCTGAGAATGCTACTTTCCTCCACTTGGAAAATGCAAATTTTTCTGAACTCAAACTTTTTTTTTTTAATTTTTTAAAGTTTATTTATTTTTGAGACAGAGAGAGACAGAGCACGAGCTGGGGAGGGGCAGAGAGAGAGGGAGACACAGAGTCCGAAACAGGCTCCAGGCTTTGAGCTGTCAGCACAGAGCCTGATGCGGGGCCTGAACCCACGGACCGTGAGATCATGACCTGAGCCGAAGTCAGATGCTCAACCGACTGAGCCACCCAGGCACCCTATAACTCAAACTTTTATCTCAAAATCACAATGATTTCATAGTCTGACAGTGTACGGTTTAGTGTAAAGAACAAAAATGTATCAAATAAGAATTTAAGTGCTACTTTTGACCCCTTTACATGATCATCTTTAATTTGGAATTTTGGAAATTAATTCGATTTGGGGTTCTCACTTTATTACTTAAATTTTAGATAAATTATTCTGTAGACATGTGTGTATATCCATGAAGCATTCTGAACTTCTTAAAAGAAAGAAATTCATAGTGAGAGATATCTTTAAAATGGGAGAGTTCAGGGGTGCCTGGGTGGCTCAGTCGGTGAAGTATCCGACTCTTGATTTTGGCTCAGGTCATGATCTCACAGTTGGTGAGTTTAAGTCCTGCATCAGGTTATGCTGACAGCGCAGGGCCTGCTTGGGATTCTCTCTCTCTCCCTCTTTCTATCTGCCCCTCTTCTGCTCTCTCTTTCTCTCTCTAATAAATAAATACCTAAAAATATTTTCAAATAAATAAATAAAAATAAAATGAGAGAGTTCTGCATGATAAATATTTGGACTGGCACACCCCAAAACACTACAAAATACATTTGTGTTATAGTAGAATACTTAATAAAATAAATGTTGCTTTTAGATGTTATGCAGAATGAAAAATGGCATTCAAACATAATTGTATTTGTGTAACCACAAGCCAATTCAAGAAATTAAGCGAAATTTAAAATCTGTTTTAATTTACTTTAAAAATATACATAGTAAGAGCCTCTTAGTAGAGTACATACAGTAGACTCAGCATAGAAACACAAAAATAGATCAAAATAGTAATGGTAACAATCGCCACACTGTAAAATTATTAGTGATTTTTATTTTCTTGTATCTGCTTTCATAGTTTCCCTGTTTTCTATAATAAACATATAATAATTTTGTACAGAGATTTTTAACATAATTTTAAAGCTCCTAATTATCCTATGCCCAAGTAGAGCACCCTGGAAAGCTAGGGTGGGAAGGGACATACTGACAGTAAATAGGAATGTGCAATATGTACTGTATATAAATAAACAGCCACTTGTCTAGATATCAAGATAATTTTATTCAAGTTCCACTTACCACTGTGTGACCTTGCGCTTACACTTTAGTATACAGATTCCTTTGACTTACCATTTTTATTCCTTAGAAATTGGTACATATATCCAAAAGAAAGAATTATATCTATAAATGTAAAGTTCAATGCCATATAATTGATAGTAATAGAAATAAACTTAAATGTCCAAGTACACTGGAATGATTTAGCAAATTATAGCAATGCTTTCAAAGAACCACACTAAAAATAATAAGACTATGTAGCTAAAAGAGAGAAAGTTTATGAAGCCCTACTAAGGAGCCTACATTGTGGGAGTTTATTGCCTAAGATATAAAGTCAAATATTAATTTTGGCTCTTATACTATTATCTGCCTGTCTCAGAAAGTGTTCTCACAGGGCTCCATGTCATAATGTCTTTTTCATCCTCAAATCCCTCAAAGAGTCACTGAATATTTATCGGTAGTATTCTTGATACCTTCGTCCTACCCCAGTGACCACTCTGGTGGAATACTGGGGGTGGGTGGGGATCTAGACATGGGAGTCAGTTTCTTTCCTAACAAACACTACTATCCATTAGAATTATTATTGGTGTCTTTCTCTTGACTTTGTAGTCAGGAGAAAAAACAGAGATGCTTAGAATTTAAACAGCTGGTCCAAGGTTACTACAAACATTACTAAAGAGATGAAGTTCTCCCACAAAGTTCTCGCTTTAGTTCAGGAGCAAGAAAGACTAACAGAATCGCCTTAGTTTGGTTTTCAGAGATGAGACTATAGATGTGAACAGTAAGGAAAAAAAAGAATGTACCTGAGACCCAGCTAAGATCCGATCTTTGACCATAGACCAGATTTTCATACTCCAAGCTGGCACTTCAAACTGAACCATAAGTACGCTTCAAATTGCCCTCAATTGTTCTGCATCCTCTCCTCCAAACTTCTACTTCCCATTCACTCCTTAGCCTAAGGTCACTTGCACAGTTTTGCACACTGACTTGATTAACTCACCTTTTTGCTGTGGTCTGTAGTCATTCTGGGCTGGAGGTTCAGAAGACTGTGATAGAGAATAAATATCATTGTCAATCATCTTCCTCAAATGTCATCCACATTCAGCCGAGAGAGTAAAATTAGAGACGTATGAAGAGACACGTGTCAGTGAGGAAACAGCCCAATGTCTAAACTGCTAGCAGGAAATTTGAAGGTTTTCAAGTTGTTGCTTTTTTTTTTTTTTCAAGAAAAAAAAAAAAAGGTCCAGCATGACATAAAAGAAGTAATTTTTCAGGAAATGACTCAAAGTCTGGAGGCTGCCTGAGGATTTTAATATTCTAAACTCTGGGTTTTTTTGTTTCCCCTTACCATACTCCCTAGATACTCATTAAATACATATTAAATAGATTCCCATCTCACATAATTCTATTCAGCAAGAAAAGTCGCCCTGAGGGCCAGCAATTTCAATTATGGAAACTGAAATAAAAACGAGGGCGGTTCTTAGTTACGAATTTATCTCAGATTTTGTATTTGCTTTGTTTCCTTTTGAGAAAATAGATGCATGTCACGTGGGACCGATTTCATTGCTTTTGGAGCTTTTGGTTAGTGGCATATGACAAAAGAAATAGACTGTCGGGTGTCTGTGCCGGGCATCCTGGGGAAAATGACCAAGGACCAGATACATGTTTTGTGAATATGCTGTACCTTCAGGGGCCCCCAAACATCTTTCCCATTTGTGCTCTAATCTTTACGCTTCACAGCATCAGAAATTCCATTAAATTTTCTCTCCTTGTTCTCTTATTTCTATTTTCAAAAACAACTATAAAGGGGGAATGAATTAAATAAATATATACTAAAGTATGAATAATGCATTTCTAATAGGTTAAACATTAATAATAAAAGGTGAAAGTAAGGAAAACAGAAACGGAATTGAAACTCTACGTAAGTTCACTGAAACACAATGTATAAAGATAGAAGAGAGGAAACAGAAGAGAAACAGGGAGAGCATACTAATAAAAACTAGGATAGCTGTGGGGCGCCTGGCCGGCTCAAATGATAGAGCATGCGACTCTTGATCATGAGTTTGAGCCCCACGTTGAGCATAGAGATTACTTAAGAAAAAGAAAAGCGTTTAAAAACTAAAAAAAAAAAAAAAAAAAAAAAAAAAAACAAATATAGTTCTGCGACTGGGGGAGGGAGAAATGGGGAATTGTTTAATGGCTCTAGAGTTTCAGTGCTGCAAGATGAGAAACTTCTGGAGATCTGTTNGTTTATTTATTTTTGAGACAGAGAGAGACAGAGCACGAGCTGGGGAGGGGCAGAGAGAGAGGGAGACACAGAGTCCGAAACAGGCTCCAGGCTTTGAGCTGTCAGCACAGAGCCTGATGCGGGGCCTGAACCCACGGACCGTGAGATCATGACCTGAGCCGAAGTCAGATGCTCAACCGACTGAGCCACCCAGGCACCCTATAACTCAAACTTTTATCTCAAAATCACAATGATTTCATAGTCTGACAGTGTACGGTTTAGTGTAAAGAACAAAAATGTATCAAATAAGAATTTAAGTGCTACTTTTGACCCCTTTACATGATCATCTTTAATTTGGAATTTTGGAAATTAATTCGATTTGGGGTTCTCACTTTATTACTTAAATTTTAGATAAATTATTCTGTAGACATGTGTGTATATCCATGAAGCATTCTGAACTTCTTAAAAGAAAGAAATTCATAGTGAGAGATATCTTTAAAATGGGAGAGTTCAGGGGTGCCTGGGTGGCTCAGTCGGTGAAGTATCCGACTCTTGATTTTGGCTCAGGTCATGATCTCACAGTTGGTGAGTTTAAGTCCTGCATCAGGTTATGCTGACAGCGCAGGGCCTGCTTGGGATTCTCTCTCTCTCCCTCTTTCTATCTGCCCCTCTTCTGCTCTCTCTTTCTCTCTCTAATAAATAAATACCTAAAAATATTTTCAAATAAATAAATAAAAATAAAATGAGAGAGTTCTGCATGATAAATATTTGGACTGGCACACCCCAAAACACTACAAAATACATTTGTGTTATAGTAGAATACTTAATAAAATAAATGTTGCTTTTAGATGTTATGCAGAATGAAAAATGGCATTCAAACATAATTGTATTTGTGTAACCACAAGCCAATTCAAGAAATTAAGCGAAATTTAAAATCTGTTTTAATTTACTTTAAAAATATACATAGTAAGAGCCTCTTAGTAGAGTACATACAGTAGACTCAGCATAGAAACACAAAAATAGATCAAAATAGTAATGGTAACAATCGCCACACTGTAAAATTATTAGTGATTTTTATTTTCTTGTATCTGCTTTCATAGTTTCCCTGTTTTCTATAATAAACATATAATAATTTTGTACAGAGATTTTTAACATAATTTTAAAGCTCCTAATTATCCTATGCCCAAGTAGAGCACCCTGGAAAGCTAGGGTGGGAAGGGACATGCTGACAGTAAATAGGAATGTGCAATATGTACTGTATATAAATAAACAGCCACTTGTCTAGATATCAAGATAATTTTATTCAAGTTCCACTTACCACTGTGTGACCTTGCGCTTACACTTTAGTATACAGATTCCTTTGACTTACCATTTTTATTCCTTAGAAATTGGTACATATATCCAAAAGAAAGAATTATATCTATAAATGTAAAGTTCAATGCCATATAATTGATAGTAATAGAAATAAACTTAAATGTCCAAGTACACTGGAATGATTTAGCAAATTATAGCAATGCTTTCAAAGAACCACACTAAAAATAATAAGACTATGTAGCTAAAAGAGAGAAAGTTTATGAAGCCCTACTAAGGAGCCTACATTGTGGGAGTTTATTGCCTAAGATATAAAGTCAAATATTAATTTTGGCTCTTATACTATTATCTGCCTGTCTCAGAAAGTGTTCTCACAGGGCTCCATGTCATAATGTCTTTTTCATCCTCAAATCCCTCAAAGAGTCACTGAATATTTATCGGTAGTATTCTTGATACCTTCGTCCTACCCCAGTGACCACTCTGGTGGAATACTGGGGGTGGGTGGGGATCTAGACATGGGAGTCAGTTTCTTTCCTAACAAACACTACTATCCATTAGAATTATTATTGGTGTCTTTCTCTTGACTTTGTAGTCAGGAGAAAAAACAGAGATGCTTAGAATTTAAACAGCTGGTCCAAGGTTACTACAAACATTACTAAAGAGATGAAGTTCTCCCACAAAGTTCTCGCTTTAGTTCAGGAGCAAGAAAGACTAACAGAATCGCCTTAGTTTGGTTTTCAGAGATGAGACTATAGATGTGAACAGTAAGGAAAAAAAAGAATGTACCTGAGACCCAGCTAAGATCCGATCTTTGACCATAGACCAGATTTTCATACTCCAAGCTGGCACTTCAAACTGAACCATAAGTACGCTTCAAATTGCCCTCAATTGTTCTGCATCCTCTCCTCCAAACTTCTACTTCCCATTCACTCCTTAGCCTAAGGTCACTTGCACAGTTTTGCACACTGACTTGATTAACTCACCTTTTTGCTGTGGTCTGTAGTCATTCTGGGCTGGAGGTTCAGAAGACTGTGATAGAGAATAAATATCATTGTCAATCATCTTCCTCAAATGTCATCCACATTCAGCCGAGAGAGTAAAATTAGAGACGTATGAAGAGACACGTGTCAGTGAGGAAACAGCCCAATGTCTAAACTGCTAGCAGGAAATTTGAAGGTTTTCAAGTTGTTGCTTTTTTTTTTTTTTCAAGAAAAAAAAAAAAAGGTCCAGCATGACATAAAAGAAGTAATTTTTCAGGAAATGACTCAAAGTCTGGAGGCTGCCTGAGGATTTTAATATTCTAAACTCTGGGTTTTTTTGTTTCCCCTTACCATACTCCCTAGATACTCATTAAATACATATTAAATAGATTCCCATCTCACATAATTCTATTCAGCAAGAAAAGTCGCCCTGAGGGCCAGCAATTTCAATTATGGAAACTGAAATAAAAACGAGGGCGGTTCTTAGTTACGAATTTATCTCAGATTTTGTATTTGCTTTGTTTCCTTTTGAGAAAATAGATGCATGTCACGTGGGACCGATTTCATTGCTTTTGGAGCTTTTGGTTAGTGGCATATGACAAAAGAAATAGACTGTCGGGTGTCTGTGCCGGGCATCCTGGGGAAAATGACCAAGGACCAGATACATGTTTTGTGAATATGCTGTACCTTCAGGGGCCCCCAAACATCTTTCCCATTTGTGCTCTAATCTTTACGCTTCACAGCATCAGAAATTCCATTAAATTTTCTCTCCTTGTTCTCTTATTTCTATTTTCAAAAACAACTATAAAGGGGGAATGAATTAAATAAATATATACTAAAGTATGAATAATGCATTTCTAATAGGTTAAACATTAATAATAAAAGGTGAAAGTAAGGAAAACAGAAACGGAATTGAAACTCTACGTAAGTTCACTGAAACACAATGTATAAAGATAGAAGAGAGGAAACAGAAGAGAAACAGGGAGAGCATACTAATAAAAACTAGGATAGCTGTGGGGCGCCTGGCCGGCTCAAATGATAGAGCATGCGACTCTTGATCATGAGTTTGAGCCCCACGTTGAGAAAAAAAAAAAAAAAAAAAAAAAAAAAAAAAAAAAAAAAAAAAAAAAAAAAAAAAAAAAAAAAAAAAAGCTAATATAGTTCTGCGACTGGGGGAGGGAGAAATGGGGAATTGTTTAATGGCTCTAGAGTTTCAGTGCTGCAAGATGAGAAACTTCTGGAGATCTGTTGTACAACGATGTGAACATACTTGTGTTAATCTGCCTAGGCTCCCATAACAAAATGCCCCAGACCACATAGCTGAAAACAACAGACATTTATTTGCTCACAGTTCTGGACACAGGAAGTCCAAGATTATGGTGCCTGCAGGGTTGGAATCTGGTGAGAACTCCCCCACCCCCATCCCCAGCGGCAATGTCCTTCTTAACTACGGTATTACATGACCTTTCCTCAATGCACGTGTGAGAAAGCAGGTCTTACATGACCTTTCCTCAATGCACGTGTGAGAAAGCATGTAAGCTTTCTGGTGGCTCTTCTTATAAGGATGCTAATTCCGTCAGATTAGCAGGGCCCCCCCATAACGACCCCATTTAACTTTGATTACTTCCTTAGAGGCCCCATCACAAAATAAAGACTGGAGATTTAAGGCTTCAACATAGGACTTCAGGGGTGTAAGGGGAACAAATATTAAGTCCATAACAACTTAACATTTTAATACTACTAAACCGTACCCTTAAAAATGGTTAAGATGGGGGGCACCTGGGTGGCTCAGTCAGTTAAGCATCTGACTTCAGCTCAGGTCATGATCTCGCAGTCCAGGAGTTTGAGCCCCACGTTGGGCTCTGTGAGGACAGCTCAGAGCCTGGAGCCTGCTTTGGATTCTGTGTCTCCCTTTCTCTCTGCCCCTTCACTGCTCGTGCTCTGTCTCTCTTTGTCTCTCAAAAATAAATAAACGTTTAAAATAATGGTTAAGATGGTTAAAGACAAAGAAGAGAGAGGAGGAGGAGGAGGTGGCCGTGGTGGCAACATAGGAACAGGTTTCTTGAGGAAATGACTAATTCTAGGGTCAGGGCACAGAAAATCCAAGATGAGCCTGGCACATCTTAGTCTTTTAATGCTAGCAAATGAAGAGGTACTCAAAGCTTAAAACAAACAAAAGAAAGATGAGGTCATGTCAGAAGGACACGGAACCAAACTGACAAAGGTCCCAATGGCCAAAAATGAAATAATTAGAGCAAGAAAATGAGTAACGTATTGGATTATAACTCTGGGGTGGCGGAGGGTTGGGGGGGGTAGCTATGAATTCATACTGACTGATTTTTTAATCTGCATGTATTTTGAATTTAAATTGTATATGCTTAAAGCATATAATGTGGAACTTTTGATATAAACATTGTGAAATGATTACCACAAAGTAATTAACATGCCCAACACTTCCAACAGTTACCATTTGTGTGGGGAGGCAGGCGGTGGTGAGAACACTTGAAATCTACTCTCTTAGGGGCGCCTGGGTGGCTTAGTCGGTTAAGCGTCCGACTTTCGCTTAGGTCATGGTCTCGCCGTTCGTGGGTTCGAGCCCTGCGTCGGGCTCTGTGCTGACTGACAGCTCGGAGCCTGGGGCCTATTTCAGAGTCTGTATCTCCCTCTCTCTCTGACCCTCCCCTGCTCATGCTGTCTCTCTCTCTCCTAGAAATAAATAAAAGAAAGAAAAGAAATCTACTCTCTTAGCAAATTTCAAGTATACATTTTTTTAAATTTAATCTCATTTTTATTATTTTTTTAAGTAGGCTCCACACTGTACATGGGGATTGAACTCACGACCCCAAGATCAAGAGTTGCATGTTCTACTGACTGAGCCAGCCAGGCATCCCTCAAGTATGTGTTATTTTTTATTTTTATTCATTTATTTCTTTTATAATTTTTTCAAGTATATTTTTTTATTTTGAGAGAGAGAAACAGAGCAAGAGGAGGGGAGGGGCAAACAGAGAGGGAGAGAGAATCCCAAGCAGGCTCCCCAGTGCCAGCACAGAGCCCAATGTGGGGCTAGAACCCACGAACTGTGAGATCATGACCTGAGCTGAAATCAAGAGGTAGGCACTTAACTGACTGAGCTACCCAGGCACCCCTATGTTATTTTCTTAATAGCTTTATTTTTTTAATTTTTTAAATGTTTATTTATTTTTGAGAGACAGAGAGACAGAGCACAAGCAGAAGAGGGGCAGAAAGAGAGGGAGACAAAAAATCTGATGCAGGCTCCAGGCTCCAAGCTGTCAGCACAGAGCCTGACGCAGGGCTTGAACTCACAAGCCATGAGATCTTGACCTGAGCCAAAGTTGGACACTTAACTGACTGAGCCACCCAGGTGCACTTATTTTTTTTTAATGTTTATTTATTTTGAGAAAGAGAGAGAGAGAGAGACAGAGAGACAGAGAGAGAAGGAGGGGCAGAGAAAGAGGGAAAGAGAATTCTAACCAAGCTCCACACTGTCAGCTCGAAGCCCTGTGCAGGGCTCCATCTCACGGTTGGTGAGATCATGACCTGAGCCAAAATCAAGAGTCAAAGACTTAACCAACTGAGCCACCCAGGTGCCCCTTTAACAGCTTTATTGATGTATAAATAACGTACATGCATACACCAGTGAAACCATCACCACGATCTAGGAAATGTACATATTCATCACCCCCAAAAGTTCACTTGTGTGCTCTGTATCATTCCTCTGCCCCTCCCATTCACCTTTCTCTAGGCATCTACTGATCTGCCTTTTTTATAAAAACAAAAGTTTATGTATTGATTTTGAGACGAGGGGGGAAGAGACAGAGAAAGAGAGAGAGAGAATCCCAAGCAGGTTCTACACCATCAGCACAAAGGCTGATTTAGGGCTCGAGCTCACAAACCGTGAAATCATGACCCAAGCTGAAATCCAATCGGTGCTTAACTGACTGCGCCACCCAGGCACCTACTAACCTGCCTTTTATCACTGTAGATTAGTTTGCATGTTTCCCAAGTTTTACACAAAAGGGGACTCATCCATGTTGCAGTGTATATCAATAATTCATTCCTTTTTATTGCTGAATATATTCCACTATACGGATAGACCCGTTTGCTTAACCATTCTCTTCTTAATACATTATTGTTAACTGTAGTCACCGTGCTGTATGTACTGAAGGTCTCCAGAACTTAGTCATCTTATAACTGAAAGTTCATACCCTTTGATCAATGTCTCTCCTTTTCCCCCATCCACTAGCCTCTGCTGATGACCATTCTACTCTGTTACTATGAATTCGACTTTTTTTTTTTTTTTTTAGATTCCACATACTGAGATCATGAGAAATTTCTGGTCTGGCTTATTTCACATAGATAATGTCCTCTAGTTTCGTCTAAGTTGTTGAAAATGGCAGATTCCTTTTTTTTAAGGCTGAACGATTTATATACATATGTGTGTGTATATATGTGTAAAAACTTTGGTTTGCGAGGATAATTCGTTCCAGAAACACGCTTGTAATCCAAAGCACTTGTATATCAAAGAGAATTTCCCCATAAGAAATAATGGAAACTCAGATGATTTCATTCCACAACCAGAAAAATATTCATATACAAATGATTACAATACTGTAATAGAATACAAAATAACAAATAAAATATAAAATATAAAGAAAAATAAACACATTAACCTGAACTTACCTTTGAAAATCTTCATGGATGGTGTGACGGAGATGAGAGAGGAGGATTATTGTGTAGGACAACTTTCACTGTCACTAATGGAATCACTGCTATCTATTGGCTAGATGGAATCTTTTTCTTTTCATGCAACTTTAACAAGGGACCCATCCAATGACCTAGAATGAAGCAAAGCATTCCTAAGCTTACTCTTGTATGGAAAAGCAAAGGACTGTCCACAGGTGCTTTGCAGTGACAAAAAATACACTAGTGCCAGTTGTGGGTACCTCCCAACGTTCTGAAAAATCACTGCTTTCTGCCGAATGCCTCGGCCTGAGACCGAGCATCCGAGCTTGGGAGATGATCACCCACAATCCCTCAGCAAGAGAGAGACAGAGAAAAACCGATGCTCAGTGGTGATCATATGACATCCAGCCTCATGTACTACTCATATTGCAGACATTGCTCGTTTACCAAGCAATTATCAAGTTAAAAATTATTAGAAATGTTTGCTTATCTTACAGAAAACATACAGAACAAGTCACTCACAATCCAAGGTTTTACTGTTTATCATATTTCCTCTTTCTGAGCAGAAAAAAAGAACATAAACAGAGCCTCAGTGAGCTGTAGGACAATATCAACGTGAAGCCCCAGAAATACAGGAGAAAATAGTGGAGCAGAAAAAGAACTTGAAGAATCGATGATCAAATACTTCCCAAATTTTGTGCAAAATGTCCAGATATGAGAAATTCAATAAACCCCAATCAGGATAAATATAAGGAAAGTCATACCTACGGACATCATAATAAAACTGCTGAAAACCAGATAAAAAGAAAATAGTGCAAGCAGATAGAAAAAACCAACATATTAAAAGGAACAATGACATGAATGATAGCTGAATTCTCATCAGAAACCAAGAAGGAGAAAGACAGTGGAATGCAATTTTTAATATTTTTTAATGTTTATTTATCTTTGAGAGTGTGTGCATGGTGCACACATGCGTGGGGGAGGGGTAGAGAGAAGGGGAGACAGAGAATCTGAAGCAGGCTCCGCACCATCAAAGCAAAGCCCAACGCAGGACTCAAGCTCACAAACCGTGAGATCATGACCTGAGCCGAAGTTGGACACTAAACCGACGGAGCCACCCAGGACCCCTGCCATTTTTTTTAAAGGAAAAATAGTAATACCATTGGTACAGCCACAATGGAAAATATGGAGGTTCCTCAAAATATTAACAAGAGAACTACTATATGATCTAGCAATTCCATTTCTGGGTATGCAGCTGAAGGAAATTAAATCACAATGTCAAAGAGGTATCTGTACCCCCTTGTTCACTGAAGCATTATTCACAATAGTCAAGACATAGAAACAACCTAGGTCCCCTCAATGAATGAGTGCACAAGGAAATTGTGGTATATAGATACAGTGGAATATTATTAAGCCATATAAATGAAGGAAATTCTGCTATTTGTGACAATATGGATGGACCTCGAGGGCATAATGCCAAGGGAAATAAGTCAGAGAAAAACAAATGTTATATGATCTCATTTATATGTATTTTTAACGTTTATTTTTGAGAGACAGAGAGAGACAGGGTATGAGCAGGGAAGGGGCAGACAGAGGGAGACACAGAATCTGTAGGAGGCTCCAGGCTCTGAGCTGTCAGCACAGAGCCTGATGCGGGGCTTGAACTCATGAACTGTGAGACGATGACCTGAGCCAAAGTCAGACGCTTAATGGACTGAGCCATCCAGGTGCCCCTGATCTCATTTATATGTAGAATCTTTAAAAAACCCCAAACTCATAGAAACAGAGAGTAGAATGGTGGCTGCCAGGGGCTTAGGGGTGGGAGAAATGAGATGTTGGTCAAAAGGTATAAACTTCCAGTTATAAGATGAATGAGTTCTGGGGATGTAATGTACCACACAGTGATTACAGTTAACAATGCTGGACTGTATACTTGAAATCTGCTATGAGTAAATATTAAACGTTCTTACCAGCAAAAAAGAAAAAAAAAATAACTTAGTGAGGTGTTGGATATAGTAACTAAACTTATTGTGGGAATCATTTTACAATATACATATATGTCAAATCATCACATTTGACAACTTAAATTTACACAATGTTATATGTCAATTACATCTCAATAAATCTGGGTTATGAGGTGAATACTACTACCAAACCAGAATTCTATATCTAGCAAACACATCCATCAAAAATAAAGAAGGGAAAAACACTTTTTTTAAATTCAATTTATTTTTAAATTTATTTATTTTGAGAGAGAGTGCGCACACTAGCAGGGGATGGGCAGAGAGAAAGGGAAGGAAAGAATCTCAAGCAGGTCGACTTGAGGTTCAATTCCAGGAATGGCAAGATCACAGCCTGAGTAGAAATTAAGGGCTGGACACTTAACCCACTCAGCCACCCAGGCGCCCCCCAAAAACACTTTCATATAAAGAAAACAGAATTGTCGTGAGCAGCCCAGCGCCACGAGAAATGCTAAACGAAGCTCTTCATGCTTAGAAAAAATGTCACGAGATGAAAACTCAGACCCATGAGACTGAAGAACAGAATCAGTAAATATACAGGTACATATAAAAGATGGTGTTCTTTTTTCCCCCTTAATTTCTTTAAAGGAAAGCAGAAACAAAGGAAAATAAAACATGTATGACAGACTGCCCACAAATAGAAAATGACAGACGTAAAGCCAACCACATCAGTAAGTGAATTCATCATAAATGGATTAACACATCAAACAAATGGCAGAGATTGTGACACAAGGAGGAAATAAAGCAAAAAACCCCCACACAACTATATGTTGTGTATAAACATGCACTTTAGACACGATGACACAAACAGGGTGGAGGAAAGTTCAGGAGAAGGTACATGTAAACAGTAAACAAAAGAAACCTGAAGAGGTGTATTCGTTTCTTATTGTTACTATAACAAATGCCACAAACACAGTGGCTTGAGAGTATGTACATTTATTTTTTCACAGTTCTGGGTGTCACATGTTTAAAATGAAGGTGTCAGGGGCACCTGGGTGGCTCAGTCAGGTAAGCATCCGATTTCACCTCAAGTCATGAGCTCATGGTTCACGAGTTCAAGCCCCGTGTCGGGCTCTGTGCTGATGGCTCAGAGCTTGGAACCTGCTTCTGATTCTGTGTCTCCCTCTCTGCCCCTCCCCTCATCATACTCTGACTCTCTCTCTCAAAAATAAATTAAAAATTTTTTTAAATAAATAAATAAAATGAAGGTGTCAGAAGACTGCTTTACTTCTAGAGGCTTCAGAGAAGAATTTGTTTCCTTGATTCTGCCTGCTACTACAGGCTGCCTGAATCCCTTGGCCTGTAGCCTCTTCCTCCATTTCAAAGTGCATCACCCCACCTCTGTTTCCATCATCACATCTTTTTCTAACGTTGACTCTCTGCCTCACTGTGATTATACTGGACCTACCTGGATAATCCACCATAATCTCTCCTTTGTAAAATTCTCAAGTTAATCATATCTACAATGTTTCTTTTGCTGTGCAAGGAAATCTAGTCACAGGTTCCAGGGATTAGGACATAGACATCTTTGGAGGTGGGAGTGGGGGACATTTTTCAGCCACCACAAGCGGTTATATTAATATAAAACAAAATTTACCAGTATGAAGAGGTACATTTCATAGTTACATGAATCACAGCCTCAAGTATATGCAAGAACCATAAATGAATATGTAGGAACTAATAATATGAAGCAAAACTTCTCTGAGTTAAGAAAAGAAATAAATCCATAACCAAAGCTGAACATTTAAACAGCCCTTTTACAATAACTGATAAAACAATTAGACAAAAAAAATCAGTAAGAGTATAAAAGATCTAAACAATACTATCAACCATCTTGATCTAATTGAAATTTACCCAGCAAAATGACACTGAACTACAGAATACAGATGGCTTTCAAGTATTAAGTGGAATATTTGCCAAGTTACACATTGTGTAATAGTACAAATTTTAATAAATTTCAGTATGTTAAAATCTTAAAAGATGTGTTCCATGACCACAGTGGAATCCATAGCAAGGAAAAGGTCTAGAAGGTTCCTCAATATTTAAAAATTTTAAAACGCACTTATAGTATCAGAGAAATACAAATCAAAACCCAGTGAGATATTACCTCACACCTGTTAGAATGACTATTTCTAAAAACAGCCCAAAAGAACAAGAAATAACAAGTGGTACTAGAGTACTGGAGTACTGAAGAAGACGTGAGGAAAAGGGGACCCTGCATGCTGTTGGTGGGAATGAAACTGGTGCAGCCATTATGGAAAACAGTATGAAGTGGCCTCAAAAAACAGAACTACCATGTGGTCCAACAATTCCACTGCTAGGTATGCAGCTGAAGAAAACAAAATCACTATCATTTATATCTTTTATATCAAAACATATTTGCATTTTCATGTTCATGGCAGCATTATTCACAATAGCGGACACATGGAAACAAAGTATCTGCTGATAGATGAATGAATAAAGAAAATGCGGTACACATACATAATGGAATACTATTTGGCCATAAAAGAAGAAAATCTTGTCATTTGTGACAACATGGATTGAGCTTGAGGGTAAATAAGTCAAAGGGAGAAAAACAAATACTGTATAATCATTTATATATGGAATCTAAAAAACCAAACCAAACCCCGAATGCACAGATACAGAGAAGACGTTGGTGGTTGCCAGACCTAGGGGGTGGGAGCAAGGGAGATCAGTAACTGTGGTTAAAAGGCATAAACTTCCAATTACAAGATAAGTAAGTTATGGGGATGTGATGTATAGCGTTGTGACTATAGTTAGCAATACTGAATTACACATTTGAAAGTTGCGGGGCACCTGGGTGGCTCAGTTGGTGAAGCATCTGACTTTGGCCCAGGTCATGATCTCCTGGTTCCTGTGTTCAAGCCCCGCATCCAACTCCATACTGACTGTGCAGAATCTGCTTGGGATTTTCTCTCTCTCCCTCTCCGCCCTTCCACCACTTGTTCTCTCTCTCAAACATAAACAAACTTTAAAAAAAAAAAGTTTAAAAAAAAAAGAAAGTTGCTAAGAAAGTAGATCTTAAAAGTTCTCACTACAAACTGGTAACTGTGTTGTGATGGATGCTAACTAATCATTCTGAAATGTATACATATATCAAATCATTACACTGTATACTCAAAACTAAAACTTATGTGTCAATTATACCTCAATTTTTAAAAATAAAATACAAATAAAAAAGAAAGTATTAGAGAGATGAGAGGTGTTAAAAACCCACTGGGACTTACTTGAGACTTTTTCATTGACATAATCATAAAGATAATTAGAAAGGGGAGGAAAAAAGTTCTGTTGGAATAATTAACATGCTTTTTGGACAGCCAAAACATACAAATGTGCATGTGTGCGCGCGCGCGCGCGCACACACACACACACACACACACACACACATTCTAAATCATCCATGGCCAAAGAAGAAATAATAAGCAAAATTAGAAATTATATCAAACTAAATAATTATGAAAATGCAACATGAAAATTTTGTAGACTACAGCTAAAACAGTGGCTTAGAGGGAAGGTCAGGGCTTTAGGTGAACACAAAAGTAGAAAGATTTTAAATAAATAATGTTTCTAATTAAGGAAGACATAAAAAGAAGAATTAAAACCGAAGCAAGCAGAAGAAAGGTCAGAAATTTCAAATCCTAAATCAATAAATTTTTTAAAAAGCAGTAAGCAGTAGAAAAATTAACCACAAAAAATTGATTATTTGGTAAGATTACTGACTGATAAACTTACCAATAAACAAAGAGAGAAGACAAAGTATGAATACCAAGAACGAAGAAGGTATATCACTAGAGATTTTATTTTATTTTATTTTATTTTATTTTTTAATGTTTTATTTATTTCTAGGAGAGAGAGAGACAGCGTGAGCAGCGGAGGGTCAGAGAGAGAGCGAGTCACGGACTCTGAAACAGGCTCCAGGCTCTGAGCTGGCAGTCAGCACAGAGCCTGACGTGGGGCTCAAACCCACGAACTGCGAGATCATGACCTAAGCGAAAGTCAGACGCTTAACCGACTAAGCTGCCCAGGCGCCCCGAGATTTTAAAGGCATTAAAAGGATAATAAGGAAATATTATATCTGTGTGCCAATAAATTTAACAATTTAGATAAAATGGAAAAATTCCTTGAAAAACACAATTTACCAAAACTGACACAAGAAGAAATAGAAATTTCTGAATAGTTCTCTTTCTACTAAAGGAATTGAACTTAATGAAAAAATATTTTTAATATTTATTTATTTTTGAGAAAGAGAGAGACAGAGCATGAGCAGGGAAGGGGCAGATAGAGAGAGAGCCACAGAATCTGAAGTAGGCTCCAGGGTATGAGCTGTCAGCACAGAACCTGACACGGGGCTTAAACCCACAAACTGTGAGATCATGACCTGAGCCGAAGTTGGATGCTTAACCAACCAAGCCACCCAAGGTGCTCCTAAAGAATTTGAATTTGGTAATACAAACCTTCCCATAACAAAGCTCCATGCTCAGATGATTTCAATAGCACAGTCTCTCAAACTTTAAGAGATAAAAAACACAATTCCTTCAGAAAATAGAAAGTAAAAGTATCCTCTCCAACTAACTTTAGGCAGCCATCAAGTCTCTGATACCAAAGTGGCACATGTACCCCAATGTTCATAACAGCACTCTCAACAATAGCCAAAACATGGAAAGAGCCTAAGTGTCCCTCAACTGACTAATGGATCAAGAAGATATAGTTCATCTATACAATGGAAAACTACATGGCAATGAGAAAGAATGAGATCTGGCCATGTGTAGCAACATGGATGGACCTTGAGGGTGTTATGCTGAGCGAAATAAGTCAGGCAGAGAAGGACAAATATCATATGTTTGCATGTATAGGAGGATTAGGAGGAACTTAACGGAAGGCCATGGGGGAGAAGAAGGGGAAAAATAGTGGGGGAGAGGGAGGGAGGCAAACCATGAGAGACTCTGGAATGCTGAGAACAAACTGAGGGCTGATGGGGGTGGGAGTGAGGGGAAGGGGGTGATGGGCATGGAGGAGGGCACTTGTCGGGATGAGCACTGGGTGTTATATGGAAACCAACTTGACAATAAACTATTTTTTTTTAATAAAAATAAAAATAGATAAATAAAATTTAAAAAAGGAAAAAGAAAAAACTGAAAAAAAAAAAGATCACAGATGAACTGAACATCACTGCCAATCAACCGGATCCATTGCCATTGGTACAATATTTCATCCAACAAAGAATATACATTCCTCTCAAGCTCACATAGAACATTCACTGAGATGCACCATATTCAGGGCCATAAGATACACTGGAACAAAGTAAACAAAATCATAGGAAGTATGTTCTCAGACCACAAAAGACTCAAACTAGACTTCAAGAACAGAAAGATAGCTGGGAAATGAGAAAAACAGAAGAGATGCAACAAGTTTCTAACATGGATTAGAGGGGAGGTTGGTGGGGGGATGGGTGAAAGAAGTGAAGGAGATTAAGAGTACACTTCTCGTGATATGCACTGAGAAATGCATAGAATTGCTGAATCCTAGTGTACATCTGAAACTCTTATTACACTGTATGTTCATTATACTTTAACTTAAAAAATAAACATATGGGTCAAGGAAAAAAAAGACTCTGATACCAAAACTGACAAAGAATTACAATTAAAAAAAATTACAGGATCTAACTCTCATAAATACAGACACCACTATCTTTAGAATTAAAAAAAAAAACTATCAGCAAATAAAATTCAGAAAAACATATAAAGAGACAATTCATCATGACAAAGTGTAGTTTACCCAGGAGCAAGGGGAGAATTTCTAATTTTACCATTTCTATTCAACACGGTGCTGAAAATCCTAGACAGGACTGGAAACATTCCTAGGTCATGAAAATCTACAAATCTGGATTACACGGTGGTTACAGTTATGATGCATTTGTCAAGATTCAGTGAATTGTATACTTAAGAGTTGTGTATTCCCCACATGTTTTCACTTATAAGTGGAAACTTAACAGAGGACTTAACAGAAGGAGAGAAAATAGTTGGGGAGAGGGAGGGAGGCAAACCATGAGAGACTCTTGAATACTGAGAACAAACTAAGGGCTGATGGGGGTGGGGGAGAGGGGAAGGGGGTGATGGGCATGGAGGAGGGCACTTGTTGGGATGAGCACGGGGTGTTATATGGAAACCAACTTGACAATACACTATGAAGAACCCCCCCCCAAAAAAAGAGTTGTGTATTTCATTATTTGTAAATCTTACCTCAACAACAAAAATGAAACTTTAAACAGATATTGAACTCTAATTAGTAGGCCTGCTTTACACAACAGTATGATTTATCAATTATAAAACTACTTTCTGTGGGGCGCCTGGGTGGCTCAGTCTGTTAAGCATCTGACTTCAGCTCAGGTCATGATCTGACAGTTCATGGGTTCAAGCCCCTAGTTGGGCTCTGCGCTGACAGCTCAGAGCCTGGAGCCTGCTAAGGATTCTGAGTCTCCCTCTCTCTCTGCCCCTCCTCTGCTCATGCTCTCTCTCTTTCTCTCTCTCAAAAAATAAACATTCAAAAAATGCTTAACTACTTTCTGTGTTTTCTTACGTGTGAACAAGTGTATACATATATTCACTACGATGGGAGCCTGGTTTCTCACTCTTGGAAAGATATATGGATTTCCTAACTCTGTCTGCCGAGGGGCACTGAAGCAGTGACCCGCAAGTAGCAAGAAGCACACCTTGTAATCAGATCTTGCTTTCTCAAGACCATTCTCCACTGAAAGGAACAAGGCTGCCCTGAAGAAATGACTGATTCTATGGTAATTAAAATACAAGATAAATGTGGAACATCTGGGTACCCCAAAGTAAAGAATTTGCTCAAAAAATGATGGGGAGATGTCAAAATGACACAAGGAGCCACTATAAAGAGGCTCCCACTGCCAGTTCAAAATCAACCCACACCCTCCAGCGATTCATGTTACCTTATCAGTGGGCCACACGTCCTGTGGCAGGAACCACACCCTCTCTTCATCGGTCTGAATCTCCACCTTGTGGTTGGGGAAGGGAGCACTTCCTTTAAGTCTCTAAGGTGCTTCCTTGTTAACTCTTCTTCAGCCCAGAGGCAGTAGCTGCATCTTGTGACTGCTACTTCTGTGTAACTCCTGTGTAACTTTGAGTTCTTATTTGCCCCCTTTAGTAATGATTTACTAGAAAACCAGTCTATATGAAAGTTTTCCTTAAAATCACTGGTGTGGCGTTTGTCTTCTAATTGGATCCTGATTGGTACAAGAACACATCCCTTCTCTCTTAGCCCTATCAAAAAGATTCATTCCTAAGTATAATTATGAGGAAATACCAGATATACCCAAAATAAGAGACCTTCTACAAATCAAGTGACCTGTACGTTTCAAAAGCTCACGGTCAAATAAGATAAAAATGACAAATGACTTCAGTCTGACTCCTGCTTGGCTTCTATGGTTGGGGAATGGGAAATAATTATAAAACATATTGACTGAGACAACTGATGAAATGTGAATATGGACCATGGATTAGATAATAATATTGTATCAGGGGGTCTAGTTTCTAATTTTGATAATGACACAGTGAGAAAGTAAAAGAATGTCTTTATTCTTAGGAAAGACACACTGATGTACTTAATGGTAATGGTGAACTTTCAAATTGTTCAAAATAAACCAGTGCTTGAGCGTGCAGGGTGGGGAGAGACTAATAAAGCAAATGGGGCAACTTGTAAAGGACTGGCAAATCACAGCAAAGTGAATACAAGAGTTCTATTTACTATTCTTGCAACTATTCTACAAATTTTAAGTTATATTAAAGTTGAAAATTACCAGAGACAAGGGGCACCTGGCTGGCTCAGTTGGTTAAGCATCTGACTCTTGACTTCAGCTCAAGTCATAATCCCATGGTTTGAGTTGGTGGGTTTGAGCCCCAAATTGGGCAGTGGACCCTGCTTGCAATTCTCTACCTCTCCCTCTCTGCCCCCTTCTCTCTCAAAAATAAATGAACACTTAAAAAAATGAAAAGTATCCAAAAAATACATTAAGTCCTTGAAATATGTTAAGTATTTTAAAAGGAAGGCATCAATAAAAATTCAAAACTGAAATCTAGTTCAAGATGGCAAATTGAATACGTGCATAACAGGATTGAGAAACTACCGAACAAATTTCAAAGATCCCTGAGCAAGGGCACCTGGGTGGCTCAGTGAGTTAAACGTCCACCTCTTGGTTTCCGCTCAGGTCATGATCTCACGATTCGTTGGTTTGAGCCCCACGTCAGGCTCTGTGCTGATAGCGCGGAACCTGCTTGGGATTCTCTTCTTCTCTCTCTTCCCTTCCTCTGCTCTCTCTCTCTCAAAATAAATAAATAAACTAAAAAAAAAAAAAAAAGGATCCCTGAGTAGATCAGAAATTGTGAGCGGGGAGGATTTATTTGATAGTGAAACCAGAGCAAAACCTGTAACACAAAACTCATACTGAAGGAAGCTGTTGAGAGATTTAAAAAGCCATTCCCAGCCAATCTTCCAGCTCAGAGATAACAAAAAAGAACACCTGAGGAAATTCTCAAAGCAACACTTTGAAGGAAGAATGTAGAATACAGTAAAAGCCATGGTTTCACTTTCTATGGTTTCAGTTACTCAAGATCAACCACATCGTGGAAGCAGATGATCCTCTTCTGTCTTATCAGCAGATCAATAGCAATCTACCGTTAAATCACAATACCTATGTCACTGACCTCACTTTGTCTATCATGTAGGCATGTTATCATCTCATACCATCACGAGAGGAAGAGTGAATACAGTCCAGTAAGGTTTTTTGACAGACTACCTTCACATATTGTTATAATTGTTCTATTTTATTAGTTATTGTCCTAGCCTCATACTGTGCCTCACTTACAAATTACACTTTATCGTAAGTATGTATGTATAAGAAAAAACACAGGATTCAGTACTACATGCAGTTTCTAGGGGTCTTGGAATATATCCCCCTGGATGAGGGGGGACTAGATTTCTCAAGTACCTTCCCTTCTTCTGTTTTTACTAAACAGGAGGCATTTTGAGCTTTGATTTCAGCAGAAAACTGCTAAAGAACTGCTTTCTAAACAAAGTGAGCAATTTACTTTGTATGTGGGAGAGGGGTGTGGGTGTGGGTATTCTGTGCAGGGTGTCCTTGGTAAAGATGAGGCTAGAGAGAGGCAGAGCAGAAAGGCAAAAAAGAACTGCTACATTCAGTTTTTGTCCCTGGCATAGATCATTTCCACAATGGGCACTAAAGTGTGAGAAGCAGGGAAGTGACCCAGGTTAGTTGTGAGTGGATAGAAAGGGAAGCCTCTCCCTCCTTCTCACTCCTTCAGAAGACAAGTTATTCGCCCTACTCAACTGCATTGCTGGACCTTTCCTGACCTCCAACATGCACCCTCCCCTCCCTCCAGCCCAATGCCACTCTAGGTAATGACCAAGAGGCAAGATTTCTAAATTCACCAACATATGAACATCAGTTCCAGAATGAAAGGTTATTATAAAAAGGATTTCTGTCTTTCTTCCCCCTCTGGTGCACCCCCAAAATCTGTAACAGTGTAATTGTTAGGTAAATATTTGCTGAATGAATTTATAAAAGCAATTCAATAGAAATAAATACCTTAAGCAGCAATACATACACCTAAGTATTACACAACCGGTAAAGGGTTTATTTATAAAGTTAGTGATATGGAGAAACATTTAAGGATATTAAAGTTTTTTAAAAAGGAAATGGAGAACACGTTCCTGAGGGAGATAGATACACAACTGCTTGGTGGATTTATAGGTTTTTGTTCTGCGGTTCTCTGTATTTTCTGATTACAAATTACTTTTATTATTAAAAAGAAACTCACCTTTTTAGTTTTTTCTTGAGAACCCATCTATCTGAACCCAACCCAGACATGATAACCACCTTGCCTGAACTGAATGTGCTCATTTATAAACAAACACAGGATCCTACATAGTCAATGTACCACTTGAGAGCATGACTCTGAAGATTATATGCATATATAACTAATGACTAAATTATGGAACCTGAATACTGACACCATAACTCAGATAGCTGTGGGACCCAGGATAAGTTACTTGGCCTCTGCAAGCTTTAAGATTCAAGGTTACTGTGAAGACTAAGTGACTCAGTACCCACTTAAAGCACTTACAACAGGGGTACCTGGGTGGCTCAGTCGTTTAAGCGTCCGACTTCGGCTCAGGTCATGATCTTACGGTTGGTGGGTTTGAGCCCCGCATCGGGCTCTGTGCTGACAGCTCAGAGCCTGGAGCCTGTTTCAGATTCTGTCTCTCTCTCTCTGCCCCGCCCCGGCTCTTGCTCGGTCTCTCAAAAATAAATAAATGCTTTGGGGGGGGGGGGGGTTGGGAAGCACTTAGAACAGAGAACTACACACGTACTAGCTTCTATTACGACTGGATTCAAAACATTGTGCTAACTCTAGAGAGCAGAATGACGAACCAAAATCCAGTCTATCCGCTAAGGGGGGCGGGGGGGGGGGGTGACACACAAAAGCAAGGGAGGAGTCAACGTAGAATGAAAACGCGCTATAACCAGGGAGGGGCAACAGGTGTGCACTTAGAAGGAATGGTTTATCCCGAAGACCGTCGATCCGGGAAGTCACAGGAGAGAACAGCATGGGAACGCGCAGGGCCTCACAAGCGACGCGTCCTACGGACAAGAGGGAAACCACCGGGGACCTTGGCGATGGCACGGAGACTGACACGGACTTGCTCCTTCCCCAGGACACCGGGGACGCGGGACACGAGGAGAGCAGAGCTGGTTACAGAGGGTTCATCGCGCAAAGAGCCACGAGACCGCAAACTGCCCAGAGACCTCTTGGTGAACTGAACAGGTTGCAGGGGTTCACGCCACATGCCACGAGGCCGGGATGACACTGTTCACAAAACAGTATCGGTAACCCGAGACCCCAAGGGACTAAGCTGAGGAAAGGAAATAAAGAACAAAGGCGTCGTTAAGAATGCCAGGACCCTGGCGACCCAAGCGCGGTCCGCTCTTTTCCAGGCGCTGAGCGGGGTCTCACGCGACGCGGGGTCGGCAGACGGCGAAACAGCGCCCCTCGCCGGCGGCAAGCGAGCGGGGGAAGGGCGGGGAGGCAGACACCTGCGGTGGGAACTACAGCTCCCGCCGAGGCCCGCCCGACAGCCCCCTTCCCGGACTTCCGCTTCCGCCGCCGCTCTCACGTACTGTCCGCGTGGGGCCCTCCTGGGGAGCGGGCCTGGCGCGTGACCCCGCGTGACCGCGCGTGGCTCCGCGAGCCGAGAGGCCGGGAGGCCGGACTCTGGGACCCCATTGGTAGAAAGGCGACCCAAAAAGGTGGACCCCCCCAACTTGAAAATCTCGGTGGGGATTGGAGCTGATAAGACAAAGGCGGAGCTAAATGCCCGGAGCCTGGCCAATCAGAGTCTGGGATCGGCCGGGAGACCGGGAAGGGGAAAGGGGCGAAATGGTTCTGCGGTCACATGCCGCTGGGTTTGGTGGGAGGAGCAGCTGCCCAGAGGACGCCTGGTGCTTCCTGTTTCCGGTTCCCGGAGTGGTGCACAGCGAGGCGCCTTGGGGGACGCTGGCCTTTGACACGAGTGGTGGGTCGGGGTGTGCTGCCGGCCGCTCGCGGGCCCTGTCTCGCAGCCCCAGACAGAGGTCCAGCCGGGGATTCTGCGCCCTGACCACCCGCTTTGCCCGCGACACGTGAGTACGAGGGGCGTGGAGGAGGACAGGCGCTGGTGCGCGCTCGCACCGCGGCGTCCGGGACCGGGACCGGGGTCGCGAAGTCCGCTCTGGCCGAGCTTCCAGCCCGAGATGCAGCTAAGGAGCCCCAGTGTAGGAAGGAGGCGCAGGCGTAGGCGTGCGGGCGGGGAGTTCGAGTCCCGAAGGGAGCGAGGGAGAGAGGACCCACCAAGCCCGGAGAGGGAACTGACGTGTGTTTGGAAAGCAGGGAAGGGAAGGACGATAGGTACGGAGCCGTTTGAGGTGGTTCAGGATACCTGTAGGAGGAGTTTTTGGCCCACATCGAGAAGGAAGCTAAAAGTGGCATCATTTGGAGAGGAGATGGCCCTGAGCAGTGGCAAGTCGGGAGACTAAGACGGAACGAGGATTTCTAGAAGGCTGGAAGAAGTTTGAAGGGGATGCCAGTAGGATCTGGAGAAGCTCCTACGTGCTTTAGCTGGTGTTTCTGTTTGTAGAGAGCTTCCGCCCTTGGGACACAGAGCGACTTCTCTAAGGCTTTTCAGCATTGGGCCTCTTAGCGCATGAGGGCTGCCCTTCTATAACAGTGTGAGCTGCTGGAGACGGGAGATAAGGGCCGCCACCTCAGGAGTGGGCCAGCCGAAAGTAGAGATTCCACTGAACGATGGAAAATGCTCGTGGCCGGTGTTGAAGGGTGGGAAAGAGCGGTTCAGAGGCCAGTGAAGTGAACTGCTTCCCAGTTCCTGCTTTAGTCATTGGTCATCCCACTGAAGAGGATTTTTCAGCATTACCGAAATAGATCTGTCCTAAAACAAGAGAACCAAAGGGTTTTTTTCAAAGTCTTAAAGTCCTGTTCTTTATTTCCCAAGTCTCTAGGCAAACTAGCGTGCCTTGAGAATTTAATCATAGCACATTAAAAGGGAACTTTGCAGCCCTTGGATTTTATACTCTTCCTAATAAATTTTTTCACGTCTGTACCAGCAAATAGCTTTGTGCCATGAATTCTCCAAGTTGTCCCACCAGTTTCACGCATGTTTAATACTTGTACAACCTAGCACAGATCATGTAACCTCTGCAAACATCCGTTTCCTCATCTGTACAATGGGAGAAATTATACCTGCTTTTCTGGGTTGTGAAGAAGAAGAAACATAATCTCGATAAAACACCTTGCCACTGAATCGAAGAGAAGCAGCTCAAACACACAGATAAACGTTGAGCAGAAAAGAGAATAATAAACGTTTAGTGCCACCCTAATTTCTGAAACCAATGAGCAAATGAAAGACAGTTCAACTCAACTGTTGCAGACCCCAGGGTGTTTAACCCTGTATCCTCTACCAGTTTTGTAAGACTCTTTGTCCTAATTTGAGAAAAGAAATCATTAACTGTTAACAGATAAGGAACTGACTTGGAGGCCAAAGAACACAGCCTTCTTTCTGTGTGAGCATCCCTCCAGAAAACTGGTCCTGGGGAAAAAAGTCTCCCAAGTCCAAAATGTTGAAATTTGAAATTAGATCCTGAGACCATATAAGGAAAATGGCCTGTGGAGTCAGTCCCATAAAAAGTCTCTTAATCGCTTTTTAAGAACTCAGCTGGTCACTGAGTGTGTTGAGCAATGAACTTAGGGAAAGCAGGAGCTTGAGGTTTGGGTTCTTTAGTCCATCCTCTGAGCTGTGTGAGGAGTCACTTCCCCCTGCTTTGTCAGAAAGAAAGCAAAGCTTTGGCTGCCTATTCTGATCCCCCCAAAACTACTGTGAAAGCAGATACTGTGAACATGTGGTCAAGTGTCAGCCATGAGCTCTGGAGTCAGACTTTCTGGTTCACTCCACTAGCTGTGTGTCATCTGTAAAATAAAGACAATAATGGTATTCACTGCATAGAGTTTTTGTAAGGAATAATTAGTTAATGCGTGATAATACTTTTGACCATGGAAGGCCAGCACTCTGTTCAAAGTTTCTGATTGGTGCTTTAAATGCGTTTATGGGGGCCTCAGACTTTATGGCTGGTGATAATTATTCTATGGAAACATTTTATTAATATTACTATAGTGAGTTGATGTTGGAAATAATACAGAGTCAGAGAGAGAAGACAACTTCCCCAGCATTTGTTGCCCGGGTGGAATGTAGAGAACAGAAGGCCAAATGGAAGTTTGTTTCGGGGAGTGGAGAGAATTCAGGACTCAGAGCTTCCATTTTCCTCTTTTTAAACTACTTGGTACCCATTAAATTCTGCCTAGTATTAACCAAAGTTCAGACTTGTGGTATGGAAGCCTGCTATTATAAGTGAGTAAAGTGTGGAAGAATTAAATCTTTCCATCACAACAGTGACAGGAAATTAACAAGTAGCAATGGCCTGAACGATCATTAACTCGTAATGAATACCAGAGTGAAGTCGTCTGCGGGGGTAAATCCGAATGTCCTGAGTGTGAGGATGGATTTGAGAAAAGGAGGCTGGGAAATGAAGCCATGTGTTTCCATTCCCAGAACAGTACAAGGAGCAGGTGAATTGGCAAGTGACTCAGTGATTCCCAAGAATGGCCAGCAATTTGGAGTATACAAAGACAAGTATACTGGATATTTAGAAAATCTTGGGATTTGTGACATGCGGAGCCTGTGGTGGGTTTTGGAAGACTTCTTCAAACCACTCTCTCTCTCTGACCTAGTGAATTTTCTTCTTCCTATAATTCACATGACTAAATATTTTTTCAGACATGAGACATCAAAGCAGGTAAATGTCAAGTTTTAGGTGCTCTGGCTGTGTTGATCTCCATTCATCATTCTTCCGGTGAATATGAACAAAGACTATTGAATGCTCCTGACTATTGTTAGGAGAAGTTAGGACTCAAACTATTTAAGACTCTTTCTTTGTTTTTACATCTTTCTCAATAACTTTCAACTGGACTTTATCGAATGTTAAGTTAAAATTTGAGTGTTATCTTAGGGAGGCCCGCAAGTTAAAGCAGGTTTGTTTTGTTTTTTGTTTTTTGTTTTTTTTTTAAGTTTTTGTTTGTTTATTTTGAGAGAGAGAGAGCAAGAATCCCAAGCAGGCTCCACATCAGTGCAGAGCCCGGCATGGGGCTCCCTCTCATGACTGCAAGATCATGACCTGAGCCAAGAGCAAGAGTTGCACACTTAACCAGCTAAGCCACCCAGGCGCCCCGGAAGCAGTGTTTATGAACCAGTATTAAAGTTTAAATATGAGATATCGCAATCTCACTTTTCACAAAATAGTAAGGAAGCAAGGGTGTCTCCACCTAGGTTGTCATGATTAAGTAACTCCTTTTTGTTCCTTCCTTTCCATCTTCTGACCCCCAAAGTTTGTTGTGAAGGACTCAGCTGTGAAAGAAACAGAAAGTTACATGTATGTATGCATTACATGTATGTATGCATTTCCTGTTACAGGTGCTCTTGGCCCAAAGATATTGAGATGTACTATTGGTTACAAATGCCAAAGAATCTCGTACATTCCGAATAATCACACCACCATGCCTCAGTGCTGGCTAGGTATTCCCTAGGCCATTGGTTGGTCTTTCTGACGGCTTCTAGGATGGAAAATATGCCTTTCTCTGTAGAGCTGAGGAGTTGGTAAAATTGCCTAGGAAATTGAGACAGTCTTGTTTTCTGCATACCTTGCAGAAATCCTCAACAGCGATCTGTAGACACTGACTCTTCCCCAAGGCCAGTGCCGTCCTCTTTGCTGAGTGCACGGTGTACCCCTTTCCTGAAGGCACCCAGGCAGGACAGGAGGTGAGCTATGGGGTCAGGCAAGGGAGTCAGCTTGGAACAGACTTTCAGAATAAGTTTTAAAAAGAGAAAAAAACCTAGAGATTAAGAATCCAATTCTCAATATTAAAGGACAGGGAAAAATAGTGGATAGAGGCCAAAAACTTGAAACAGACACAAGAAAATAAACCCCAGTTTCCTGGTAATGAGGAAGACCGACTAGTGTAAAATAAGCGATGGATGGGAGATAAAAGGGTGAAAACAAAACCACATGCACTTATTATACATTCCTGTGCTTTACCTCTTCCCTTCTCTCCTGACCCTATCCCGCTTCCTCGACGCACACACCCTCACACACCCTCTCCCGGAAGGATGTTCCCCTTCTCCCACTGCTGGAGGACCGCACTGCTCCTGCCACTGCTCCTGGCCGTGGCGGTAAGAGAATCCTGGCAGACGGAAGAAAAAACCTGCGACCTGGTAGGAGCAAAGGGTAAAGAGTCAGAGACAGAGTTAGCACTGCTGAAGAGGCTGCAGCCGCTGTATAACAAAAGGTAAAGAATCGTCCCCTCCACTTACCGACTTTATTACCGAATCACTACTCTGTGTGGAGTGAATACGTGTATAATAACCTCCTTTAGGAGACAGTTCTAACTTGCACTTCAGTAGAATCATCTGGCTATGATAGCTTGCCCTTTTATTTTTTAATGATAGAAAGCAAATTCTCAGCCAAGGTTTTACTGGCAAGGTGCAGTTCTCTTATGCAGAAGAGTAGCTGTTTCCAAGACTGGATCCAAGAGACCAGCTTGTAGGAATTAAAAAGCATTATTTGATATCTCTGTTTAATGGGACTTTGGAAGAATCAGATGAACCTTGAGGCCTATACACATCGTCTTAAGTGTTAGGAATCTTCAGGTATATAAATCTGAAAATGATCTTCAAGGAACAAGGGACCAAGGGATACTTCCTACAAACACAGATCTTTATTCACAGGGAGATAGCAACTAACACTCTAGCATAATCTAGAACAGGTGTTCTAGACTAGCTAGCTGTCTTGGGTGTTGTGTTTTAATCAGTCATCCTCAACAATTAGAACTGTTTCATGATTCGGTAAATATAATTCACTATTACGTGGATATTTCATGATCCATGGATATCTCACGATGCAACAAATGCTATTCTCTATTATGTTTAGTTGTGACATGAAATAAATAAGCTGATCATACTTTCAGGGGGACGGGCTGCTTGTCCTATGGCTGATAGCCAGTAACGTTCCTCTTCTGTCTCCGCACTCGGCCTTGCAGCTTTGAGAGCACCGTGGGCCAGGGCCCCGACACGTATATCTACATGTTCAGGGTGTGCCGAGAAGCTGGCAACCGTACCTCTGGGGCAGGCCTGGTGCAGATCAATAAAAGTAACGGGAAGGAGATGGTGGTAGGGAGACTCAACGAGACCCACATCTTCAATGGAAGTAAGTCTCCCTGTTGATTCATTGACCCCAAGTCAGTCCCTCTGACAGTCCTGTATGTACATGTCAGTCCTTACCAGCGTCTTCAGGGTGTCCTGCGGCATGTGGGCTTCAGCTCACCCAAGACTGTAAAGCACAGGATACCCAGTTCCCCGGCCCCCCCGGAGCCCTGTCTCGGGACCATTTGGTGTTTGTTTAACATTAATGAAAAGCTTATGCAAAAAGAAGAATCTAGCTGGGATTCTGTAGCTTAATGCGTTTTTCATGCTCGGCATGAAAATACCAACCATGACCATTCCTCATTGAAATAGTCCAACTTTGGGGCGCCTAGGTGGCTCAGTCAGTTAAGTGTTCGACTTCGGCTCAGGTCATAATCTCACGGTTCGTGGGTTTGAGCCCCGCGTCGGGCTCTGTGCTGACAGCTCAGAGCCTGGAACCTGCTTCAGATTTTGTGTCCCCAATCTCTCTGACCCTTCCCTGCTTCCTCTCTGTCTCTGTCTCTCAAAATAAAGACATTTAAAAAAAAAAAAAAGAAAGAAATAGTCCAACTTTGCCAGTTAAAGAGATTAAGTTAAGCCTTTTGGTGAACCAGTGTACAAAAACTTGCCCACCAACTTGTGATAATGTTTCTCAAAAGTTATATAATCATATTGCTGCAAAGGGCTCTTTGAGCACGTAGTCTGAGTCCCTCCCTTAAGCAGATGACTGTATTTTCCAGTGCAGGTATTTGCTCCTATCAGTAATATGGTAAAATAACATCAAGAGTTTGGGGCTAGTGGCTGGACGACTGGATTTTCGATCCAGCTCATGTTTACTTATCCTGTGACTTTGAAAAGTTATTTCATCTTCTTGTGGTTTTTGTATGCAAAATTGGAAGCAGAATCTTTTACCTTGTTCACCTGATAAATCAGAGGATGTTTTGCAAAAGAAATTTGACCGTAGTAAATATTAAAGAAGAAATGGCAGGGCGCCCAGGTGGCTCAGTCCATTAAGTGTCCAACTCTTGATTTCGGCTCAGGTCATGATCTCACAGTTCATGAGTTTGAGCCCAGCATAGGGGTCGGCACTGACAGTGCGGACCTTGCTTCAGATTATCTCTCTCTGCCCCTCCCTCACTTGTGGTGCCTTTCTTTCCCTCTCAAAATAAATAACTAAACTTTAAAAAATAGGGGCACCTCGGTGGCTCAGTCGATTAAATGTCTGACTCTAGCTCAGGTCATGATCTCGTGGTTTAGGAGTTCCAAGCCCCACATTGGGCTCTGTGCTGACAGCCTGGAGCGTGGAGCTGTGTCTCCCTCTCTGTCTCTGTCCCTCCCCTGCTCACACTCTGTCTGTCTGTCTCTCTCTCTCTCATAAATAAACATTTTAAAAAATTGTTTTTAAATCATCCATTTAACGTTTTTGTTTTTGTTTTCTTTCATAGTTTATTGTCAACTTGGTTTCCAGTGCTCATTCCAATAAGTGCCCTCCTCCATGCCCATCACCCCTCCCTCTCCCCCACCCCCATCAGCCCTCAGTTTTTTCTCAGCTTTCAAGAGTCTCTCATGGTTTGCCTCTCTCCCTCTCCCCAACTATTTTTTCCCCTTCTCTTCCCCCTAGGTCTTCTGTTAAGTTACGCCTGTTCCACCTATAAGTGAAAACATATGGTATCTGTCCTTCTCTGCCTGACTTATTTCGCTCAGCATAACATCCTTGAGTTCCATCCATGCTGCCACACATGGCCAGATTTCATTCTTTCTCATTGCCATGTAGTATTGCATTGTATAGATAAACCACATCTTCTTGATCCATTTGTCAGTTGTGGACATTTAGGCTCTTTCCATAAATCATCCATTTGAATTTATCTGTGGCTAATTTTAAATCTTAGGCTTCCCCTGCCACCTAACAATTTTATGGAACCACTTCTTTCAGTGTTAGCAGGTGTTCAGAAACTGTGAATCATTGCTACAGCGTGGGTCGTACGTGTTTTTGCACTATCAGTCGCCTGCCTTTAATTGTGGGAAACTAAGGTTATTATACGACTATCTGATTCTCAGCTGTCTTAAGGGAACACCAAGCTGTTAGCAAGAAGCAGGCTGTAGCTTGGTATTTGGTGCTCAGAGCCCACAGCGATAAGGGTTATTCCCATTAACACCAGTATCACTGAACTTCTTGTCTCCTTCCTCCCGTAGTACCTAGGCCCGCCTCTGCTTCCCCCCCCCCCCCCCCCCCCCCCGCCGCAAAGCTCCACTTTCCTTATCTCTCGCAGGTAATTGGATCATGCTCATCTATAAAGGGGGCGATGAATACGACAGGCACTGCGGCATGGAGCAGCGCCGTGCGGTGGTGATGATCTCCTGCAATCGACACACCCTGGCGGTGAGGCGTCCAGGGCACGCGGGCCTAGAGAGCCGGGGATGGGACTGACCTAAGCTGAGGGTGGGGGTTGTTCTCCAGAGGGGACAGGATACGCTGGGATGGGTTGGAAGTGCGGTTTTTCCTTGCTTTGCAGACACCTGCCTTCCCCTGTCGTGGGTGGAACATAGGTTATTGAACCGAGAGCGAGCAGTTGTCTTGGCGTGTGGGGTTTGTTGTTTTTTTTTAAACCATAGTCTGAAGGAAACAGTTCACCACATACGTGTTGTGTTCTGGCCTTTCTTCATCAGGACAGCTTTACCCCTGTGTCGGAGGAGCGCAGCAAAGTCCAAGACTGTTTCTACCTCTTTGAGATGGACAGCAGCCTGGCCTGCTCCCCAGAGATCTCCCGCCTCAGCGTGGGCTCCATCTTACTAGTCACGTGAGTGCCTTTTCCTTTGTCCTTCCAAACGGCACCTTTTTCCCTTTCGACTCAATCACTTGGTGCTGTTTAGACACAAATTGTGTGCGCGCGCACAGGCACACGGGCGAGCACGCACTGTATTATGATTAGAGGGGGGAAGCTCTGCATGAAATTCCTCTTTAAACTCGGACTGTGCAAGTACCTTAAAAAATGAGATTTAATGTTTCGCACCTACTGAGTATTAGCATTTGGAGGTGCTTTTTTAGCTCCCTTACAGGAGGCCTGGACAGTTTCTAAGTCGATCCCATTAGATGAGCAGAACTTTGACAGAAATGGAGCTGTAGATCTGTAACTACTCTAGGCCTTAAGTGAGAGTCATGCACCAAGGTCGTCTTTTTTCCTGAGCCTTTTATTTTTAGACACTGCTAATTGGCTTTTTAAAGAAGCTAGCTGCTCTCTCTTCCCCCCCCCCCTGATTTTTACAGAGTAGAGACTAGGAAACAGCTAAGGAATATAAAGGTCATCTCTAATACTGGGGTTTTACTCTTCCTTGGCCTTGAAGTAGAGAGGTCTTTGTTCCTCAACAGGTTTGCGTCCCTGGTCGCAGTCTATGTCATCGGGGGGTTCCTGTACCAGCGCCTGGTGGTGGGCGCCAAGGGAATGGAGCAGTTTCCTCACCTCGCCTTCTGGCAAGATCTTGGCAACCTGGTTGCAGTAAGTACCAGGGCTGCTGGCTGAGTCTTTAGCCCACGGACAAGACTGAGTAACCAGCCAACTCAGTTTAGCCAGACTGAGGGGTTTCTTGGACCCGGGACTTCAGGTGCTAAAGCCATAACAGCCCCAGCAAAGCAAGCCCAGCATACCCGCTGGCCCTAGGTAAAGTCGTGAGTGGCGTAGCATCTCAGGGCCTGGCCTTTGCCAAAGACGTGGCTGGAAGAACACTGCTGCTTAGACTTAGGATCCTGTCTGGTAAAGCCTTTCAGGGGCCTACATGGTGAGAAGATGAGACGCAGTTAGGATTTTCCTCCGCTGAGCACTAAATTCTGTTTAGGCTGGGCCTTAGAGCCTGTAGATTTTCTCATCATCGTCCCTGAAGAAACCTAGTTCTTGCCACGTTCTTGGCCCGTGGGTACATTTTGCCTCGCCTTTAAGTTGGTTGTTCCCGATCATCATTTGCTTCCTTTGCTTCTCTCTACAGGACGGTTGTGACTTTGTGTGCCGTTCTAAACCCCGAAATGTGCCTGCTGCATATCGTGGTGTGGGGGATGATCAGCTGGGGGACGAGTCAGAAGAAAGGGACGATCACTTATTGCCAATGTGATTGCACTTTAAATGCCCAGCCGCTCCTTCAGTCCCCCAAACCAAAGCGTACTCAGCCAGATTTCTTAAAGCAGTGCCCACTCCAGTCTCTCAGCCCGCCCTTCTATTGCTCTTGCTTTCCAGTTTGCTTTGGATTTGCATTCTCTTCTCACTAGCAGAAAGGCCTTTCCTTTTTCTCCTATTGTTTTTCCTCTAGAGAGGTACAGCTACACGACAGAGGTAAAATAACGGGGCCTGCGCAAAGGAGGCCGTCACACTATCTCTTGGTGTCAGAAGGTACGAATAGGATAGTTACAGTGAGCAAAAAAGTGTGGCAGGCTCCCTGACATTTTTAAACACATTTTCACAAGTTTTTGAGACACTGGATTTCTTTAATTAAAAAAAAAAAAAAGGCAAGAAACATTATTTATACAAGGTTTGATTGCTTTCCTGCCGTGACTCTGCACCCTGCAGGGGTCTCCGTGAGAATCTGGATGGGATTCCTTGCTGCTTGGAACTACCCTGCAGTCCAAGTATTGTTGCCATTTGCTCTGAGCCTGGAGAGGTTGCAGCCCTTCTCCCACCTCCGGGACTGAGGGTGGGGAGAGTTTCCTTCTCGCTTAGAGGAACGTTGTGGCATGGGAGTGACCTTATGGCTGGAACTGGGCCCCGGACTGGGGCCTCCTGGTCATTAGTCCGCACGTGGTGGGAAGTCTCGTCCGTCGAAAAGGGAAAGTGACTGGGACCGCATGTGTCACAGGGGCTCCAGGAGAGGAAGTCTGCTCACTTGTAGAGAGGCCTCCCCCAGGGCTGTCTTCTCCCGCTCGCAGTAAAAGCCAGAGCTTTTCTTCCAAGGTGTTTCCCACTACTGGTACTTCTAAGTATGTTGCACTTTCTTCCCAGGCATGTCGACCATCCCCCACCCAGCCCTACCCCCCCTAAAACCTTCTGGAAAGGGAATGAAAGCAGAGGTGGGGCGTCCAGGGCCCTGCCAGCCTGTGCCCTGGGTGTGGAACGCTGCTGCGCCCATCCCTTCCGGCTCAGGGAAGGACCTCCTTGGCCACAGCAGCTCTGTGGCGCGGGGGTTGGAAGCCTCTGATGCTTCTACTTTTTTGTTTAGGCCACGTGCCCACAAGCCTGGCCCAATCTTTCTGTAACCGTGAACTTGGGCCAGTGAAGAGTAACACGGCTAGCCTTTTAGGCAAGAAAATGGAACTGTTTCATCTTTGGACTTTTAAGTACTTTTGGAATGATTTTTTTTTTCCTTCTTTCTAAACAGGGAAAATAATGTTATAAAAATATCTTTTTTGTTACTTGTTGCATCCCTCCCCCACTGGTGTTTTAAAAATGCAAAAAAAGGGGGGGGGGACTACATTCTTTTGTACAAAAACACTTAAAAGATTAAAAAAAAAAAAAACCAAACAACTTGCCCTAGTCTTTTGTACGAGAGAAGGGCAGAGACCCGGAATGGAGTAAGAGACAACTGAGACCAATTTTTATCCTTTTACTGAGGAGGAAAAAAATATTTAATATTTTTTGTTGTATAAGGAATAGCGCCCAAGGCAGGTACTTATACTCCTGGCCTCAGCCCCACACACTCCTGTGTGAATAAAGCTATAGGACAGAGCAGAGCTGGAACCAAAAAGAAAGGGAGGGGAGGAGACACACAGAAACTGAAGGGAGCACGGAGATGCGGAACGAATGACGGCCACGCGTGTGCCCAACACTTTCGCCCCTACCCCCCACCCCAGGCATGTCAGATGGCACCAACCAAGCCTCTGCACGGGCCCGTGACCCTGCCTTGAACACAGGAGAAAGTGTTGGGCACCAAGGGGGCGACGACAGAGACCCGGGGCCACGGCTGGGCGGTCCACAGGGAAGGGGTGCCAGATTTTGCTGCTTGCGTCCCATCCGCTGGGAAAAGCCCGGCTCCCCCTCCTGGAGCAGGGGGCACACCAGTGTCCCACGTTTCCTGCCCTCCCGTCCGCTCCTCCCCTCAGGGAGCTGAGACCCTGGCTAGACCCTCCACTCCAGGATAAGGCGGAGCAGTCCTACCCCTCTGGACTGCCTCTTGTATAAAGACGGGATGGGGGGGGGGGGGGGGGAATGAGAAAAGCGAGAACCGTAATCTTTAAAAATGAAGGTAGAACGTGGAGGAAACGTCACAGCTGCGGCCACGTAGCACCAGCAAGCAGTCCCTGCACTTCCCTTCACTGCCCCGGTGACCCCTCTACAGAAGGGCTCTCTATGGAACAGCTCTCTCTTCCCTGTTAAGTCTGCTGGCACCAGGGTAGAACCCGGACAGTAGGGAGTGTCTGCCGTCGGCTTGTTTGTGCAAGAGGGCCACCTTAGGTCTCCTTGAGGACGTTTATCTTGGCGCAGATCTTGAGGGCAGGGCCCAACTTGATGTTCATGGCACTCATGAGATGTTCCTCTTTAAGTAATAAAAGGGCCTGTCCATCGATCTCCTGGGAACGAAACTCCTCTGCAATCTCCTGGCAGCCTAGGAGGAACGGTGGGAACGTGTATGAGAAACCAGCACCAGAGGTCAGGAGGGAGGAACTAAAGATGAAAACGGGGGCACCTGGAGGGCTCAGTCAGTTAAGCATCCGACTTCGGCTGAGGTCATGATCTCACGGTTCATGGGTTCGAGCCCCACATCGGACTCTGCTGACAGCTCAGAGCCTGGAGCCTGCTTTAGGGTCTGTGTCTCCCTCGCTCTCTGCCCCTCCCCTGCTTATGCTCTCTCTCAAAAATAAACGTTAAAAGATTTTTAAATAAAAAATAAAGACAAAAACAAAAAGCCTTGGGGCATCTGGGTGGCTCAGTCAAGTGTCAGCTCAATTTCAGCTCAGGTCAAGATCTCACGGTTTGTGAGTTCAAGCCCCATATCTGACTCTGCGCACACAGCATGGAAACTGCTTGGGATTCTCTCTCTCCCTCTCTGCCTGTCCACCATTCGCATTCTCTCTTTCTCTCTCAAAAATAAACATTTAAGAAACCTGAGATGAAGTTATTTCCAATCATAGAAATAACTTCATTCAAACAGCTTGAGGAGGGAAGAAAAGGAAGGAGCAAAATCTAGGTTTTCTTTTATACTAGCACAAAAACAAAGTTCAGAGCCTTTGAGGCATTTCTGTTGAAAGGCCCAGAATTCAGACAAATGGCAAGTCAGGTATGATGATTTTGTTTTCTGAAGAAAACAATCCTTTTTCCAGAGTAGCTTTTAAACAATCCTGCTTAAAGAGTGTGGAGTTGACAACGGCCCCTTAATTCCTAGTCCCTCTAGTGGGAAAAGTCTTCTATCCATGACAGCGATCCTAATCACACGTAAAAAATACACGTTATCCAAAAATGATCAGCAAGAAACAGGAAGGTGAGCATCAAACGCTGCAAGACTGCTGACACAGTCGAGGACCATCACCCCAGAAGGAAATTAAGAAACCAGGCTGTGGACAAGTAACTTGGATAAAGATCAAGGGTAGCGCCTTCATCACATGGTACTTAAGTCCCCACTGATTTCAGAGTCCACCCTGTTCCCTGTCACAAAGGCCCATGTGGGGCGACCTAAGGAAACGAGCCCCGTATGGGATCCGCATTCTACTGGTCACATCCTCAATACCTTGTAGAGAGGCGATGAATTCATACACCTCCTCCACGCTCCAACGGCTAGGATTGCTGGACAGGAACACTGGGTTGATGCCGTGTAATTCCGGCGTCGGTGGCGCTGTATTGGGGTTCCCCAGGTCACGTTCTCCGTGCCCAGTTCTCACCGACAGAGGCCCAGGGGACGTTGGAGAGAGTGCTTCATCGTAACTGGAATTATCTGAACCCCTGCTAGAGTCCTCTTGGCCCTGCGGAGAGCAGCACGAAGCAGTGAGGTCGTGAACATGGGTCGTGAGGCCTCCCTCTCCCCTCCCTGGCCATTGGCTGTAAGCTAATCCTGGGCACGGAGGGGAAACTAGTAGCAGATGAGTGAAAAAACTGTACTTGGCTTGCAAACGCCCGGAGCCACCAGTCCACTCCCACGTAACTTTCAAGTATGTCCTATGGCTTTCCTGAGGCTCCCTTCTTCCAACAATTTGGGTTTTCCCAAATGTAATGTAAAGATTAACGGAGACACGAGCCGGTCACCAGGTGAAAGGAGACGAGAGGTCGGGATGTGTTGGGATGCGAGGTAAAACAATCAAGACCACCATGAGGTCCGGTCCCCCGCTCCCTTTCACCCCCGAAGGGATCACCGGGGAAGGGAGGACGCAGGGAAGGGGCCGCTTGGGAGGGAGCTGGCCGGCCACCAGCAGCTCACCCGGTGGCGCTTGCCCTGGATCTTGGCGCGGGCGATGTCAGAGGAACTGCGGCGGGGTCCGCGCCGACGAACGCGGGCATAGTTGGCTTCTTGAAACTCTTTCATTTTTTTCCTCTTCAGCCGGAACTGGTGGCTACAGCTCACGTTATACCTGCGGGTCAGGACACGCGCGGGATGGCCAAGGGCTGCGGGATGGCCAAGGGCTGCGAGGGCCAAGCTGGCGTCAGAACTGACTCGGGGGCGGCCGGGTAAGCAGACAGGCAAAGACACGGGAAGCGATCGGCGAGGGGATCCCAGGGAAGGAAGGAACGGGGGCGTGCCCTGGCTGACGGAAGAGCCGGTGCCGGAGGTGGGGGCAGGGGGTGTGGTACCTCTTGGCGCAAGTCATGGAGCAGAACCTCTTGGAGCCGCGAAACTGCTCTGCAGGCGCGTACTTCCCACAGTACTCACACTTCAGGAGGTTGGCCTTCTTCTCGAGCTCTGGAAAACAAGGCACGGCTGCAGAGGGGCACCGGTTCTGTTGCCGACCGGGCTCACTCTCATCACTCCCAGGGGTCACCCCCAAGGGACCGCACGACCTAAGTCACAGGCCCTACAGCCTAACGTCTAGAAGCCAAAATCATAAAGATGTGTCCCTCAGGGATGACCCGGTCTTCGGACTTAGGACAGACTGTTTCCATTTTAGATGACTGGCTTTAGCCTCTTTTTAATTTTGTTTTATGTGTGTGTATTTTAAGACAGAAGAGCAGACATGCGCATTGAGTGGGGGAGAAGCAGAGAGGGGAGAGGGAGACTCGCAAGCAGGATCCACAGCATCAGCGCAGAGCCTGATTCGGGGCTCGAACTCACTAGCCGTGAGATCGTGACCTGAGCCTAAACCAAGAATCGGACACTTAACCAACTGAGTCACCTAGGCGCCCCGAAGACTTAACATCATCCTAATTCATATACTCTCAGATTTCAGACAAGACTGCATTAGAGAACAAGACGGAGGAACTAATTACTCAGAGATACAAGATCCCTCTCCCAACAAAAGTTTACGACGGCAGTGAGGGAAACGTCAACAGTGCTTAATGCATATTATAAAATCTAGAATAACGAGAACTTGGGGCGCCTGAGTGACTCAGTCGGTTAAGCGTCCAACTTCAGTTCAGGTCACGACGTTATAGTTCAAGTCTGAGCCCCACATCGGGCTCTCTGCTCTCAGTACACAGCCTGATTCAGATTCTCTCTCCCTCTCTCTCTGCCCTTCCCCCACTCCACACTCACACTCTCTGTGTCTCAAAAAGAAATATAAAAAGTTTTTCTTAAGTATCCTATTTTTTTAAATGTTTTTATTATTTATTTCTGAGAGAGTGATTGAGAGAGAGAGAGAGCAAGCAGGGGAGAAGCAGAGAGGGAGACACAGAATCTGAAGCAGGCTCCAGGCTCTGAGCTGTCAACACAGAGCCCGATGTGGGGCTTGAGTTCATGAACCATGAGCTCATGACCTGAGCCAAAGTCGGAGAAGTATCCTATTTTTGATCTTTTGAAAAAAATTAAATAATTCAAGAGGCTAGCTTGGAAGATATCAGTCTAATCCTACGGAACTCCTTTTGTGTGATTCTACACATTGTGGTATTTAATTATAGTTCCTGGGTATGAATGGACTTCACAGAATTCCCACTTCAAATAATTCCTATTGTACACTGAGCCAAACGCATCTCCATGAGCCTCGTTCCCCAGATGGGCCTCCACATTAACACTTACCAGCAGACGGGCTGTCCCCTCCCAAGGGGCCACCTGACTGATTCTCATTCAGCCCTGTCGGGAGGCCGGTCTGCAGCGGCTTCTCAGACTCTTTCAGTAACTGAGAGCAGCCCACCTGTGGCAGACAAGTTTACAGTTAAGTTGGCTGCTTTCCTTCCTGCTTCTCAGAAGCCTCCCCCCGCATTTCCCAGTCGTCTTTGCCTGGTTCTCTGAGTTAACGGCCAAGTCCGGTTTAGGGAAACATTTTCTTTTTTTTTTTTTTTTTTTTTATGTTTTTAATTTATTTCTAGGAGAGAGAGAGAGACAGCGTGAGCAGGGGAGGGTCAGAGAGAGAGGGAGTCACAGACTGAAACAGGCTCCAGGCTCTGAGCTGGCAGTCAGCATAGAGCCCGATGTGGGGCTCGAACCCACAAACCGCAAGATCATGACCTAAGCAAAAGTCGGACGCTTAACCGACTAAGCCACCCAGGCGCCCCTAGGGAAACGTTTTCAACACGACGATCAAGATTGCCTGACTGGCTCTTTTCCAATAAGCCCCCGGAAAACAGGTTTCGACCTTGGCTCTCCTTTTCCTTCCAAAGCTGCAGATATCTGTGTTCTAGGCCTGGGTCTGTAAGTACATGCATCTAGAAAAGTCCGGTGACTTCTCCACCACAGACTGCTTCAGCACGACACAAACCAGTTTGCAGAGCTCAACGTTCAGCTTTTCCCTTTTCTCCTCCTCTCCCCAACATTTTCATTTTTCCTGGTCTACACATATCCTTTCCTTGATGCTTCCCTTCTTTCTTTTTCTTTCCAGCTTAACCATACAAACAAGAGAACCAAACCATTCTCTAATAATTAAATAGTTCTGAGACTTTGGATTTGAGTGGGCTTCAGAAAGATGATACTCAGGCCAAGTCCCCACTTGAAAGTCCCACCTTCTGGCCCTGCCCTCACCGGGAAAGGCTCGGCTCCTTCCTGGATGACGAAACCTTCGATGATGTGGGTGAGAATCTGGGGCTTGACGATGGCCTGTGGGGGTTTCGAGTCGCCCATTTGTCTGGACACCAGGGCTAGTGTGGGAGGGGGTGCGGACGGGGCCGGAGCCAAGGCTACTAGCTCGCCACCTGGAGGACTGGCATTCACAGCGGTCACCGGCTCAGCTTTCTCTGGAAAACACACACAGACTAAGAAGCAGATGGGGGATGACGGACCTGAGCTGTCTGTTAGCCACACCAGTGTGGCCTTCCACAACAACACGCGTTTGCCTCTGGGCCTTCACCCCGGGGTTCCCGGGGTCAGATCTACTCATTTGTCCAAGTTCAGGCCCCCAGTCCCATACTCTACAGAACCAGGTTTATCTTCAAAGCTCACTCCGAACAGTTCCCTAATCTCTGCACTGCACCAGCCGGTCACTCACCTCCGAGACTGCTCTTCTCCTCCACGGCCTTTGGGCTCTCTGCTACTGGAGATGACTTGGCAGGAAGCATTGAACCCAGTGAGGAGACATCGTCTCTCTCCTCCTCAGATTCTGCCTTTCGCTTGACAGCCAATGTCTGGGGTTTGCTCTAGAGAGTTAAGAACAGGAAAGAAACCAAGATTGATGAGTGAAGGGGAATAAAGAACCTCAATTACTCCCATGATGTCAATGACAATTTCCTGATTTCCAGACTCCCCAACGTGTATATTCCCCACGGTACACGAGAATTCCTGGTCATTCCCAGACGTGTATCTTCTACATCAGGACAAAAGAAAATGTCACGTTTAGTCCTGACCTGGACCTCAGAACCCTGGATTCGTCATGGCCCAACGGAGAACCACTGTTTTTCCAAAGATCATTTAAGCAACTGATCTAACTTAATACAGATCCACAAACCCGGAATGAATTCAGGTAGCAAACTCAGGAGTATGAAGTACAGATTATTATATACATGAATGTCTCTCTCTTACAAAAGGAACAAATTAATACCAGTATCTTCACCTTCTGGTAATGCCTCTCTTACCAAAGAAGCAAATACCTGTATCCTTTTAAGTTTTAGGGTTTGTAACAAATAATTGTCACAGATGAAACGACACAAGGACTAAGAGAACTGATGCAGGACCATATTCACACATGCCACTGCATCCCACACATTATGCATCTGTTATGGACTGAATCTGGTCTCCTCCTTCCCAATTCAGAAGTCCTCACCCCAGCGTGGCTGTGCTAGGAGATGGGCTTCCAAGGAGGAAATGAAGGTTAAATGATCAGTATCAGTATCTTAACCTTCCCAACTTTTTGATTTTTTGGAGACAGAGTGCGAATAGGGGAGAGGGGCAGAGCGAGAGGGAGAGAGTCCCAAGCAGGCTCCACGCTCAGTGCAGAGGCCATCTCGGGGCTCGACCCCACCATCCCAGGATCAAGACCTGCGCCGAAACAAGAATCAGATGCTCAACCGACTGAGTCACCCAGGCGCCCCTCTTCCCCCTATTCCCCTCCTCCGTGAAGCTCTACTTGCAGTGAGCCCCAGGCCCGCTGAAAGGCGCCAGGGCCCGCAAAGCCGCCAGCCGGCACTCACCGGCAGGTGCACGGACTGCATGTAGAAGGCTGTAGGTACCGGGGCTACAGCAGGCGAGGCGGCGGCAGCCCCGCCCTTGACCACGTGCGCTGTGCCCTGCACAGGGGCGAGGGTCATCCCAGACGCCAAGGCGGGAGGGCACTCTTGCAGCGCACCAGGAGCCTGGGACGACGGTGGCGAGGAGGCCAGATGGGCTTGGCCGGGCTGCCCTGAGCCGGGCAGCCCCCGGGAAGTAGGTACGGCTGCCGCCAGCTGCGCCAACCCCAGGGCCTGCGCCTGGGCCGTCCCCGGCTGCCGGGCACCCACGACCTGCACCGGGATGTGGGGCGGCGGTTGCTGGGTGGCGGACATCTTGGCGGCCCCTAACTGAGGAGGCTTGAGAGGCGCCACCGGCGGCTTAGACTGGATGGGGATGGGGGGCTTGGGGCTTGGGTCGGACGGGAGGGACAAGGATGAAGACTGAAGCATGGGCTGAACCACCAGGGTCTGGGCTTGCTGCTGGGACTGGGAGGGCGGGACCTGCTGCGTGGGCGGGACCTGCGGCGGCGGAGGGGCAGTGAGAGTGGTGGCCGGCGGCGGCGGCGGCGGCGGCGGAGGCGGCTGCTGCTGCTGCTGCTGCTGCTGGGCCAGCTGGAGGTGCGTGGCGGTGTGCAGGAGCTGGGACTGGCGGTGCTGAAACTGCTGCTGGTGGTGGATGGCGATCTGCTGCTGGATCACCACCTGCTTCTGCTGGAGGTGGATCTGCTGCTGCTGCTGAATCAGGGAATGGGGCTGGATCTGCGTGTAGGTGGCTGCGGGGACGCGCCCGGCACGGGACAGAGGGGAGGAGCAGAAGAGAATCCTCGTCACAAATTAAAACATCAACTTTCCAAAGTGCACTTGGTCTCGGGATCCCAGGGTGAATGGAAATGCACTAGGGAAGGACCCAAGAGATCACTTCATTCATACTCCTTCCTCTGGGGCGGACATGACGGTCTCCATCCAGAACCAAGGACCTCCAGGAAAGAACTCGCTTGCCCAATCGTTTAAAAGCCCGTGGTCATTTCTTACATCCATCTAACTTCTAGCTTCTTTGCTATGCTAAATCCTGTTAGTGCGACCCAGCAAAGGATGGCCCATCTTCTGTGTGATTTGACTGAATTCCTCAAGGGGTGAGTCCCCGCTTTTTTCATTTTTTTACATCCCCAGAACCGAGCCCAGTGCCTGGCACATGAGAAAGACTTAATAGCCAGTCACCTGAAAGAATAAATGTCCTCAGTGGTAAAGATACCAACATTTTCCCGTGAATGCCTCGGTTTTTCAGACTCGTCAGTTTAGGTCCCCACCTACGAGTCTTTAAGAGTCAGCAGCTGTAAGCTCCGACTTTTCCCAGTTTCCCTCACTGCGAGTGAGGGTGACGATCTCCCCCCCCCCCACCCCCGTATTCTCCCAGATTGTCCAGAGAGCGTTTGTGAGACAAAAGCCCTTTGGAAAGAGACGTGCTATGGTATATAAATACTAGGTTAGTAGTAACAGAGCTGATAATTAACATCTAACTTCTTGTAAATTATTCAAATACAGCAACAACTAAAGTGCTAGAAATGAGGCAGACGAACATAAACACTCCCAAGTAAGGTGCACACATCTAACGGTATCTAACCACAGTCTAAAAGCAAGTACAGCGCAGCTGCGTGGCTCAGTTAAGTGTCCGACTCTTGATGTCGGCTCAGATCGTGATCTCACTGTCAGGAGATCGAACCCCACGTCGGGCTCCAAGCTGAGCAGAGCCTGCTTGGGATTCTCTCTCTCTCTCGGCCACTCCCCCACTAGTGTGCACATGCTTGCACACTATCTCAAATAACTTGAAAAAAATCTTAAAAATCAAAGAAGTCTAAACCATTTGGGGTTAATCTTATTTATTCTTATTTTACCCTTATCACTGACACAGATGATCACATGGTGACTGCACCAGACTGTGGCTCTGCTCACTGGTCCGAGGGGCTCTAAGGTCCCTGCACTGTCTCTGTCTACCCTGGTCCAACTAATCATCATTCAATAGTGAGAAGAGAAGTCATCCCTGAAGTGGAACCGTAAGTGCCATGAGGACAAGGAATCTGTTTTTCAGAGATGCATCCCAGAAGCGCCTGGGTGGCCCAGCCGGTTAAGCGTACAACTCGGTCATGATCTCACGGTTCACAAGACTAAGCCCTACATCGGGCTCTGCGCTGGCAGGTGTGGAGCCTGCTTGGGGTCCTCCTCCTTCCCTTCTCTCTGCCCCTCCCCTCCTAGCACTCTCGCTCTCTCTCTCTCAAAATAAACTTAAAAAAAAAAAAGACACATCTCTAATGCCTCCTACAACACAGTAGGCAATTCATTAAGACCTGGGCAAACAAATGGGCAGGGTGGGTAAACTGACAAACTCAGGGCTTAAGAAGGGGACAGAGCAATTGTTTGCAAACTGATTGCTGCCTGGTGGAAACAGGCACGACCTAGCTCTATCACTGGTCCTCCTCTCTCCCTGACTAATATGATCAAGGCTCCAGGGACGTTCTTTCCTTCCACTACTCCAGGACCAAGAGAAGCACGAAAAAAGGCAAAGAAATGTACTGGGAAGACTGAGGTGACCCACTTACCTGAGCTAATAAGGGTCTGGCTGGGAGCGGGGGTAGCTGTCCGTGTCAGGTTCATGCCCACGTTCTGCTGACTGGCCCCATCTGCTTCTGCCTTCTTGGCCGCCGCACTTTCTGCTTCCGTCTGGCTTCCCTGACTCACAGTCACTGTCTGGGCTGCAGGCAAGGGCTGCACCACTCCTGTGCCCTTCCTGGGACAGCTCCCACCACCACCCATTCCTGAGGAAGGCAACTGACCCAAACCCCCGGGCGCCTGGCCGCCACCACCTGGACCCATGGACCCTGGGAGGCTACTTCCGCTGCCTCCCCCAGCTTGACTGAGGTTCAGGGACTGGCCTGAGGCCCCAGACGATGCCTGAGCCACAGCTAGGGTCTGGCTAGAGGCCTGGGAGAGGCTAGAGACAGGGGAGGCTCCAGGAGGAATGGCCTTCTGAGCAGAGCCTTGCATCTGGGGTCCTTGGGCTGAGGCCTGTTGATTCCTCACTGCCAAATTCTGCACCTGAAAGATAAGAAGAAAGAGGTATACTGAAAAAAAAGGAACAGGAAGCACTAAGGTCAAAGACTTCCATGATGACTTAGTAGCACTGAACAGAGTCACAGATATTCCCCAGCCCCCCTCAGAACCCGTACCCCCCACCTTTACAATTACAGACATTAAAGTCCTTCCAGTCATCCAGGGAGGGACTTGAATCACATTTGATTTTCAGTCTCCTTCAGTCGCTATCAAACCTATCACGAAGTTCACTCATTTATTCCTTCAAAAGGTCTCGGACTTTCCCTTTCCTCTGCAGTCATTCCTTCAGCATCTACCAAATACCTACTATGCCTCAGGTCGTACCCTGGAGACTGGAAATGTGGGGATGAAAGACACACTATCCCTCCTCTTCATGAATACTTCCCACCAGAAAAGACCAGAAAATCACCAATAGCCTTATCACATGATGCAGAGATAATGCACAAACTGCCACGGGAACACAGAGGAGGAAGACGGAGTCAGACCAGGGAGATTAGGGAAGACTTCCTAAAACAGTCACTTGTTTGATCTGAGAACTCAATGGGTAAGAGTGAAGGCAGAGGTTTGAAGATATAGGTAACAACATCTGGAAGAACATCAAGCCAAGAAAGAGCAGAGCGTTTGAATTTTAAATATTTCATTATGTTTGGGGTGAGGTAGAGCGAGTGCCAAGAAATGAAGCTCAGAAGGTAGACTTAGGCTGGGGAGGTAGAAAGGTACCAGATCAGGAAGGGCTTCGTGTATTACAACTGGGAGAGTCTGAACTTCAGTTTGGAAACAAGGTTTATCTGTCTTCTCTGTTGCTCTCTTTCCAGCACCTAGCACAGTGCCTCCAAAATATGAAGAGAGGAATGACAAGTACCTAACAGATTACAGGAAGCCACTGAAGAACGTGAATCAGAATAAAGAGACACAAATCTACAGTTGAGATCATTCTTTTAAATGGTGCTGACAGAAGTGTGAATCAGTACAGCCACTTGGGAAAACAGTTTGGCATCATATCCTATAGTTGAACATTCTTCTACTCCCGAAACCAGTATTACACTAAATGTTAATTAGCCAAAATTTAAATTAAAATTTGGAAATAAATAATGAATGAATGAATAAATAAATAAATAAAGTTGACTATTTACACAGCCTGTAATCTAGGAATTCCACAAAAGAAACCCTTGCTGAGTACCCCAGGAGGCATGTCTAAGAATGTTCACAGCAGCACTATTCACAGGTGACAAAAGCCTGGACACAACCTAAATGACCGTTATCAGAAGATGAATGAACTGTCATATATTCACACAATGGAATACTACATAGAAATCAAAATACGATGACATGCAACAACACAGACGGATCTTGTCAATAAGCTATTAAGAAAGCAGTCCCCTGGGGCGCCTGGGTGGCTTAGTCGGTTAAGCGTCCGACTTTCACTTAGGTCATGATCTCGCGGTTCGTGGGTTCGAGCCCCGCGTCGGGCTCTGTGCTGACTGCCAGCTCGGAGCCTGGAGCCTGTTTCAGTCTGTGACTCCCTCTCTCTCTGACCCTCCCCTGCTCACGCTCAATCTCTCTCTCTCTCTCTCTCTCCTAGAAATAAATAAAAAAAATAAAAAGAAAAAATTAAAAAAAAAAAAGAAACCAGTCCCCCAAAATTATATACAACACAGACTTTCTACATTAAATGCAAAATAAATTAATATACAGATGTATATATATCTCAAATATGGCATCTGGAATTTGCTTCTAAATAATCCACACGTGGAGGGAAGGGTCCTGGCTAGAAGTCATATGTTAATAAATGCTGTAGGTGGTTGGGATTCATATTTTTTCCTGTTGCATAAGTTTGAAATTTTCCATAATAAAAAGTACTTTTTAGAAATATATCTAAGCACAATAAAACTATAAAAAGGGGAGCACAGGGAAGGATGAACCTAGGAATCAGAATGACTGTTGCCATGGGTGGGGCAGGCACTGGGTGGGACTGGGCATTGCTTATCACAGCATTAAAACCTACTGAGTAAGTACATAAAAGTGGCCATGAATGGACTGTTGTTGGGACGCCTTGAACCAAGGGTTATGACTGAACATATCTGGTACACCAGAAGTACCATTTAAAATAACGTTTGTAACCACATATATTTTCTTATTTAAAAATCTTCTTCTGGGGCACCTGGGTGGCTCAATAGGTTAAACAACTGACTCTTGATCTCGGCTCAGGTCATGACCTCACACTGATGAGTTCAAGCCCTGCAACTGGGCTCTGTGCTGATGGCACGGAGCCTGCTCGGGATTCTGTCTCTCCTTCTCTCTGTCCCTCACCTGCTTGTGCTAAGTAAGTCAGTCTCAAAATAAATAAATAAATTTAAAAAAAAATACCTCATTCTGGGGGCATACATATGGGTTGCTCAGTCGGTTAAGCATTCTACTCTTGACTTTGGCTCAGGTCATGATCTCAGGGTCATGAGATGGAGCCCCGCATCAAGCTCTGCGCTGGGTATGGAGGCTGCTTAAGATTCTCTCTCCCGCTTTCCCTCTGCCCCTCCCCACGCACATGCATGCTCTCTCTCTCAGAAAAAAAAAAAAGAAAGAAAAAAAAAAAACTTATTCTGATGTAATATGGAAGATGCTTAGAGGTAGATAAGGCTGAAGTCAAGAGACAATTAGAAAACCAGTAAGTAATTCATGGGGCGCCTGAGTGGCTCAGTCGGATAAGCGTCCGACTTCGGCTCAGGTCATGATCTCATGGTTCGTGGGTTCGAGCCCCGCATCGGGCTCTGTGCTGACAGCTAGCTCAGAGCCTGGAGCCTGCTTCACATTCTGTGTCTCCCTCTCTCTCTGACGCTCCCTTGCTCACACTGTCTCTCTCTCTNTAAAAAAAAAAAAAAAAAAAAGAAAACCAGTAAGTAATTCAGATAAAAAAATAATAAGAACCTGAATTCAGGCAAGCAGTAAAGTAGAGACAGATGTTAAGAGATGTACAAGAATCATCAGGATTGGGTTCTGGGGCACTTACTATGATCTGGCAATTTTACAATTTTTTTTCTAATTTTTTTTCCATTTTTCCATAACAGATGGGTATTTAAAACTGTCCTGGTCTTCCTATATACCTCAGAACCACCTGCTCTTCCCCCTCTCCCTCATCACCCCTGCAGAGACAATAAAACCATTCTATGAGCACACTTCATGAGTTCCATCACCAAATCTGTGCATCCCCCTCACAAACACCCGCCCGCCCTCTTCCCTGCTCTCGCTCCTACCAAGTCCTTCGCTTCACTCGGGGCCCCACTCCTCGTCCTTCTCACAGAGTTCCTCCCCGTCTCTTCAACCTTTCCACTAACGGAGCCCCCCCACCACAACTGAACCCCACTCTCCCAACTCCAGCTTCATCTTCCTTTCCTGTGAGTGCTAAACTGGCAGTAACTGTTTACAGACACCGCTTTTATTCTCACTGTCCGGCCATCCCTTAAGGCACACGGCTCTGACTTCCAGGCCCCCAACTCCACTAAAGCGGTTCTCTATCTGTGTTAGTGATTCTATCTTTCTGGCCCTTTCCACTGCATGTGACGGAAGACCCCTCGTCCTCCTCCTAACGCTGTGCTCCCTTGTCCTCATGACGCTACACAACCCAAATTTTCCTGTTTCTCTGTCACTCTTTCCTTCTCCCCTTTCCAATCCGTCACCCTCTACTTGACCTTGAACGGCTCCATTTTCCAAGGAACCGGCCTAACCCTCAGGGCTCATCCTTAAAGGCTTTTCTCTTGCCAACCCGTATCTTTCCCTAAGTGATCCCAAAAGCTCTCTGTGCCTACTACTCCTGAATGTTTATCTCCAACTCACAGACCTCCCCTCTCAGCTCAAGCACCAAATATAATAAAACGGCTGACCTCCTTGTGACCCAGTGACTCACAAACACAGCCAAGTGAACTTCACGCTCAATCCGCTTCTCCACCGGTCTTCATCTCCTAAGTAACACGAGCAGCCACCACACTGCAGTGTCAGAACTCATCTCTGGCACCTCCCTCAACCCGCCCACCCCAACCACTGAGTCCGTTTTCCTTTTTCAATGATCTTCTAAGTTTTTCTCAAATCAATTCATTTCTGTCCATCTCCCTTGCTACTGCCTAATCCAAACGCCATCGCTCCCTAAAGCATCCTACGGCTGTTCTCCCTGTACTCACACTGACGCCAGTTCCACATTTCTCCACCAAGGAGACAACGGAATCTTTAAACACACAAATGAACAAACCTCAAATCTCTCCGCGTCACTTTCAGGTTTCAAACCTTCCACGGCGTCCCCTCGCCCTTCACATAAAGCCCCAAGCCCTAAACACTGTCCCCAAGGCCCCTGCCTCTCCAGTGCGGTCTCCATCCGCCTTCGCCAAACTCGACGAACGCAGGTCTTCTCTTAGAGTCTCCCGTATATAAAGCTCCTTCCCTCCTCTTTGGATTTAAAGGGTCTTTGGACACAAGGTTTTTCATGAGTCTTCACCACTGTCCTTCCAGGTCTTTGCTGGACGTCCAATTTAAATGTCCCTCCTCAAGGGCGGCTTTCTTGCTTTCCACCCCAGTCCCAAGGCTAAATAAATGAGGTCTCTTTCTGTGTTCTCAGAGCACTCCGTACTTTTCTCACGAAGCAGTGATTAAACCATCCAGGTGATTTTTTGTTTAATGTCTGGCGCTTCCCCAAGTAATCCAGTGTTCCTGACTTTCCTGGGGACACACGGCAGGGAATGTCTGATGCACAGTAACGATAGCCAGCACTCCTAAACACTCAACCATGTCCAGGCACTGTTCGAGCACTCACCCCCTGCAGCTCACTTAACCCTCAACACAATCTGACGTGGGAATCTAACAATAGCTATTCTATACTGGCAAAAAGATGCTAGGCCATTTGCCAAGGTCATACGGTAAGTTGTGGACTTGCAATCTGACCCAAATACCAGATTCACACCTTCAGCCGCTGCTCTGTCCCTCCACGTACTGGCACTCACGCATCTGATGAATTAATACACGGATAAATGAAAGAACTGGATACAGAACCCGTCACAACCTCATCCTCAGACCCCACTGCTGTTACCACAGCCTAAATCAAAAGTCACACCCTAGTAACTAAATGACTCCTGAGAATCTCTTACGAGGTTCCTTAATTTCTCTTTCTTCTCCAGGCACATGTTCGAAGATAATTCTTTCCAAAGTGCTCTCCTTCTCCTATTAGTCTGCAGTTCAACAGCCAGCCACGGCCCTGCTGTCTGTGGGGGACTCGGCTCTCAGCCTTGTCCCGGCCAACGACCTTATCTGCCAGCAGGTCCGCTGTCACCACTTGATGCACTCAGGCACATACGGTGTTATGCCTTCACACACACTGTTCTCTATCCAGTTTTCTTCTTACCCTGAATCAAATCCTACCCATCCTTCAAGAATCTGCTCGGGTGTCCCCAAAGCTCCTGGGAAGGAATGCAGCCAAGTTGCCTCTAAACTCACGGGTCACCCCAAGTTAGTACCATTGACTTGGCACTTCTTTGTTCGCTAAGACCTTTGAAGACCTGACTTACGTTTCTTTTCAATCTTCCAAAGTATGTGGTATATATCTGAGCCCATCAGTAGAAAGAGCTCAAGCTCAATATTTACTTGCTGACAACCGAAGAGAATGAAAAAGGTGACTGTGATATCCCAATTCATATTCTATCCGTAAGAAGCAAAATCTTCAAGCTCGAAATATCTATACATATTTTGGGGGTAAGGCACGGGAAGCAATGGTGAGGAAGACTTTGCTGGGCACACGGTGAGCAGAAACACACTGTCGAGAGTGGGCAGCTACGGCAACTCATGAAGAGAGGGAATCAACCGTCCTTCCGGCCACTCAGCCAGGCCGGCCTGACGTCTACCTCGCTGTAGAATTCCCTTCTCAGAGAGAACACAGCACAGAAAGAGAATGAAGACTTCCTGAATAAAACTGAGCCACAGAGGGCTAAAGGAATGTAAGGATATCTACAGGCTCCCAGATTGGCTGCTTTCAGTCCAACCTGCCTCCCTTCCTCACTCAAGTAACTCACGAGCTATGAGGGATTCAGGCTCTATAGAAATTCAGAAAAGGGGAGAAAAAAACAAGGATCCTGAGAAGCAGTAATGGGGCAGCAGGGTGAGCCCTGGTGCGCGGTGATTCCCTTCATCCTCCCCAGGGCCCACCCCCAGGTCAAGTGGTTGCCACTGACCTGATCTGCATCTGCATGAACTCCTGGAGACGGAGCAGATGGCACCTCCTGCTGGACTGCAGCCACTGCCCCGTTAGGCATCAGGATGAGCTGGGAGGCTAGGGGCACATTCCGGCCCAGGGTCCGGTTTACCTGCAATAGGTTTCCCAGCTGTGGCTGGCAAGGGGAGGAGGAGGAGGAGGAGGAGGAGCAGAGGAAAAAGCAAGAGGAAGAGAAGAAAGACAGAAGAAACGGAAGGGAAGGACCACAAGACAAAATAAACAGAAGATCGGAGACTGCTAAGCCCTGCCCCTTGCCACACCAACCCAGGAGACCCTTATTCTCCGTATGCGATGAATCATCCAGAAGGAAACCTAAAATGTATATAAAACTACAGAATGATATTGAAGAGTCAAACATCAAAGAAGCGGAGACCACGAGGATGGCAGAGCACGTATGCGTGTGCACAGTAAGTAGGCAGGCTAAGAGTGGACACTCAGAACTTGGGTCCTGGAGCCCCAGGGTTAAAGACTGGACTATGTGTGACACTACTCCAGGCAAATGTTGAGGCGAACACCTAGCTTAGGATCTCAATGTAACCTGCAGGCCACCTGTGAATACTGAGCATAGTTCTAGAGGTGAGAAAGGCCTAGGAAGTAGATTAGCGTGTCTTAACATATCGGGGTAATCATGGTTAAATAAAATAGCTTTCACTCGAGGCTTTGCCAAGGCCATTAACAATTATGCCCCTGCAACAACGGTGGTCGCGTTTGTGGCTTACCCGTAGATACATCTGGGCCTGGGACTGGTTGAGAGGTGGGGAGGTGGTGTTCCCCAGGAGCACAGACTGGGTCAAAGTGGTGGCACTGGGAGAGCTCACACTCTGGGATCGGCTGATGAGCTGGGCGGCCGACGTGGTGGCCAGATTGATCTGTGTGGTACAGAAAGGAACCAGGACTAAGGCCTTGGGAAAGGTCAAAGGAACTATACATCACGGACAAATTCAGTGACACGGTCAAGAGCGGAATATCCCATTTTCAGAGCCAGGAGGAATGGATAATACCTTCCTGTCCAAAACCGTCATCCCGGCTACTGTAGGGTATGACCAAAGTAAAGAACCCAGTCCCCACCCACCAGCATTAACAGCTGAGAGGGGAACAGGAACAAAAATGGAACAGACTTGGGGTGCCTGGGTGGCTCAGTCGGTTAAGCATCTGACTTCGGCTCAGGTCATGATCTCACAGTTTGTGGGCTCGAGCCCTGTGTTGGGCTCTGTGCTGACAGCTCAGAGCCTGGAGCCTGCTTCGGGTTCTGTGTCTCCCTCTCTCTCTACCCCTCCCCGCTCTCTCTACCACTTACCCCTCCCTTGAAAATGAATAAACATTAAAATTTTGAAAAAAAAAATGGAACTGACTTCACTTCTCAGGAAAGCGTCCAGAAATTAGTTCCTTCCCTTGTCATCTCCTCTGCCCCCCCAGCAAATGTCTTCCTCCTATCCTAGACCTCCTCGTTAGGTTTCCTATATAGATTCAAGGCAGTTATTTCCCTTTTACTAATATTCTCTACATAAGAGCAATAAATACCATTGACAACTCAATAATTAGCACTCTCCAATTAGCCGCACAGAGCTGTGTGACCTGGAGACAAAGACCCCGGGCAGAGGGCCGCTCAGCAGGCAGAGACAGTACTCAGGCAGTACTCACCGAGGCCTGGGTGGTGGTGGTCTGCTGCGGTGTGGCACTGCTGTTTGGGGAGCTGGCCTGCCGACTGGCAGCAATCGTGGCCTGCTCGGGGGGGGGGGGGGGGGGGGGGGGGGGGGGTGGGGGAGCGGCGGGGACACAAGGAAACGAGAGAGAGCAGAGACAACGAAGGAAAAGACCCTGAATCTTCTCAGCACAAAATGTAAATGAGATCTCAGATAAGAAGCCAGAGGCTCTACCACGGAGCAAGGAAATATATATTCACTATCCCAGTAATGCTGACATTTCCACACATGCTAACCTAGTAACTCCCACGTACCTCCCCCCACCCCCCACCCCGGGGGCAATCGGGTCATCTGTTCTCCTCCTCCTCCTACTTTCTTTTCGGTGGAAGAAGAACCTCTGATAATGAGTCATTCGTTAAGTCTAGTCCAGGGCTGTCCCACACAAATACAAGGCGAGCCACATACATAATATTCCAGCATGCACGCTTTTTACAAAGTGAAAAGCAATGAGAGAAATTAGCTTTGATTTTATTTAAGCCCATGTATCTCATTTCAACATATAACCGATGGAAACGACCTCCTCAGAGTGTTCACATCTTTTTAAATATGAAGACTCTGAAATCCACCATGTTACAACCTGGACCGGCCGCACTCTAAGTGCCAGCCAGCTACACGTGGCCAGTGGCCACCATATTGGACAGTGCGGCTAGAGAACACAGCCATCCTGTGTGCCGGTTCCTACCGCAACCCCAGACACTAAGGTCCTGTCGTCCTCCTCCAGGAGGGCAGGGGGCAGGAAAGACACAGTTTCTGGCCGGACTCAGGGGATGGGGCAGTCCGATCCTGCCCACCTGGAGCGCCTAACCCCTCCCTCTCGGGCCAGCTGGCTGCTGACCTCTCACCTGCTGGACGGCAGCCAGGCTATGCAGCTGGGCATTGCTGAGCTGCTGCTGGAGCATGAACTGGTGGAAGTACTGAGCTGCGTTGGGCTGCCGCTGCAGGGCCTGCAGAGCCTGTGGGGAAGAGGAGAGGATCAACCCACTTGGAGAGAATCACTTTTTTTTTTAATGTTTTATTTATTATTTCTGAGAGAGAGAGAGAGCGTGAGCAGGAGAGGGACAGAGAGAAAGGGAGACACAGAATCTGAAACAGGCTCCAGGCTCTGAGCTGTCAGCACAGAGGCCGACGCGGGGCTTGAACCCACGAGCTGTGAGATCATGACCCAAGCCAAAGTCAGACTGAGCCACCTAGGCGCCCCTTCTAACCCCTATTCTATGCAAATGACTGTGACCCTGAGAAAGGGACATTTGGAAAGGAGAGACACAAAGGAAGAGGGGGAGTGTGGCAAAGCACTGTAACTCCCTTGAACTCTTAATTCCCAGAATGGAATGGGGAGATGCACACTACAGTAAGGAAAAGAACTAGGGCTAGACAAGCTGAAGACAAATGGGATGCCAATTAATATAAAGAGAAGAAGAGGCACCAGGCTGGCTCAGTAGCTGGAGCACACAACTCTTGGTCTCAGGGTTGTGAGTTCAAGCCCCACATTGGGTGTAGAGCTTACTGTAAAAAAATAATAAAGGGGCACCTGGTGGCGCAGTCGCCTGAACATCCAATGCTTGGTTTCGGCTCAGGTTGTGATCTCACAGTTCGTGAGATCGAGCCCCGCCTCAGGCTCTGCTCTGGTAGTGCAGAGCTTGCTTGGGATTCCCTCTCTCTCTCTCTCTCTCTCCTTTCCCGGCTCTCCCCCCCCAAATAAATAAATACACTTTAAAATAAATAAATAAAATAAAAATAAGGAAGAAAACATAAAGAGAAGAAACAAAAAAAGTCCATATTCTAGGGACACAGTAAAGGTGCCAGAGCTCCAAGCAGTTGAAAATGATGAAAAATAGAGTAAATGGTGGCTTGGGAAAGATTCTATTAGGTAAGATTTTCAAATAACTGGCATTATAAGGATGATACTGGTAATGCAGTTTTAGTATTAACTTTAGGGTTTTACGGTGTTCTTATTCTTTAATAATTACAACTATTTTTACAAAGTGCATAGTTGTTCTAGCAACCAAGATATTTTAAGTAAAATGCCCCGTTCCCAAGCAGATTTTTTTTTAATGTGGAATTTACTATCTGCCTAAAAATAAAACTCTGAGGGGTTTTATACTTCCACTACTTGGGGTGATTTACAAGAAAGACCAGAGATTAAAAACCTGACCATCCGTGAAGAGAAATGGGTAGTAAGAATCTAGCTTCATGAGCTGAATGACATAAAACAATCCACAGTTTAAAGACTGAAATCTCGGGGCACCTGGGCGGCTCAGTTGGTTAAGCGTCTGACGTCAGCTCAGGTTGTGATCGCACGGTTTGTTGAGTTCGAACCCCGCATCGGGCTCTGTGCTGGCAGCTCAGAGCCTGGAGCCTGTTTCAGATTCTGTGTCTCTCTCTCTCTCTCTCTCTCTGCCCATCCCCCACTCATGTTCTGTCTCTCTGTCTCAAAAATAAATAAACACGAAAAAAAATTTTTTTATTTAAAGACTGAATTTCATTCTCTGGTTGCTTGGTCAAACTGTTATAAACTCCTAAGGTTCTCAGGGCTGGTAGGGGCGTTAGTCATCACCTAATCCAACCACCCCAGTCTGCTGGAAGGGAACTGAAAGCAAGTCTCCCCCAGCACCTGTGCCTCCCGCAAGCCCAGACTCCCAGATCCCAGCCCCTCCGAGCCGAGCCTCACCTGCACTGCTTGCCGTTCATACAGCGACATCTGGGCTATCTGGGGCCGCGAGCTACCCCCAGAGCTGGAGCCCCCGTTGGTGGACCCGGAGATCTGCTCACTCTCCGTCTCCATGATACTGGTCCAGGGTCCCCAAAGTCTGGGCTCTGACTCAAGACCTAAAGGAGAGTAGCGAAGGATGAAGATGTACACCTGATCTCACCCTAGGATTTCATGTTTCCATTCTGTCATCTAAGACCCTTCCTCTTCTTTCCATTAGCCATGATTCCTTGGGTTTGTTTAGAATTACCAAATACGCCACACACGCTTACAACCCTATGTTCCCCATACCATCTTCTGAAGCTACGCGGTGTCTCAAAAGAAACCTTTACATCTTCCCTTGGGACTGTCATTAAATATCAAATGGCTAGAATTTAAGCCTCATAATGCTAAGGCTACCTCACATTCCCATAACATTCTTTAACAGTTTAAAATAGTCCCACTTAAAAGTTATCTCCTTTTTGTTTCCATCTGCAACATCATTATCAGCATCTTCTTAACAATGGGCACTAGGCACTGAGAGCCACCAGGGGCCTCCTCTTGCCTACTAGGCTCTTCATCCCCATTACTTTTCACAGGATTATCCCTATATTATCATTGTAGAAAGGTTTTCTGAGGTTCAAGTTGTCCTGGTAAGTATCAAGTCTTTACATTAACACGTTGCTACTTCCTCAAACAATTCTGTGATGAAGACGGTGTCATTTGGTTTGACTATTCATTGTTCTCATTTTACAGAGGAGGGGCTTAAGATACAGATATGTTAAATGCATCATGGAAGGTCAGAAAACTGGAAGGTAGAGGGGCCCCTAGCTGGCTCACTCAGAAGAGCATGCGACTCCTGAATCATCATGCATCAAGTCATGAGTTCGGAGCCTTATGCTGGGTGCAGAGATTACTTTCAATAAATAAACCTTAAAACAAACGAGGAGGTAAAAGAGCTAGTCTACAGCCCAAATAGCTGCCTGGTTCCAGCTCGGGCCACTACTAATAACATGCTGTGCATGTCACTTTCCATGCTTATGCCTCAGTTTCCACATTTGCAGAAAAACCTTCACAGCTGAATGTACTGTATCATTTTAACAAAGGACTCCCACGTATTAAACATATTATATACACACCAATGAACATCTTCAAGAAACTAAGACTCAATTTTTTGATTCACTTAATCAGTCAGAATTTATGCGCTGGGATCTACAATAAAATCTGCAAACACATGAAAACAGTGCTAAGAACTAAGCAACAAGACACGGGATGAGGAATAAGAAATATGCCTCCAAACAGCACTAAATGACAATGGGGGGGGGTTGTTCATTCTTTTTCTCTCTCTTTTGTTAAGTCTCGACACTATATTCTCTACTTTTGAGGCACGCGGGGTCCCTGGAAATATTAGGTCAGCAAAGCACTATTTGGTTTCGGAATGTAAACATCCAACCAGAATTTCTGCTAAGGTCTGTCAACAGTTTTATTAAAATGGACTGATCACAATGATGACATCCAAAACAAAGTAAATAAAATCAAACTGTTTGGCCCTGGAAACAGAGTGGTGGAGATTTCTTACGATTCCATTCCGGGCATCATCTGATCACATCATTACCCCGCAAGTACCCTACCCATCTCTGCAGGTATAGCACATGAGACTGCAAACATGGCTATGACCCAAAAAGTACAGAGGAGAAATCATATCAGCTTAAACTCTAGTTATCTTCTCCCACATCTTTCACCAAAATATCAAAGCACTAAGCAGATACAGACCCATGAATCCTCATTATCAGCATGTGAAGAAAAAAAGTGGGTAAAGATTAGAGGCATAGTTGTATAGATCAACGGACTTAGTTCACTGGACTTCAGAGGCAGGAGACCCTCTTACTAGCTGGAGGGGACATTAATTCCTACATTCATAGGGGGAAATGCTAATAAACTGCATGATCCCTCATCTCCCCCAAAATGGAAGTCATATTGATGTTTTTTCTTTCAGATTGTGAGATGAAAATGGAGATGGAAAGGGACCAGCGTAAGTAATAAAATCAGGAGAAACTGACATCAAAACTAGGATTCCCGGATCTCAGCCACGTAAATCTATCCATTTGTGATCAATGTTGGGATGGCAAAATTCAATATGGAAAATGAAAACGACAAAAAGTTTGGGAGGCACAGTGAATCTAAATTTTCAGAATTATGCCAAAAGGAAAAGAGTGAGAGGTCCCCACAATAGCTACACTGAGATCGCCCTGAATGGTAGTAGTTGAGTGTGCACGGGTTGGGTTGGGTTGGGGTGGGTTGGATTGGGGTGGGTTGGTTTGGGTTGGGGTGGCATGGCGTGGGGTGGGTTGGGGTGGGGTGGGGTGGGTTGGGTTGGTTGGGTTGGGAGCACCGACCTCTAGCAGGGAGCCAGAAAAGACAGTGAAGTGGACCTGATGGTGGGCCCATTGAGCCAAGAGTTGGAGGGAATAAAGTTCCCTAAACATAAAACTCTGTCTTACAGAAAGTACGGGCATCGGAAGGGCGGCAGGAGAAGGGGTGGCTGCGGGAAGACTGTGCCAAAGAAATGGAAGTGATCCGGAGAACGGGGATGGTCAGCGCCCACGGGTCCTCGCCGTACACAGAACCTCGACGAAAATGAGGTTCCAACGAGGAGTCAAAGACCCCGAGGGCGGCGAACGGATGGAGCGGAGCCAGGAGTGAAGTGACCCAAGTGAGCGGCGAAACGTGCTCGCGGATCGCGGCGAGCCGGGCAGGAGAGGGACAGACAGACAGAAGTCAAGGAATCGGATGAGGCACCAAGCGGACCATCCGAAGCAGGGAGGTCACCAGACAGCGTGCTCGGCTGGGAGAGGCAAAGTCGGGGAAGGAAAAATGAATGAGAAAACGAGCAGTCAGAAGCAACTGGGGTGACGGGCAGACGGCGTGAAGCGCGGCGGAATGAATAGCACGGAGACTTGGACCCGCAAAGCCGAAGGACCGCAGAGCGGAGCGCCGGCGGCAGGGAGGGCGAGACGCGGGGGAGGTACCTGGGGCGGTACGCGCACGGAGGTGGCTCAGAAACATCCCCGCGCGGCCAAGCCCCCGCAGGTCCTGCCCCTCCCCAGCCCGCGGCCGCCCGGTTACCTTCGCGCCCGGCTCCGCACCTAAGCGCTCCCGGGGGGCGTCCACCTCATGTGCCGGGGTCCCCAGTCGCCGGGCTGGGCGGGGGGCTCGCTCGGTCTCCGCGGCGGGCTCCCCTCGCCTCCTCCCCTTCCTGGAGGGGCGGGGGCGCCGAGGGCGGGGTGGGAGGTGCCCGGCGCGGCCGCGGCTCCCCGCCCCTCCCGCCGCTCCGGGTGCGGGCCCGGCCGCGGCTCCGCCAGGCCTCCGGGGCTCGCTCCGGGCCTGTCACTTCCTGCCGGGCCGAGAGGGTGGGGGCTGCAGGCCGGGGGCTGCGGGCCGGGCCGGAGGAGGGGGCTGACGGGGAGGTGCTTCCGGGGCAGCCGGACCCCTCCCCCGCCCCTCCCCTCCCCTCGGCGCCCTCCTCCCCCTCCTCCCTCCCTCGCTCGAGTCCCTCGTTTCCTGCCGGCGCCCGTTGCCATGGCGACGCCGCTCCCGGGCCTCTGCGCTCCAGGCCCCGGGGTTGTCGTGGGTTTTTTTTCCCCCCTCTTTCGCTCTCTTTCTCCTCTTTTTTTCCCTTCTTTCTCTCGGGGTTCTGCTCGGCGGTGGGAGGGACGAGACTGAGGAAGTGCTGGCCTCTAGCGGGGAACCCGCTCTCGCTCTCCCGACCGGGAGATGGGAGAAGGGAGGGAAGTGACGTGCCGAGGGGGAAAAAGGAGGTATTTTCTGGAGCTTCTGGGAATAGGGGCTAGAAAGAAAGGATCAAAGGGACGACCGGGCAGAGGGAGGGAGCGCAGCAGCAACCCTCGAGACCCGCCGGACGGGGCGAGGAGATGGAGCCGAGGAGAGGGGAGGGGAGGGGAGAAAGCGATCGAGGACCCGGAGAGAGAACCGGGATTGTTTAACCCTCACCTCGCTCCGGGAAGGCGGGAAAGAGTGCTGCCCAGAAACTGAACCCATTAGGAGTTGACATTCATTTAAAAGCAGCAACCCGATAACACTTGCTTTGAACGACCCATTTAAGTGCGTAGTTTCAGGGGTTTTGTGTGCGCCTGTGGTCTTGTGTTTAGCTGTATATGCGAAGGCGGACGACGGAAACCAGGGAAGAGGCATGAAGGGAAGGCACACACGAGTAGAACAATGGGCTGTATTGGGGGGGTGCCAAACACTGGAGGAGGCGGTGGCCTTTGTCATTTTCCGTCTGAGAGCCGCTTGTCAGTGTTTAATGCTCCTAGTTTTGGGAACATTCAGCTACTATTAATAGAGCACCTACTATGTGCCACCTCCGGTTTGGGAAACTTGGGTTACTTCGGGGCACAGAACAAAGATAAGTGGCCTCGGTTACCTTTACAGAGGCCGGGAGGCTGGCGCTTCCTCGGGCGTTATCCTGATCCAGTAACAGTTTTTACCTCTTCGCTTTTCCCAGCCTCTGTCCCCGTCTGTTATTTTTTCTGTCCACCCACGCTTTTAAAAGCCAACGCAGGATTTGTTTTCAGAGGAAAAACGAGAGGTGTCCTCTTTGTTCGTAAAGGAGATCCGTGTAGGTCTGCGCCGAGGGCGGGGTGTTGGGACCCAGGCTCGATCTGTGGCCGCCAGATTCAGGTCAGAGGGAAATCTCTGCCAGGCTTCTAGGAACCAGCCAGGCAAGTACGTGAGGGAAGAAACCGGAGGGCAGCCAAAGGCCTGGGACGGCAAAGACGCGAGGCGTGGGGTGGGTGTGTGTGTGTGTGTGTGTGTGTGTGTGTGTGTGTGTGTGTGTGTGAGAAAGGATGTGTTGTCGGCGGTCGACAGGCTTTGGCGGAGGATGAATTGAAAAGATTCTGGCAGAGAACTAGTGGTAAAAACTAGGTAAAGCGTTAGTCATTTAATTCAACCTCGGGTTTCTGGCACGTCCAAGAAGTTTAAAGCTTTCTTGCGGAGGCTTACGGTGCATGTGTGGGGCCCGAGCTGAATCTCCCGCACAAGTGAAAACGTTGTATCCAGAGACAGTTTTCAGATGATACGACGTTCAGGTCCAGAAACCCTAGTCATGTGCTTCCGCGAGTTCCCTCGCGAACTGGTGCCTTTAAGTGTCCAAAGAAGGCCTGTGATATATGCCAAGTATATTCACCGTTAGAAGTGAAGCAGAATCAGTACTACTACTGATAGATGCATTCCGCCGCTAAAGGTTTTTTTGTCTTCCCTGGTCACCAGCCCCTACAGCTACTAAAAGTTAAACATTCCGAAGATCTTAGGGAATAAGGTAGTGACGATGTGTAATTTTGGGGAATGCTATAAATCTAGCCTGGAATATACTCTTATCACAGACCATGTGTTCTTGATTATGAACTAGTAGTTTAATTTTCTGATGTAAAGGCTTGTACCCCATATTTCACAACAATTGTTTTCAGCTTCCTTTCCCTCTAAGACAGGCCAGTCTTCCAGAGTTATGGGTGTAAGCAATTTTCCAAAGGAAATTTCAGGATAAAAAAGAAATGTGTTAATAATAAAGTGAAGTATTAGGAAAACCTCCGTCCATATGAAAATCATTCTCATGGACTAAATCAGATTGGGAACAGGTACTGAAGAATTTGTCTCTATCTAAACGGAGCAAAACAGTCTGTAATCCCTAGAAAATCCTTAACTGACTTTTCTTTTTTTCTTCTTTTTTTTTTTGAATTTTGCTAAGCTTTCTCATTTTCATTTAATGATTCTGCTGGAATTAGTGTTTTCCTTTTCAAACCAAAGCGTTCTCCTGAATAGAGGCTAAATAATTTCTTTACTCTGCATAACATTGAAAGTCATTAGCATAAACAGGTGAAAAGGAAATGCATTCTATCTGTCGTGTCTGTTGTGTAGAAGCCGAAGCCCTCCCCCTGAAAACACACCTAAATAAGGAAAATCAGGTTTTGAAAGGAGCTCACCTCTTTGGCAGCAGCTTAAAGCGAATAGAAGAATCGGCAGGCCAGTTTAATTTTGCATATCAACTGAACCTAGAATAAGCATTCTTCAGCCCTGCTAAGCCCAGCTTTGCACGATGAATTGTGGAGGAGGAGAAGGCCCTTAACCCTAGAGGTGTTAGCATCATCGGAATGTATCTATTTACAAGAAACCAGGTGAGTAAGCAGGTGTGATCAGCTTCTATGCAAAACTGGACTGGATGAAGTAGGGGAAAAAGGAAATCATAACTTTTACTCTAAACACTACCAACTAGATGCGAACCACCATACACATCACACACCCCCAGCCAATTTTTTAAGGTCTAGTTGGGAGAAGGCGGATGGGCTAGATGGGTGATGGGTATTAAGGAGGACACTTGTGTTGAGGACTGGGTGTTGTAAGTGATGAATCATGAAATTCTACTCCTGAAACCAGTATTACATTATAGGTTAACTAAGTAGAATTTAAATGAAAATTTGAAAAGGAAAAAAAAGGTCAGAAGGCAGAGACCAATGCTTTTACCATGTCCAATGTGACTTTTCTTTTTAATTTGCAGGAAATGTTACTAAGCGACAAAATAAATGGCCCTTGGTGACCTACAGGCAATAGATAGATGGATGGATGGATGGATAGATAGATAGATAGATAGATAGATAGATAGATAGATAGATAGATAGATGATAGATAGATAAATACGGTCTAATTGGGAGAACATGAAATGAAGGTTAAAAGGATTGATGACTCTTAGATTTGTAAAGCAAAAAAGAACTTTAACATTATCTAAGGCCCTCAACTTTAACTGGGGAAAATTGGAGGCTGGAAGTTGAATGTAGAAGAGGGACATTTCATAATCCCTACCAAATAGAAGATAAATAATGATTTACTGAATTAATTTCCTAGATGTTGCCCTTCTGTCAACTGAAAAAAATATATACAAAACTAAAAGACAAAAATACCTCTTATTCCTCACTGCTAGTACCCATGATCGACTTCTCAGGATACACTGTCCCAAAATATAGTACCTGGTATATTGAGTTTTCAAACTGAAGGAGTTTGAGAAAATGGAGGGAGCAGGAAAGTAATTCTAAACACCTTCCCTCTTCCTTCACTAAAACAGGTCATAAAGCCCTCATGTGAGAGGTGCCCTGGGCCGAAAGGAGTATCCATATCTCTGAAGAGTAAAGGACACCAAGAAGAATCCTCACAAACAGGCCTTGCTAAATTTCTCCCAATGTATAATAAGGACCGCATACTCCTTAGGATATTCCTCTACAACTGTTCACTCTTTATCAAACCTCGGATAAAAACACACCATTCTATTTCTTTGGATCTTCATTTTCGGATGAAGACTCCCATGTCACATCGAAATTACATTAAGTAAATAAATTTTGTTGGAATAGGGGCGCCTGGGTGGCTCAGTCGGGTAAGTGTCCGACTTTGGCTCAGGTCATGATCTCACAGTTCGTGGGTTCAAGCCCCACGTCGGGCTCTGTGCTGACAGCCAGCTCAGAGCCTGGAGCCTATTTCAGATTCCGTATCCCCCTCTCTCTCTGACCCTCCCCGCTCATGCTGTCTCTCTCTCTCAGAAATAAATTAAAAAAGTTAAAAAAAATTAAAGAAAAATTTTTTTTGTTGGAATAGATTTCTAGGCAAGATGGAGTCTCTTCTTGCCCAGGAATGCTGGGTCAGCAAACTGAAACTTTAGATAAATTTCATGGCCCTGTAAATGCTTCCCTAGGCCAAAAACTCAGTACATCCAATCAGCCAATCCCCAAACACTAAGCCAACTGTGGGCTCTATACTCACTTTGTTCTTTTATTCTTTATCCTCTAAAAGCTTCCTGCCTTCTGCCGCATTTTGCAGTTCTCTGAATGGAAACTGTCCACTTTCGTAAAGTGTTGAATAAAGTTTGTTTGTATAAGCTAAATTGTCTTCTTTAATCGTTTTTTGTTTTTTGCTTTACCGCTTATTTATTTTGGGGAGACAGAAAGAGACGAGTATGAGTTGGGTACAGAAAGTATGAATTGGGGAGGGGCAGAGAGAGAGAGAGGGAGACACAGAACCTGAAGCAGACTCCAGGCTCTGAGCTGTCAGCACAGAGGCCGACATGGGGCTCGAACCCACAAACTGTGAGAATATGACCTGAGCCAAAGTTGAACATTCAACTGAGTGAGCCATCACCCAGGTGACCTCTTTAATCATTTTTAAACAATTTGTATGCTTTTCTCCTGTTAATCTGTCTATGTCAATTTAATTTTCAGGCTCAGCCAGGAACCCTAAAAGGGTTAAAGAAAACTTTTTCCTCTAGTACACCCACCCCACTTCCTGTCTTTAGAGTACAAATTAGAGCTCCAAATTGAGGGGCACCTGAGTGGCTCAATCTGTTAAATGTCAGACTTTGGCCCAGGTCATGATCTCTCGGTTTGTGAGTTCAAGCCCCACATAGGACTCTGTGCTGACAGCTCAGAGCCTGGAGCTGCTTCAGATTCTGTGTCTCTGCCTCTCTCTGCCCCTCCATGCTCATGCTCTGTCTTTCTCTGTCTCTCAATAATAAATAAATAAGCCTTAAAAAATTTTTTTAAATTACCATATTGATTAGTTTGCTCAGTATTCCATCGAGCATTTCCATCAAAAGAAAGGGATACACCCCCACCCTCATCCTTGAGTAGCATAAAGTTGACAATAACATAGAATCCACCAGTTTAGACCATTAGCATGCAATTTAGGGCAAATAATGTACCTTCTCTCAGTCTTGATTTTCTTTTTGAAGAATGGGAATAACAGCCAGTCATTGTTGGAAATAAATGCAATATTTATAAATTATTTCATACAATATCAGACACATAGTATGATCTATTATTATTAGATAATATATGACCCAATATATTTGGTAACCCAATATATTTTTGTCATCACCAGTGCGTCTAAATCACTATTTTTTTATTCAACATACATCACATCTTTATTAACTCACAATTGAGTTAATGAGTTTATATGCTAATGAGTTTAGTTAATGAATTTACTGTTGAGGAAAAATTTTTACTCTCTTAATGGGGGCCCGTGAATTAAACTAACAAAAAAATAAACAGGAGAAAAGGCATACAGTTTTATTAATATTTATTTGTATGAGAGTTCACAGAAAAGTAAAACTCAAAGTAGCTGTTAGACTTAGGAGCTTATATACCCTTCTTAATAGATGAAAGAGGGGTGCCTGGGTGGCTGTCATTTAAGCACCTACCCAACTTCAGCTCAGGTCATAATCTCACGGTTGGTTCATGGGTTTGAGCCCCGCATCAGGCTCGCTCTCTGCTGTTAGCACAGAGCCAGCTTTAGATCCTCTGTCTTCCTCTCTGCCCCTCCCCAGCTTGTGCTCTCTCTCTCTCAAAAATAAACCAAAAAAACCCCACATTTTTTTAACGTTTATTTATTTTTGAGAGAGAGAGAGATAGCATGAGCAGGGGAGGGGCAGAGAGAGAGGGAGACACAGAATCTGAAGCAGGCTCCAGGCTCTGAGCTGTCAGCACAGAGCCCAATGCGGGGCTTGAACTCACAAACCGCGAGATCATGACCTGAGCTGAAGTCAGACACTTAACCGACTGAGCCATCCAGGCAGCCCCTCCAAAATGTTTTTAATAAATAAATGAAAGAAAGTTTGGGCTTTCAGGAATGATAAATTGCAGAAAATTGCTCACTTTTCTCCCTGCACCAAAAACCAGACTGGGTGCAGGGGTTATCTTGGGTGGAGAACTTGTCTGGCCTCTGTTAATTCTCCATTGCCTTCAGCTCAAAAGAATCTTTATGTCAATGTGGTATACTTGAGGGTGGCATATTCTGATCCCCTTTATTACTAACATTTTGTATGAAAACAGTATTCCCTTCCCTACGTACAAGATTTACCTCCTCAGGGAGCTGCCTGGCTGCTTTGTCAGAAGAGCTTGTGACTCTTGATCTCAGGGTTGTACCTTAGAGCCCCATGTTGGGTGTAGAGATTACTTTTAAAAAATTACCTCACTGGGGCTTCCAGTTTGTCTTTTGGTCTACTTTTCTAGGATTTGGGTACAAATCCATGTTGAAACCAAGCACTAAATTTATATCCTTTGGGGTTATATACCCTAGGTCAGGAGAGCTACTCCCCCTGGGAAGACATCTAAAAGGAAAAAGTGATTTAAAATATACTTAGAGGGGGTGGGAAGTGAAAAAAAGTAATAAATAAAATAATAAAATAAAATCTACTTAGAGCCGCTGTTCATGGCTTCATATACATTACTGTGTTCAACTCTCTCAAAAACTTTTTTGCTAACTACTATTAATCTTTAATTTACCGATGAGGAAATTAACACTCAAGAAGGTGAGGGAAATTGTTCAAAGTTCATGAAGATAGTAAGTAATAGAGTTACCATTTAAATTCAGCTTTTGTCTGACTTCACAACTACATCACATCTTTTGCAGTATGAAAATAGAGTAGTGCAAAAGATCTACTTAAAAGGCTTAGTGTGTTGTATGTAAGTGATGAATCACTGAATTCTACTCCTGAAACCAATATTGCACTGTATGTTAGCTAACTAAAATTTAAATTACAAAATATATATATTATGAATAAAGGAATAAAATGCTTAATGCACATAAATGTTTGCACAAAGATACTTGGCATTTGCTACTGTAAATCAATGTAATGGAAGGCCCACTCTGCCTTTGTTCACAAGGGATATGGCTCTGATCCACAAAGATACTGGGGAGATGTCTCAGTGAAAAAATAAAGAGAGATGTATATATTATTTCCCTAAATTGTCTGTTTTCTCCCTTCTGGTAAGCAGATAATGGTCCCAAAGATGTCCTTGTCCATGAAACCCACGAATGTATTATATGATGGCAAAGGGACATTAAAGTTGCAGATGGAATTAAAATTACTAATCAGCTGACCTAAAAATAAGATGCTCATTCTCTAATATCTGAATGTTCTATATTATCTGAATGAGACAAATAACAAGAGTCTTTAAAAATATAAGTGGGAGATAGAAGAGACAGGCAGAATAGGCAGAGGATTCATCATGTCATTGCTGGCTTTGAAGATGGAAGGGGGACTGTGAACTGAGAAATGCAGGAAGGCTCGAGAAGTTAGGGAAGAAACAAGAAAGTTGATTTTCTTTTCCAGCCTCCAGAAAAGAACATAGCTTGATGACACCTCCATTTCCACCCGGTGAGACGCATGTCACACTTCTGATCTATAGAACGGGGAGGTAATAAATGTGTGTTGCTTTAAACCACTAAGTTGTGGTAAATTGTTACAGCAGCAGTAGAAAACCAACGCGTACTAACCCATATGTCAAAAAGCAGTGGCTAATTTTAGACCTTTTCTGCTGCGTAAAGTCCAGCCAACTGCCAACTTCATTACCCCTTTGTCTGCAAACAACAAGAGAATCTATGGCATCACATGCTTGGGCTAATCAATGAATAAAGAGCCTAGGAACCATTTAGAGTGGCAGCTTTTCAGTTCTGTGAAAATGATGTTAAAGTACGCTTTTCAAAAAGGTAGAATCATAACTCTCATGCAAATATAAAAAGAACACGTGTCAAAGGTTTTATATAACTTGTTAAGTAATGAAAGAACCAGTGAGACATTAAAATCAGCTCAAAGTGCATTTGAGAAGCTTGATATTTACAGTCAATTTAATGCAGGAATGTTAGAAAAGGCTGCTGGGTTGGATACAAAACTGGCTGACGTCCTATTGAAGCATGAACCATAACTTTAGGATTATATCTTCTAGGGGCACCTGGCTGGCTCAGTCGGTGGAGTGAGCAACTCTTGATCTCAGGGGTCATGAGTTTCGAGCCCCATGTTGCATGTAGAGATTACTTCAATAAATAAAACCTTAAAAAAAAAAAAAAGATTATCTTTTCCACCACCAGGCAGGGAGTATTTGCATCTCTGAGTCAATCTCTGCCTTCCTGAGTTGTAAAGTAACCCAGTCAAGGGGAAATCAATCAAAGGCACAAACCCCGTCCTAAACCAAAAGGACACATTTCTAACTTTTGGGTAATTTTTTTGACGTCTTATAAATCTGAGTACAGAAATTGTTACAGTTGCCAGAATCAGGGGAAATAGATCTCCCTGTCAAAACACTCTGCCTGAGTGTCCTTCCATTCTTGTTAAGAATGTTTTATTTTTGAGAGAAAGACTGCAAGTGGGGGAGGGGCAAAGAGAGAGAGGGCCAGAGGATCTAAAGCAGGCTCTACGCTGGCAGCTGAAAGCCCGACAAAGTGCTCAAATTCATGAACTGTGAAATCGTGACCTGAGCCTGAGACAGATGTTTAGCCAGATGAGCCACCCAGGCACCCCTGAATTTACATTTTTAACAGGATCACCCTGGCTGTTGTGTTAAAAATGGGCATGAGAGACAAGGATAGAAGCTGGTAGATCAGTTAGGAGGCATTTGCAATATATCACCAGAGTGGGAAGAGTAGAAATGGCGAGAAGTGGCCAGATACTGGAAGTATAGGTACTATAAAGTATATGTGTGTACATATATGTATATGTATATATATATGTATATATATATATATATATTTTTTTTTTTTAAATAAGCTCTACACCCAAATGTGGGCTTCAACTTATGACTTCAACGCCAAGAGCCTCATTCTCTACCAACTGATCCAGCCAGGTGCCCCTGAATATATTTTGAAATTAAAGCCAACAAGATTTACTGACATATCAGATGTAGGATATAAGAAAAAGAAAGAAAACGTAAGTGCCTCCAAGTTTTTTTTTTTTAATGTTTCTTTTTTGAAAGAGAGAAATAGAGACAGAGAATGAGTCAGGGAGGAACAGACAGAGGAGACACAAAATCCGAAGCAGGCTCCAGGCTCTGAGCTGTCAGCACAGAGCCCAACGTGGGGCTCGAACTCATGAACTGCAAGATCATGACCTGAGCTAAAGTCGGATGCTTAACCGACTGAGCCACCCAGGGGCCCCTCTTAACTTTTTTTTTTTAAAGATGACATTTCTTAAATGTATGTATGCATGTATGACTGAATATGCACAGAATATTTTGAAAAGGTATACAAGAAACAGAAAGTCATCTACACCCACACAGTGTACTGTTTACATGAACTTGACTTTACAATTGCACTGTCTTCATTAATATGAATTTCGTATTCCAGGAAATGCTTCCCCAGAAAATAAAAGTTACAAATAATCGTAGTGTTTAATTCAAGACCACCCAGAAAAAACATTTTAAACTGCTCAGCTAGGGGCGCCTGGGTGGCTTAGTCAGTTAAGCGTCCGACTTTCGCTTAGGTCATGATCTCCCGGTTCGTGGGTTCAAGCCCCGTGTCGGGCTCTGTGCTGACTGCCAGCTCAGAGCCTGGAGCCTGTTTCAGAGTCTGTGTCTCCCTCTCTCTCTGACCCTCCCCTGCTCACACTGTCTCTCTCTCTCTCTTTCCTAGAAATAAATAAAACATTGAAAAAATAAATAAATAAACTGCTCAGCTTTTCCATAGCCAGTTGGCAAATGATTATTTATTCTCTAAGATGTTTTGGACCCTTCACCATGGCTCCGCTACAATCCTAAACCATGATCCTTACCCAATCTTAATCAAACTACTACACTGAAACACTCCCCCCACTTACACCAGACCCCAAAACCACATAAATATCCCAATTTAGCCCTCTCCTCCCAGACACTAAGGCTCCTTCAGGGAGCTAGCATTTGACAAAACTAATAATAGCTCCTCCTGAGGGAACTGAGAGAAGAGATGTGGAAGCTGATTTTTTGTACCCTTGAATTTTACATCAGTACGTCTGGTTTATTCCAAAATAAATGATTTTAAAAAAAAGTAAAATCTGAACACATAAGCAGAAGACACCATGTGTTCTCTCTTTTCTGGCCAGCAGGTGTCACTTTCTCGCTTGGGTAAAAGCGGCCTCCACCCTTTCTCGGGGATGCGGAAAGAAGGCATGGGGGTCATAGGACAGCCCCAGTTACGTGGCAGACGACTTAAATGGGCCTGGAAATGTTAACTTCTAGAAAGAAGGGCTCAGGATCATTCCTCACAATAATAACTAATACTTACTGAATACTTTTCAAAGTGGCTTTATTTTTTTTTTAATTTTTAATGTTTTTAAAATTTATTTCTGAGAGAGAGATACAGTGTGAGCAGGGGAGGGTCAGAGAGGGAGACACAGAATCCAAAGCAGGTTCCAGGTTCTGAGCTGTCAGCACAGAGACTGATGCGGGGCTCGAACTCACGAACTGTTGAGAGCATGACCTGAGCTGAAATCGGATGCTTAATGACTGAGCCACCCAGGCGCCCCTAAAATGGCTTTAAAGTGCACAATTATTTTTAAAAAAATTTTTTTTAATGTTTTATTTATTTCTAGGAGAGAGAGACAGCGTGAACAGGAGAGGGTCAGAAAGAGAGGGAGTCACAGACTGAAACAGCCTCCAGGCTATGAGCTGGCAGTCAGCACAGAGCCTGATGCGGGGCTCGAACCCACGAACTGCGAGATCATGACCTAAGCGAAAGTCGGACGCTTAACCGACTAAGCCACCCAGGCGCCCCAAAGTGCACAATTATTTTTAAGTAAGCTCTACACCCCGTGTAGGGCTTGAACTCACAACCCTGAGATCAAGAATCATGTGCTCCACCGAATTAACCAGCCAGGTGCCCCTAAAGTGTGCAATTTGATGAATTTTGACATAGGTAGCAACCATAAAGCTATCACTACAATCCAGATAGTGAACACATCCACAATGTTTTCTCATGCTAATTTATAATTCATCTCTCCCTCCTCTAGATAAGTACTTTATATGAATATGTTTTTCACCCTCATCACGACTTTTTGAAGTAATGAACAGAGAGAAATCAGGGGTATATCCTGAGGGGATCATGCACTATCTTGCAAGGTAGAAGCCTCTACCTCATCTTTAAGCAAGAAATTCTAGCATTTAACAGGGAGGAGTGGGCCACTTTTCAGGCCCCAAGAATTCAGGGAAAGCTGAAAATTAAAAAACTTTGTATCAATTGTGACTTCCCCATCCCAATATTTAGGGTCCTAGTCCTTCCCGAAGAGTGCTTTGACCTTGGCAAAGCAGTCTGGAAATGGCTGAGTATTTTACCTTTTTTGGAACTGTTCCTCTTTTTTTTTAATGTTTATTTTACTTTTGAGAGAGAGAAAGGGACAAAGAGAGACAGAGCATGAGCGAGGGAGGGACAGACAGGGAGAGGGAGACACAGAATCTGAAGCAGGCTCCAGGCTCTGAGCTGTCAGCACAGAGCCAGATGCTGGGCTTGAACTCATGAGCCCTGAGATCTTGACCTGAGCCGAAGTCTGCACTTAACCGACTGAGCCACCCATGCACCCCTGGAGCTGTTTCTCTTGCAACAAAATGTTGAGCCTGGTCTTCAGATTTTCCTGCACTGGGGCTGCAGAAGTTGAGAATTTTTATATCCTGCCAAGAGGCCCCCAGACTTTCATATTTAGCATTTAATTGTTTATTAATCACCCTCAACATGTAACTATCTCTCTCCAAACTATTTATTGTTCCTCATGAAAAGCCATCCAATTCCATTGTCCTAAGAAGTAGTATTATTTTAACATTGTATTGTAGTATTGTAGGATTATATATAGTACATATATCAATTAATACATTAATTGCTGTTAATTATTAGTATCTTAATATATAATTATACATTAATATGATATGCTCTGATATTATTATATAATAATATATAATTCTGTTAATGTGATATAATAAATATATGTTATAATATTATGTATCATAATATATATTGTCATATTAAATGGTGGCATGATATATTATGTAGAAATATATAATATAGTGTATGTTTAATATTATAATACAGTAATATGATATTCAATATTATAATATAATACAGTAATATAATATTCAATATTATGTTATATCATACTATTTTTTTAAGTTTATTTTTTTGAGAGAGAAAGTACATGAGCAGGGGAGAGGGGCAGAGGGAAAGGGAGAATCCCAAGCACACTCCATACTGTCAGCACAGAGCCTGATGCAAGGCTCAGTCCCACAGACCTTGAGATCAAGAAAGACCTCAGCCAAAATCAAAAGTCAGAGGCTTAACTGACTGAGCCACCCAGGTGCACCCCCCCCAAGTCTATCTTGAAGAAGAATCACAAAACTAGAAAACTATACTACCAGATATCATATATATGATAAATGTATAAAGCTATTAAATATAAAACTATTACAAAGCTAGAGAGAGAGAGTGTGTGTGTGTGTGTGTGTGTGGTATTATTGTGAGGATAGGCAACCTCAACAGTGAAACAAAACAGAATCTAGAAATAACCCCTCACAGGTATGGTTACCTAGTTTATGATAAAACAACACACTGCAATGTAGTAAGGAAAAGACTGTCATTCAAAAGACCATTCAAAAGACTGTACTGAGGCAACTGGACATCCATAAAGGGGAACAATGTATCTTGTCCCCTCTTTCACACCACTGGCAAAAATTAATTCCAAATGGATTGTGCATTAAATATGAAAGTCGGGGGACACCTGGCTGGGTTAGTTGCAGAATATGTGACTCTTGATCTCAAGATTGTAAGTTTGAGACCCACGTCAGGTGTAGAGATTACTTTTAAAATATATATATATATATTTTAATGTGAAAGCTGAAACAAAAAGCTTTTAGATGAAAACATAAGGGAAACACTTTTGTGACCCCAGAGCACACAAAGATTTCTTTCTCTTTTTTTAATGTTTTTTTATTATTATTTATTTCTGAGAGAGAGAGAGACAGCGTGAACAGGGGAGGGTCAGAGAGAGAGGGAGACACAGAATCTGAAACAGGCTCCAGGCTCTGAGCTGACAGCACAGAGCCCAAAAAGGGGCTCAAACCCACAAACCATGAGATCATGACCTGAGCAGAAGTCAGACACTAAAAAGACTGAGCCACCCAGGCGCCCCAACAAAGATTTCTTAAATAGAATATAAGGGGCGCCTGGGTACCTTAGTCAATTAAGCATTCAACTCTTGATTTTGACTCATGTCATGATTTCATGGTGGTAAGATCGAGCCCCATTGTGCTGGGCATGGAGCCTGCTTAAAATTCTCTCTCTCCTTTGGAGTGCCTGGGTGGCTCAGTCAATTAAGGATCTGACTTCAGCTCAGGTCATGATCTCACAGTTTGTGGGTTTGAGGCCCATGTCAGGCTCTGTGCTGACAGCTCAGACATAGCCTGGAGTCTGCTTCAGATTCTGTCTCCCTCTCACTGTACCTCCCCTGTTTGCACTCTGTCTCTCTCTCCAAAATAAATAAACATTTAAAACAATTTTTTAAAAAAGATTCTCTTCTTTTCCCTTGGCCCCTCCCTGGCTCTCACAAAAATACTCTCTCTCTCAAAAAAAAAAAAAAAAAAAAATTACACCGACACATAGTGAAAATTTTTTAAATAGAACAGAAAAGCAGTCACTGAAACTGTTTTAACATTAAGAACTTTTGTTCACCAAAAGACATTTAAATTAATGAGTGAGAAGGCCACCCACAGACTGAGAGAAGATATTTCCAATACACATGTCTAAGAAAGACCTCTGATTTCAGGTATGTAAAGAATTCTAAAAAGAACACAACCCAATAGCAAAATAGACGAAAGAGTTGAATACACACTTTGTTAAAGGGGATATCCAGCTAGGGTGGCCAGAATGAGAAAGTCAGATTAGCAACAACAGTTGAGGAAGGTGTGGAGAAGACAGAGCCTTCATACCCGGCTGGTGGGAATGCATAAGGGTATCGCCACTCTGGAAATACAGTCTAGCAATTCTTCAAATAAATAAACACAGAATTCCACTTCTGGGTGTACACCCAAGAGAATGGAAAACATATATCCACTCAATAACTTGTAAATGAGTATTTTTAGCAGCAAAAAGGTAGAAACAACCTAATATCCATGAATGGACAAATGGATCAACAAAATGAGGCACAGCCACAGTTAATATCTGACCATATTTGCAGGTCATAGAAGTATTATCTGACCATAAAAAGGAATGACATACTGATTTATACTACAATATGGATAAATCTTGAAAGTATTATGCCCAATGAAAGAAGCCCGTCACAAAAGTTCACATAGTATATGATTACATTCACGTGAAAGTTCGGAATGAGAAAATCTGTAGAAATAGACAGTAGACTAGTGGTTGCTTAGGACTGGGCAAGGGGCGTAGGGGATAAAGGATGTCAGCTAAAGGATGTGGGGTTTCTTTTGAGATGATGGAAATAATCTAAAGTTGACTGTGGTCATGGTTGCATATACCAGCATATACTAAAAACCATTGAATTGTACACTTGAAATAGGTGAATTGTATGATATGTGAATTATATCTCAATAAAGCTGTTTCTTTAATTTTTTTGAAAAAGAATTAAAGCTTATTTATTTTGAGAGAGAGAGAGCGAGAGAATGGAGGAAGGGCAGAGAGGGAAATAGAGGTAATCCCAAGTAGGCTCTGCACTGCCAGAGCAGAGCCCAATGTGGGGCTCAAACACACAAATTGTGAGATCATGACTTGAGCTGAAATCAAGAGTGGGACACTTAACCAATTGAGCCTCCCAGGCACCCGATAAAGTTGCTTTTTTACAAAGAGGATATCCACATGGCCCATAAACTTTTTTCAAAGTACTCAACTTTATTAGTTATCAAGAAAATACTGATCAAAACCCAATGAAATGACAGTATACACCTACCATAATGGCTAAAATAAACATGTTAGGAAGTACCAAAATGTTGGCAAAGATGTAGAGTGACTGAAACTTTCATACACTGCTGTTGAGAGTGTAAATTGGTTCAAACACTTTGGAAAATGGCTTCATAGTATCTACTAAAGTAAAACATATGTATACCCTATAACCCTCTATACTCCTAGGTACATATCCAATATAAATGCATACAAAAGATATGTATTAGAATATTCATAGCAGTGCTATTCAAAGTAACAAAACCTGAAACTACCTAATTTCTCAGCAATTGTAGAATAGAGAAATAAATTGAGGTATACTTATATAATGGAAAATTATGTCGCAATGAGTACGGATAATCTCGAACTATACAAAACAATATCAGTGAATACCTACAAGCATTATGTTGAGGGAACTAAGCCAGCAGCAACCATTTGTATTCTTACATATTCTTTTTTTGTTGTTTGTTAAAGTAATCTCTATACCCAACGTGGGGCTCGAACTCACAGCCCTGAGATGAAGAGTCACATACATGCTCCACGACTAAGCCAGCCAGGTGCTCCACAGTCTTGTTTTTATAGGGGCAAAGGTAACCTGTGCTTTTGGAAACTGGTGTTGTTTCTATGTTTATTATACTTCAATAAAACGTTTTTTAAAAGCAAAAACAAGGTAAACCATTTATTCTCATTGCCTCTCCCGAATGCCCAAGGGCCCGAAGGCCAGGACAGGTCTGTAATGCCGTCAAGCACCCGAACTCCTTTCATCTCTCTGCTCTCTCATCTTCACCATATGGCTTTTATCTGCATGACTGCAAAAGGATGCTCTTCCTCCAGGGTTCTTGTCAGTGTTCAAGTTAAGAAGAAGGAAAAGCCAAAAGCTTTCCCTTTGTGAGTTTCTGTCATCTCATCCAGAAGGGATTTCTTTCCAGAGGCTTCTGGTTACCTTTTTTTGAGCTAGGATTCAGCCACAGAGCCTCTCTGCACTGTAAGTTATTCTGAGAAGGTGAGCATTTGAGTTGGGCACGTTTCTTCTCTGCATACAATTATGCTTTTCCTTAGTGAAGAATAAGAGAATGGATAACGGAGACGTATTCGAAGTATATATTATAAGGTATAAGCACTCAAGGATCTTACGTGTTGGTGGGGCAGAGGGGGTATTAACAGAAAATGGGAACCCACTTTGGTAAGTCCTCAGTAGAAAGTGCCATAGGAGTGGAGAGGAATTCTTGTGGAAGATTCCTTACTAGACTAGAAAACACATCTCGAAAGCCATCTTAAAGGACCAGTGGAAATCCTCGGGGCAGAAGAGATGGGAAGGCTTTGCAAGCAGCTTAAAAAGCATATATTAAAATGATCAGAGGGCATAGTTGAAATAGGGAACTAAATGCAGTTTGGTCTTCCCAGAGAAGTAAGGGTAAGGTTGGAAGAGCAAAGGTGTATCTAAGAAGCAGACACAGGAGGAACTCTCCACCTTCTCCTTTTCTCCCTGAAAGCAGGGCGTTAATTTTCTCTTCTGAGAGTGTCTCCCCTACCCCCTCCCGCACCAGGAAAACCTCCTTTATCACAGGACATGGAAAGTCAACAGTGACTTGTATCTGCAAGTCCTTTTCCTTTGTTTTGTAACTTCTCTGTAACGTACTGACCTTTGTTAAACCGGTAATATAAGCCCCCAGACCTAACTGATACTTAGGGCTCTCACTTCTTTCCTGAGAAGAGACCAGGTGCATACAAATAGAACTTTTCTCCTGTTAATGTGTCTTTTGCCAATTTAATTCACAGGCCCCAGGCACAGAATATAAGAAGTAAGAGGAAAAGTGGGGAACCGGGATAGAATAGTCAAGTTGAGTGTCCAGCTTCAGCTCAGGACATGATCTCACGGTTTGTGGGTTTGAACCCAGCGTCAGGCTTTGCGCTGACAGCACAGAGGTTGCTTTGGATTCTCTTGTCTCCCTCTCTCTGCTCCTCCCTCTGCCTCGAAAACAAATAGTTTTTAAAAATGATACAAGAAGCATCAAAAAAAAAAAAAGTTAGAGGAAAAGGTTTTCCTCTCTTACAAATTCTACAGTCTAGAGTCCTGGCAGTTTTCCCAGATTCTTCCCTGACTCTTTTGTCTTACCGCCAATTAGTCACTGATGATGGTGAGTTTTACCTGACCTCTTTACTTCTGGAAAACAGGCCAGTTAAGAAATAACCCCATCTTTTTGTTTTCTGAACCCCCTTACCTTTTGTGTTCCACCCTGTTCTCATCTATACCATGAAAAGACCCATCCCAATGCTTGCTCAGGATTCTAGTAAGATTGGAGTCCTTTGTTTTCCTACCTCTGTAACCCCTCAGGTCCCTTCTCTTTTCTATGAGACATTCTTCATTAATAAACATGTTCTCTGTGGCAATAGCCTGAATAAGATCTCAGTTGTCTGGTGCATTTTGTCTCTGACATCGCTAAGTTCTCCTGATGCTATCTCCTCTGAGGAGTAACTTCTGCATACGCCTTTGCTTTTTCACTCCCACAGTCAGTTCCCCAGCGTGTGTCTGGATTACGACGCAGCTTCCTAAATGATTTTGAGAACTTCAGCTTTTCCCTTTTCTTTCATTCAGTGCTGGAATGGTCTTTCTTTCTTTCTAAATTTATTTATTTATTTATTTATTTATTTATTTATTTATTTAATTTATTTAAGTAATCTCTACACCCAACATGGGGCTCAAACCCACAACTCTGAGATCAAGAGCTGCACATTCTCTGACTGAGGGTGCCAGGTGCCCTGCTCTTCTATAAAAGCAAGTCATGATCTAACTTCTCTCTCCCTTCTCAACTAACTTTTATTTTATTTTTTTAATAATTTATTGTCAAGCTGGTTTCCATATAACACCCAGTGCTCATTCACACATCAACTAACTTTTAAACACACACATGTACACACAATCTATGAGTGCATTGAACTACTTAAACACCATGCTTTCTTCTACCTCTTTGTCTCTCATTTATAGCTCACTTTGCCCAAACTTGCTCCCTCTTTCATTTTCTCTCAGTTGTTCATCCAGTTCAGGCATCAATCTGGGAAAGCCATTCTGACCACTCCTTCACTTCAGTCTGGGAAGGTGCCTCTCCTATGTTATCCCATAGCTTTTGTATTTTCTTCTACCTCTGTCTCTCTTTTCTTCCTTCCTCTCTCTCTCCCTTTCTCTTTCCCTTCTTTCTTAAAAAATTTTTAATGTTTATTTATTTTTGAAAGAGAGACAGAAAGAGCATGAGCGGGGAAAGGGCAGAGAGAGAGGGAGATAAAGAATCAGAAGCACGCTCCAGGCTATAAGCTGTCAGGACACAATCCAACTCAGAGCTTGAATTCACAGACTGCAAGATCATGACCTGAGCCAAAGATGGACGCTTAATTGACTGAACCACCCAGGCGCCCCCCCATTCCTTCCTTCCTTCCTTCCTTCCTTCCTTCCTTCCTTCCTTCCTTTCTCACACTGTATTATAATTGTTGGTTTATTTATTTTCTCCCTCCACCAGTCTGTGAGCAACTTAAGGACAGAAACTTCATTTTACTTATCTCTGCATTCCCAGAACTGGTAAAGTACCTGGCATATAATAAATTCACATATTGAGTACCTGCTATAAGTACTAGACTATGACATGTCACTTAACCCTTACAATCACCTTGTTTCTTAGATATGCAGAAATGTTTACACTTCAATAAGTTGAACAATGTAAATTTTTTCATTTACATACTTCTATTAGTATAGTTGATCATTTAAGTCATAAGAATATTCTTTTCCCCCAATCTGAAGCCCAAAAGATATAATAAAAAGTTTCTGTATTTGTTTAAAATATTCTATCCAGGGACACCTGGGTGGTTCAGTCACTTAAACATCTGACTTCAGCTCAGGTCATGATCTCGCAGTTTGTAAGTTTGAGCCCATCAGGCTCTGTGCTGACAGCTCAGAGCCTAGAGCCTGCTTCAGATCTGTGTCTCCCTCTCTCTCTGACCCTTCCCTGCTCATGCTCTGTCTCTCTCTCTCTCTCTCAAAAATATATACACATTTTTTTTTAAAAAGGCTTACTTTTAAAAAAATAAAAAATAAAATATTCTATCCAGATAGAGCTTCTGTCTTGAGGATCACTATCTCCCTCCATCGCAAAATAAATAAATAAATAAATAAATAAAATAAAATAAAGGGGGGGCGACGGTCTGGTAGGAGCTACAGACCCAAATGTAACAAGGTAGAGGGTTCAGGAGTGGGGGGAGAATTCATGAGTGCCCTCTTTTCTTTAGAATTCTCTCTGTTCTATTTCCATGATAACTGAGAGGAAAGGCAGGCTTAGAAATAACCTCCTTTGGGTATGTTCCCCATTTTCTCTCACTCTGGGAACTCCTAGGAGGTCCAGGGCAGAGTCTGAGGTGGGAGAGACAAGGAATGAATAATTTTTGCAAATATGGCCCCTGGGTTTAGGGAAGTATCTCTACATCATGGACTTACTTCTCCCCTGACTCTTTTGGTCAAAATGTACAGTCTACAGGAACAAAACCAGAGAGTGGATATCTAGGGTAAAAAGGTATGATTACCTAGATGATCTTCTCTGTTTAAATATTAGTCATCTCTTGGGGCGCCTCGGTGGCTTAGTCGGTTAAGCGTCCGACTTTCGCTTAGGTCATGATCTCGCGGTTTGTGGGTTCGAGCCCCGCGTCGGGCTCTGTGCTGACTGCCAGCTCAGAGCCTGGAGCCTGTTTCAGTCTGTGACTCCCTCTCTCTCTGACCCTCCCCTGCTCACGCTGTCTCTCTCTCTCTCCTAGAAATAAATAAAACATTAAAAAAAAAAATATTAGTCATCTCTTTTTTCTCCCACCTTTGCCTCCAAAACGGTTTCTAAAACAAAAACATTGCTTCCAGAAACAGCTTACACAAAGATAGGTATCCCCTATCAGAAGAGGCTGGGGGAATCCTGAAGGAGAAAATCAGAGCTAGGGAACCCTGGCCAGCCATCTTTCTTGTTATCCATCACTGTCTTACCCTGCAATGGCAGCTGGCTGAACACAATCCCTTAATTAGGACTCTCTACTCTGATCCCTCCCTGAATCTGCAATATGATTCTCTGACGTGTCTGGGTCGAAAGGTTTAAAGAAGACGCCAAAATAGGAGTTTTAGCTAATGGATGATTATAATCTTTAAACAGAAACTTTGGTATCCATAGAAATATGCACAGAGTCAAGGACACAGGCTTTCTTCTTAAAGAAAAAACATTTTTTCCCCATTTACTCCCAAAGCTCTAAATTACACCTTCCCTTAGATTTAACCTCCAGAAAGACAGGTTTATCTTCCCTGGATCACCCTCTACCTCCATGTCTTCTCTGGAGAGTCCCCTATATGGCTAAATCGCATCTCCTCCCCCAGGGGTCTTTTCCAGCCAGGTAATTCTTCCATTGGGTGACTCCTCTTAGCCCATCTCCCCCAACCTAGGCATCTGTGAAGTGGAAGAAAGTAGCTGAGGTTCAAGCCTGCTCATCTGTTACTCACTCACTAGTCAATCAGTGAAATCAAATTATTTGATTGAATAAGTTTGCTTTAAGAGGCAGAAGAATGCTGTCCAGTAATGTCACAGGGGATTAAATTAATCTCTTTTCAACTTCCATCCTGGGAAAAGGGGGGGGGGAGAAGATATCATTATACTTAGAAAGTCTTCACAAGTATAGAAGAGTTTTTCCTACCTATTTATTCATTTACTTATTTATTTTTAAGTTATCTCTACACCCAAGGTGAAGCTTAAATTCCCAACCTGGATATCAAGAGTCACATGCTCTACCGACTGAGCCAGCCAGGTGCCCCCTCAGCTTTCTCCTATCTACAAAAAAACTCACAAATGCACAATGAGATTTTTAATAGTGTTATCTCAGAGGAGTAGAATCAGATAATCTTTACTCTTCCTTTAGTATTTTTATATAACAAAGATGTAGAATGTAAAAATGATTTTAAAAATTCATCAATTTCAATCAGAAGAAAATATTGTTTTTAAAAATCACATAGAACCCCTCACACAAATAACACTATTAATTTTTTATGGTGTGAACTATGGAGATCATTATTCTTTCTCTAAGAGGTTAGGACAAAAAAAGGGGGTATGTGGCTGGCTCAGTTGATCGAGCATGTGACTCTTGATCTCAGGGTCGTAAGTTTGAGCCCCACGTTGGATGTAAAGCTTACTTTAAGAAAAAAAAAATTTAAGATTAAAAAAAAGACAAAAGGAAAGCCCACTTTCTGTCAAAAATTAGTTCCCAAAAGAAAATAACAGTAACTTAGAAGAAGGTCCCCTTAACTTTTGAATACTATCACCCTACCCCAAAAGTTCATCCTCACCTCATTCACAGGGATCAGAGTACTGAATTGTTGCCCGTTCATCTGTAAAATGAAATGACATGTATTATTACATTACGGGCCTCATTCATTCAAAGAGAAAATACTTCATAAAAGCTACTGCTTTAGCCCTGTTCAGAGGATCCCTAGAGGTTATAAGCATATTCTGAATTACAGGAAAGTTCCAAACACTAATATTGCAGTAAATTATTAATCACAGCAAAAAAATTAAGAATAGTTAGTCCTTAAAGAGCAACGGTCCCTATTGTTCTTTTGTTATATAGCATATATATATATATATATATATATGTTATATAGCATATATATATATATGCATGTTATAGCATATCTCTAGTGCAGAAGACTTTTAAAAATGACATACAATTAAATTACAATGTTTTAGGGACTCCTGGGTGGCTCAGTCAGTTAAGTGTCCGACTTCAGCCCAGGTCATGACCCCATGCTTTGTGAGTTCGAGCCCTGCGTTGGGTTCTGTGCTGACAGCTCAGAGCCTAGAGCCTACTTCAGATTCTGTGTCTTTCTCTCTCTCTGCCCCTCCCCTGCTTGCACTCTGTCTCTCTGTCTCCCAAAAATAAATAAACATTAAAAAATCTTTTTTCAAATTACAATGTTTTAGGAGGTCAAATAATGTAATTATGTGCTACTTGCTTGGGAAGGAATGTTTGTAAAATGAAGGGAGATATCATGAAGAATGAGGCACAACTAAGTGGGGAGATAAAACAGATCTCAGCCCTCACCTGGGAGGTAGTAGTCATAGACTGTGATGGTTGCTGGTTTCAGGTTAGTGACCAGAACGCTTTGGCTGATGGTGAAGGTGTAGGTCTGAGGCTCCTTACTCAGCTGTGGGGAAGAAAGACAAAACATCATACTAAAACAAAAGAGATAATAACACTCTATATAATATGGAGATTAAAAGACTCTTGTTTTCACACGTTCTGAAACACTTCTAGCTGTTCCTTCTGCTCTATGCCAGTCGTAAAGATCCTGGCTTCTGTGGACTTCCTGACCCTTTCTTCTTAGGATCCTACAGGTTTCTGGCCCCTTTGTGAAATGGTTCCCTCCATACTTGGTCTGCTCTAACCCAATGGTTCCTCCACTAAATTATTGAAGAGGCCAAAGAAACAGGAACTTCTTTTTCCCCAAAGGCTCTATGCTCTCTACTGGTTTCCTCTGATCGTATAACATCTCCTCAGAGAGGCCTTTTCTGACCACCTTATTTTATAATAGTCACATCCTGGCCTACCCATTTTTAAATGACATAAATAGTGGGGAGCCTGGGTGGCTCAGTCGGTTAAGGGTCCGACTCTTGATTTCAGCTCAGGTCACGATCTCATCGTTCTTGGGATCAAGCCCAAAGTCAGGCTCTGCACTGACAGCACAGAACATGCTTTGGATTTTCTCTCCCTCTCTCTTTGCTTCTCCCCTCTCAAAATAAACAAATAAAAAATAAGCAACATAGATGGCTCACATTATGTATCTGTTAGACAGTACTGCATTGGAGGTGAATAAGAATATTTTACAGTAGGGGCGCCAGGGTCGCTTAGTCGGTTAAGCATCTGACTTTCACTTAGGTCATGATCTGCGGTTCGTGGGTTCGAGCCCCGCGTCGGGCTCTGTGCTGACTGCCAGCTCAGAGCCTGGAGCCTATTTCAGAGTCTGTATCTCCTTCTCTCTCTGACCCTCCCCTGCTCACACTGTTTCTCTCTCTCTCTCCTAGAAATTAAAAAAAAAAAAAAGAATATTTTACAGTAAACAACATGGAGGTAGAATTCATTTGGCTGAGGACTCATTCTCTCAGTTCCCTCATCCGTGTGCATGTGACACTAGTATGTAAAGATTAGAAGGGAAGTTACAAAGTTACATAAGCAATCATGCTCTTGGGTTCAGTTTCCAAATACCTACCTCTTCCAAGTAAATGTTCAGTACGTCAGTTCCAGATTCAACCTTCTTCACCAGTGGTTGTTGGAGAAGCTGAATATGAAAGGGGGAAAATAAAACAGACTAAGATCCAGGGCCTTCCCTATCCGTTAGGGTAATAGTCCAAAGCTCTGTCATGATCAAGGGAACAATATGCACTGTGGAAAAGGTAAGAAAAAGGAACTAAGATTATTACAATTTCCATTTAACATATCCGATGCACTTTTGCAGCCCACTGAAATAATGCAATCATGAGTTGTGTGTGTGTGTGTGTATACATGAAGCCCATTTCACCAGCTTTTTAGGGATAATGTTAGGTCCTTTTAGAGCTAATTAAATGAAGGTCCTCTTAGAGCTACTTAAATTAAAAAGAAAGAGCAGACTTACTAACTGATTGGTGCCATCCACAGGACTGAACCCAGAAAGCATCTTCACTTCTACAATGGCCATATTGGAAGAGCTGCGACTCCCCACATAACTAAGGGCAAAAAGGAGCACATCTGTGTGAACTCATTATTTTCACTCTTAGCACACTCTGTATCCCCAATACACACACACACACACACACACACACACACACACACACACCCCTCAGCTTCTATGATCCAGGTGCCCCTACCACCAGCTTAGCATTTCTCACCTGGTATGGACAGTGAGAACCAAGGATCGAGGTGAAGTAACTTGCTCACATGTAGCTTTTCCCATTTCCACACTAAGACTAAAGGTGTCCACAAATTTAGGAGAGGGAATATTGTATTTCAGCACCGTCTAGCGGGAGGAAATAGATCACCAAATCAGAGCTGGGAAGAACTTTAACTATTCCACAGTTCAAACTAGTCTCTTTACAAATAAGACAGAAGGTTCTACTGGAGGCAAAAATGCCCTCAGGCTCTCCTTCCCAATGCATGCTTGTTCTTTCTCAGGAGTCTCTGCCTACCTGCACAAAGACGCAGCCCTGGCCCGAGGCCTCCAAGGTATATACTCCAGGGATACTGGGTAGAGTCTCCTGCTGAACTACCAACCGGTTGGCAGCCTGAATGTTGAAAGTGCGCTGGAAATTCTCAGTGGATCTTACAGCCAGGCTGACTTCCTCAGAAGGTACATAGGCAGTGGCAGCATATTTGGCAAGAGCTTGGAGAGCAACTACAGTATCCTGAAGAAAACGATCGATAATATGCTTACATTTTGTGAGCCTTCAGAATTAACTCCAAACAGCCCTAATCACCTACACGTCTGGTTGTTCACCAGCGTGGATGACACCTCTTCTAAGAATGTAAGAGCCACAGTCATCAATGCTGGGGAAGCTGACGTAGAAATCATATCTGGCCTGTATAGAAAATTGCCATCAAGTTGTTACGACACATCTATAGGTTATTCGGTTAATCTCGTATTCATATTCAACCAAACCTACCTTCAGAATGGACTATAGTTAGAAGCAAGTGGATAATGGTCGGTATATGTTCGACAGGTTCCTTATTTGGAGAGGAAATAGTAACAGAATAGCCCTAAAAACTGCACATTCGTCAAAGCCATTTAGCTGTGTGATGACCTGCGGCACAGCTGCAGAGGACATCAGGGTACCCTCCCTTGCAAGCTAAGGCTTCTTCGCCACTATGCCACGTGACAATCTTTTCTTCATCTGGGTGGAAGACAAGCTGCCACTAAGAGAGCAGGGCATCGCATAGTTGGAAACATTTCCATTCTGAAAATATGATTTATATAAAATGACAACTAGAGGAAAGAAAAAACAGAATGAGAGGTCCAGAAAATTGTCATATTTTACTGCTGTGAGAATACCAATGTGCCCGATACTTTGTATAGTAGGTAACAGAATAAGGGCACCCCACACCTTCCTATCCCAGGTGAAAAAGCACAGTTGTATTTAGACATCATATTGTCATATAAAAACAGGAAGACAGGTTACCCACCCTGGGGAAGGTGCAAACAAGTGATATCTATGCAGCTTGACTATCTACAAACAACTTTTTATCTACTCTGTGTGAACTGGATCCCAGGAGGTCCTTATTGCTCAAATATATGGAAACAATTCAAGAAATGAGACCTCATCATTGGCTGTGGGTGTCATGCCTCTTCTTGTAATAGCTAAGGATTTTGTTGAAAACCAATTCTGACATATATCTGTCACTGAGAGTTCTAAACATTTTACCCACCACTTTCTACAACTGTATATCATAATTATTTAGGGCTCAGCAAGAAGGAAGTGCTTCCTGATCTTCGGCCAAGAATTTCCTTGAAGTAAAGAAGCACAGTACCATATAATTATTTATTTGTTTATTTATTTATTTATTTATTTATTTATTTGAGAAAGAGAGGGTGCCAGCAGGGGAGGCACAGAGAGAGACAGAGACAGAGACAGCGAGAATCTTAAGCACGCTCCACACTCAGTGCAGAGTCTGATGTGGGGCTCAGTCTCACGACCCTGGGGTCATGACCTGAGCCAAAATCAAGAGTGAGACATCCAATTGACTGAGCCACGCAGGCACCCCAGTGTCATATAATTTTTTTAAATTCTTATTGAGTCATTACTATATTCAGTTTCAGTGTTCTTAACATCTTTACCAGACACTTCATTAGTTAAAATATATGCTTTTTCCAGGTCTAATTTACATGTTATATCCTCAACGAAACCGGCCCTAATTTCAATGAGTCAGAATATAATCTTTACAAGGACAAGAAATGTGTCTTCTTGGTTATTTTGTATCTTCAATGAGTTGGACGTGGTATGTATTTAGTTACATTTACAGAACAAATGAATTAATGACTACTCTCTTTATAATCATCTAAGACAACTTTTATGTAACTATTTGAATAATCATGTGATTTTACCTCTTTTTCCCCAGCTGCCACTGAATTCAATTTCTCCTTACCCCTAGCCTAGACAAATGAAGAGTGTCCTCTCTCTTCAAATTCAGTGTCTCTCTCCTCTGAATCATCCAATACACTAAGTAACAGGTTAATCTTTCTGACACAAGTTAAAAAAATCAATAGCTCCTCAGAATGGGCAAAATCTTGAGCCTGATATGCAAGGGCCTCCATGGTATAAACCTGTCCGAACTTTCTAGACTGAAGTCCCGTTATGCATTGGCTAATCCAGTTTTCCCGACACTCTATATTTTTGCAAGCTGTTGTCTATGCTCATGTCATTTCTCCTTCTTTTTAATAGTTGTCCCTCCAAATCTCACATATCCTTTTATTTATTTGTTTGTTTGTCCATAAGTAGGTTCGACACCCAACAGGGGGCTTGAACTCACAACTCCAAGACCAAGAGTCCCATGCTCTACCACCTGAGCCAGTCAGGCACCCCTACATATACTTTTAGATCTACCTCAAACACCACACTTCTGAAGACTTTTCTTATCCTTCAAGTTGATGTAAGCTCTCTTTCCCTTTTGAAATGCATTATTTTGTATCTTTTGTTTCTTTTTTATATAGCCAAATCCTGCTCTGTAATTATAGAGCTTTTCCTAACTTTACTTCCAGTTTCAGAACTTTTTTTTAAGAGTCCAGTAAGGTGTTTTATTTGCATGAATGTATTCCATCCTGAAAAATGAATCCCAGGATTTCCTCTCCTGTGTGTTTTCATCTTGTTTCCTCGTAGTCCACGAAGCCACCTGAGGCTGTCAGTAAAATGAAACCAAACTGGCAGACGGGAGCAGATTATTCTGCCATTTTTCTAGATCTTTGAGCTGTACATCAAACCTGGGGCTGATCACTCCACCCTTGTTTAGCCTCTCCATGAGGTTTACAGTGATTTTCCCAGCTCTGTGATCATCCATGATTTCAAATTCACCAATGTAACCATGCTAGAAATCAGATGATGACTTTGGACCATGGCCTAATAAGAACCTGGTGTTTGTCTCTCTTTCCAGCATCGTTAATGCTCTTGAGAGCATCCTCCAGGACACTTAAGTGCACCATTATGGTGGCACAGAAAGATGGCAGAAAGAGTGAGTTTTTGAAGTTCTTAAAGTAGAAACTTTGTATCTTACTAGCTTCTCAATACCTGCAATTAGAAGGAAGTATACCTGTAAAATCTTGCTTTTATGTTTCTGACCCCATAACTGGCTATCTAATCTGTTACTATATAGTTTAGCCATAATTATATATGTCCTATTCACATATAAAACACTGATCTTACAATGTTTCTTTTTTTTCATTATGTTTCATACTCTACAAAGAAAGAGAATTAAATGCATATAGTACTATGTATGTGTTCATATGATCCGTTGGTATGGACCCTATAAATTTTTCACATGCTTTTCCTCCCTCCCTATAGAATTATAAGTCTCTTCACCTAGAAGTCAAGGGCAATTGTTTTTTGTTTTGTTTTCTTTGTGTTTTGTTTTGTCCTATCTCCACACAGGACCTGAAACTACCTGATAAGTCGAGGTTGGAGAGCAGGCTATTTACCTGAGTAGAAGAGAAGCCGCCATATGCATTGCGTTGCTTGGCCAACCAAGCCACTATGGCAGTGGCCTTGGCTATCTCCTTTTGAGTCAGGCTGGCTTTGCTAAGCTGGGCTAATAATACATATGCTGTAAGTTCCACATCTACAGCCTCAGGCTCGGACCAAGGTCTGGCATCCGGTGACCGAGTAGGCTTTTGGCTCCAGTGAATAGACTCTCCTGTGGAGAAAGAAACATAATTAGGAAGGTCGCAGAAGGAAATGATTTCCCATATTCAATTTGTAAATGCTACACCTTAGAGCAGAGTAAGCACCGGCCAAAAATTAATCATGAGTTAGGAAAAAATATTTCTCAGAATCTTGTGGTATACTGGCCATAAGGTTTACCCAGGGATGTGTGTGTATATATGTGTGTGTGTATAGAGCCATCCATAATTGCTCAAGGTGAAGCTTGAGAGTGTCATAAATGCCTCCAGCAATGACATGAAAACCACTCTTGTTAATTTATCGATTCAAATGTTAGTGGAGATAGGTAAGTAGAAACTCACAAAAATCTTATGTGTTTGGGGGCATTTTTTTGGCTTATAGAATATTATTAATTTTTTAGCCCTTATTTTACCTAATCAAAAGTTTAACATTTTAAGAATAAGAATGACAGGCTATGCATAAGAACTCTGAGAAACCATAGAAAAATGCTAATGAGGGTGAGCAAATAGAATATGAGACTAAAACAGAACTCTAGGACAACCAAGATGACAGATAACTTGAAGAAATAGAAGAGTAAATGGAAACAAGAAGAGTGAAAGCTAGTTTAATTAATTATCTGTTTAAAGATAATAAATAGTCCACAGGAGGCAATCTAACTGGGAAAACATAAAACAAAACATGTGAGCCTGCAATGGAAGATAATGGAGAAGAGATAATCCCATTAAATCAATATACACTGGAACAAGTATGCTCCACCCACTGTCTGAGACACTCATTTCATGACCAGAGTCACTTATACACAAGTCAAAAAACTACCCAGAGCCCAGGAAAGGACAACTTAGTAAAGACATTCAAACAAATGAAAGCTAAGATTAAACTTGTACCTGGAAGTATGATTTTAAATACACAGCTAGATAAATAAACTGCTTGTTAGAATATCACGTGGTATTCTAAATACATCCAAAAGTTTTTAGGGTGTCTGGCTGGCTCAATCAGAAGAGCATGAGACGTTTGATCTCGGGGTCACAGGTTCGAGCCCCACATTGGGTATAGCCATTAAGGTTTTTAAAGGACTTTGAGAAGTCTCTAAGTTTAACTCTTACCCCATCAACCTCAGTGAATTCATACCAAAGAATTGTTAAAGATGGGCAAAAGGGGGATTCTACAACACCAAGCGGTCTTTTGACTCGCTCCCATCATTCATTTTCTCTTCATGCTAAAAGTGTAACAATGCCTTTTAAGGACTTACATGGGCTTTCTTATAAAACCCTCAACAATGATCTAATGACTTCACAACTTTTCCTAAAAGGAATCTTCTACATGACTGAATAGATGTGGGACTATGGGGACAAGGAAAAATTATAGATAACTCACAGCATATTTTCATAATTTCAAAATACACCCCTAACATGGTCAACATACCTGTGACGATAGCCTGCTGGTCTAACTTTTCAAGAAGAAGGTTTCTGATGTCCATCTCCCCAGCCAGAGAGAAAGTATAAGCTAGTAGGGCCTGTGTGTAGAGGCTGGTAGTGGAGGAAACAGAATTCCTGAGGCACTGTAGACCCTGACTCACCATCGGGTCCTAAAAGTACAATGAAGAACTGAATTTATAAGGCATTCCTTTGAAAACGAGAAGTGATAAGGAAGTCAACATATCCCTGAGCTTACAAGGGTGAACAGTGTGTGAATTCCTCTAGAAGTAGGCATAGTAGGAACATTATAAAGAGGAGGAGCTAGAGACACTCACCTGTATGGTTTTTCTCATCTCCAGCAGTGCGGCTGTGATGTAAGCAGTCAGGGAAGTCTGATCATCAATGCCACCCTAGAGGACCCAGGGAGACGAGGTCAAGGCAGCAGCCAGCATGGCATAGGTATGAATCGTACACAAGTTGCAAAAAAGTATCCCCTCTGAATGGGTGGATTATTTAAACAACCAGACAGACAAACACAGGGGAGGGGATAAGGAGAAAATCTCTTATTCTTGGGTTCTTACTGAACCTGAGCCTCCCCAAATAGACCTCCTCTCAAGAAGCAAAAGGCCCAGGGGTGCCTGGGCGGCTCGGTTGGTTAGTGTCTAACTCTTGATTTCAGCTCAGGTCATGAGCTCATAGACCAAACCCCAAGTCTGGGCTGACAGCTTGGGATTCTGTCTCTCTCTCTCTGCACCCCACCCCCTTCATGCTCCCTCTCTTGTATCAAAAAAAAATAAATAAAATAAATTAAAAAACTAAACCAAAAGGCCCAGCCTCTTCTCCAGGGGAGATTAGATGATGCCCACCCTGTTTAGTGCCTTGATGGAAAGATATTAGCAAGTTTTTTTTAAATAGCTAATCTAAATTGTTATCGTCATTCTCGAGATAAGAAAATACACCCTTGAAAGGCTAAATAGCTTGCTGGAGATTACACAGCTAATAAGCAGCAGGACTAGGAGTTGAACCCAGGGAGTTTAATTATGGACCTTCTGCACCAGGTCACTAAACTTGCCACCCAGATGATGGGCTTCTTAATAGCCTGGCCAGGTCTGGTGAGCAGGAAGAGGAAACTCCTCTGCCATCTTGTTCAAGTCAAGCCCTGGCCTGTGCTATTCCCATGTGTATGTCAGTGTTTAAGAGGACTGAGATTTGGAGACACTGATAAAACCCTGTATAATATATATACTAATATATAATTAGTATACTAATATACTAATGAATTCTATACGAAGACAAAGACTTTTTTTTTCTTTTTTTCTTTTTTTTTTTTTTAGTGCTCCAGATTTTTAATTCAGGCCCTGGAATGGCAATGTAAACGACTTCTCTAGCAACCTACATACAAATCTTTCCTTCACCGGGTGTATTCTAAATTAAACAAATTCTCCTTGAAGCATCAACACCTCCGCCTGTGTTTGGGAGGGGTACAGGCAATGTAGTGATTGGAGTCCAGCGACTGTGGTTCAAATTACAGTCCTACCACTCAGTAGCGTTCACCTTGGACAGTTTATTTAATCTCTGCACCTTAGTTGCTTCATCTGTGAAATGGGAGTAATCGTGGCATACCAGCACCTCGCTCATTAATTTGTTGTAAACATTAAATGATATCAAATAAACAAAGTGCTTGGAACAGTGCCTGGCACAGAGTTTTCTTATAGACAACACTGGACTGCCTGCCGATCAGTCCCCACCAGAGAAGTGGCTTTGCTTCAGATTTAAGGAGATAGTAAAAGACTCAGTGAACCTCCAATCCAGTGGTTCTCACGCTTTCATGGATATCAGAAAAACCTCCAGGGCTTGTTAAAAATACAAATTTCTGGCCCACACCTCCGGAGTTTCTCAGAGCAAATCTGGGGGCGGGGGGAGGGTAGGACTGGAATTTGCATTTCAAACAAGTTCTCAGGTGCTGCTGCTGATCTGATGATCAGTAAAGTGCTTCTTTACTTCAAGGTTAAGAACCTTGTGCAAGCACATATTCCCATTCTCCAGACATGGAAGCTGAGGCTCAGGCTGGTTAAGTTCATTGACCAGGGTCACCCAGAGCCAGGGCTCAGACCTGAAGAACACGGACTCCCAGGCCTATACTCTTTTGATTCTGCTCAGTCAGAGATGCAAGTTTCTCCCAGAGGTGGTGATGGGCTGAGGGCCCTGGGGCAGATCTGCACCTTCATAGTTGTGTGAAGGAGCGCTCCCACGTTGGCGTAGCATCCGTCGGAGAGCTGGTTTCCCGCCATCCACTTGAGAGCATCCTGGATATTCTTCTCATCAATAAAGACGAATTCTTGAGCTTGGACAAAGCACTTGGTGACAAATGCTGTCAGCCTACATGGGTAAAGAGAGAAATGTGGTGTGAAGGGGGATTTTCCAGCAAGGGTACAATAGTTCTGTAGTCTATTTCGGTGTATGGTTCCAGAAGGGGATTGAGGAAACAGTATTAAAGGGGATTCGGTGTATGGTTCCAGAAGGGGATTGAGGAATCAGTATTAAGGAAGTAGAAGATGGATGTAAGAAGGAATGGGGGTGGGGGGGAGGTAGAGGAATAGTTCCACAGGCCCAGAAATTATGCTCTGGAATACACTGAGAACTGGGCGATATTACCATGTGTTTCCATTTTCATCCTGCTCCCCAAAGGCACTGTATGAGCCATTGCTGTGTTTGTACATCAGCTCCCTTTGGTACCCTGCGAAGTCAGATATGGGGTCAGATAACAGGAACAACTTCAGAAAACATGGCTTTCAAGACTTTCAAGGATATTTGACACTTTGGGGGAACTTCCTTGTATCTTATTAGCCTCTCACAGGCCCTAGAGAATGTGTCCAAGAAGAAATATCGAACCAACTCACCGAGCTCCAGGAAACCCACTGCACGAGACCTGATTTCCTCAGTCAGCAGCCTTGCCTTCTTCAGATACTGCAAGACGTAGATTATGGGAGCAAACAAGACCATGTTCTGCTCTCCGCAGCCCCTTGGCATCTGTACCAGATTGTCTAGGTTCTGAAGGGCTGTGCCCATAATGTCCCCTGAGATCCAAAAGAAGAAAGTGATGGTAGGGAGAAGAAAGATCCCTTCTCAGCTGTCATTCATTTAACAAGCAGGTATCAGCTATCATTTAGCTGAGACCAAAGTCAAATACCTCAAAAGATGATAATCAAAGGGGTAAACAATTATAAAACATTACAAATAGAAGTCATTATGAACAACTATAACATAGTACAAAAAGTCTGGGTTCACAGATGGTGCTGGAGCAGAGAGAGAAGTACATGGGCTACCTAAGGGAGTGCAGGGCTTTAAGAAGGCATGTCCCTGGGCTAGTGAGCACCGTAACAAAATCTACAATACTAAGTCTCTAAGTTCCTCCACTGCATATAAATACATTCTCCTCCAAATCACCATGTTCCTCCCAAAGCAAACACAATTGTGATACCCTTTTCCAAGATATGGCTACTGACCTACCCATATATTTTATGCACCGGTAAGCTTGACGTAAGTGACCCATTAACATCCTCACTTTTAGCCATTAAGTTCAATTCAAATCTATAAATTCGTACTGAATGGCAACTGTGTGGCAATAACTGTGCTAGTAACAGAATTAATAAAGAGGTGGGTGCCTGGGTGGCTCAGTCCGTTAGGCATCTGACTCTTGATTTCAGCTCAGGTCGTGATCTCACAGTTTGTGAGATGGAGCCCCACGTGGTGTTCCATGCTGACGGCCAGAGCCTACTTGGGGTTCTCTCTCTCTCTCTCTCTCTCTCTCTCTCTGCCCTTCCCCTACTTGCTCTCTCTCTCTCTCTCAAAAAAAAAAGAAATAAAAAAGGTGTGGTCCTTGTTCTCAAGGAGCCCACAATGTAGTGTGAAAGACAGATGTAGACAGTGAGCTATATACTACAATAAGATGAGTGCTATACCAGAGGTCTGACTCAAATACAGTCACAATGGAGAAATTTTATCCTGGAAAGGCTCTTAGTAGGGGATCAGAATAAAGAAAAGATCTAACATACACAGAGCTCCTAGTGTATGCTAGATATTGTGGTGGGAACTTTATATTTAATGCTTACACCCATTTGGAGAGGTAGGTTATCGCAGTCTTGCAGAAGGGGGAAAAAAGAGGATCAGAATCATTTACTAACTTATTCAAAGTCATGTGCCTATTAAATGGCACAACTGGGATCCCAACCTGGTTTGATCTGATTTTCTTTTTTTTTATTTTCTTTTTCTTTTTATTTTTTTTTTACTTTTTTTAATGTTTTATTTATTTCTAGGAGAGAGAGAGAGACAGCATGAGCAGGGGAGGGCCAGAGAGAGAGGGAGACACAGACTCTGAAACAGGCTCCAGGCTCTGAGCTGGCAGTCAGCACAGAGCCTGATGCGGGGCTCGAACCCACGAACCGCAAGATCATGACCTAAGCGAAAGCCGGACGCTTAACCGACTAAGCCACCCAGGCGCCCCTTGATCTGATTTTCAAGCTCATGCTTTTCTACCCAATCCCTCTCCTTGCCCAGAGGAGTAAAGTGTCCCATCTATGTAAATATGGTTTTATTTCCCCTAAGCCACACTCAAATAGATAAATTCCTCATTTTTCAAAAGGTTGCTACAAACATCATATCTCTTCTCCACTCAGTTTAGAAACAACCTGAACCTAAAAACACATGAGCTTCCCTGACCTTTAAATTCTTCCTATCCAGGCTCCTTTCTGTTTTTAACTATCGTATATGTCTAGACCCACATGTACTGTTACCTATAGGCTGCATTTGCTCACTATATAAAATGAGCCTTTCTTCTGTCACTTCTAATTTAACACACCTTCCTTCAGGAAGGTCCTCATGCCCCCACCCACTCATACTTTCACCAATGTTCAGCCCCACTTTTTTTTTTCTTTTGAGCAAGAATCTCCAGCTATTTACCCAGAGCTGTAACATAAGCCTTGGCTGAATAGGGAACTACTTCCACAGGGAGCTCCAAGGAGATGTATTCTGAATCCACTTGTCCTGTGAGAAGCAGAGAAAAGGAGAAACAACAGAAGATTGAAATAGTGGGAGCTCAAGCCCAAACCATAGAAAATCTTTCTATAACCCAGGGTTTTCTGTACCAGTGCTTTCTGTGGGATGGAGAAAGCACATTTCTTTTAACCTTTTCATAGTGCTCTTTGCTGAAAATAAATTAAAAAAAACAACAACCCATAATTGTGTTGTATACTTTTTCTTCATCCTGTCTCTCAGCTAATTGGTCCCATTAGGGATGGCACCCTTGCTGACTGGTCCCATTAGGGATGGCACCCCTAGACTCTCCTACTCCTTTCTGTATATTCTTCCTTCGGCCCAAGAAAGTCTCCCACTGCTACGAAATTCTCAGTACCAACCACTCTCTGCACTCACCCACCTTTCGGGCAAAGCAACGAGCTGTGTGTCTTCTCCACAAGGACTCCTTCAGGCTAACATGAAGAGAGACATAGGGTGAGAACAGTGAAGGTGGATGTCAGGGCAGGTGGCCCTGAAGGAATAGGAAGGGGAAGGGAAATGAGGAGAAAAGGCCCTCCCTGTGTCCCCAGGGCTTCTCCCAACTTGAGAGAACAAGGCTTCTCTTTGAAGCTCAGGAGAACTCCATTTCTTTTCTTTTCTTTCTTTCTTTCTTTTTTTTTTTTTAAATGTTTACTTACTTATTTTGAGAGAGAGAGAGTATGAGCTGGGAGGGGGCAGAGAAAGAAGGAAAGAGAGAATCCTATGCAGGCTCCACCCGGTCAGCTCAGAGCCTGATGTGGAGCTCAAACTCACAAACTGTGAAATCATGACCTGAGCCAAAATCAAGCGTGGGACGCTTAACCAACTGAGCCACCCAGGCGCCCCAAGAACTTCATTTCAACACAAGGATGGGCCTATCAGTAAAATTCTTTCTGAGCAAGGGCTAGAGCTAAGGACAAGTTTAGGACACTTCTAAGAGGCAGGATGGGCAATGGGGATCATGATGGGATAAAAAAGCAGCTAATGACAATAGCAGAGATATTTAATAAGAGAAGCTAACATTCATTGAGGGTCTATAAAGTACCAGGCACTGTAGTAGGCACTTTCATAGAGAATTGGTGTGGGTTAGGCAAATAATTAAGGGCCACAGAAGAAGGAAAATGAGCAACCTGATTGTAGTTGGAGTCAGACAGCTGTAGGATATTACCCGTATGGCTGGACATACACAGAACACCCCTGGGGTGCCTGCTACCTGTACTTCTTGAAGCTAAGCCTGAAGAAAACCCACCTTGACCAGAACTGGTTTGATGAGTGTGTCACTCTGGCCCTTTTCTGGAACAAACGCCTTCTGCCCCCTACAGAGCTCACTGCTGTCCAGAATCTTAGTAGTAACAGTAAAGTTTACATGACCTGTGAAGAAAGAAGGAGAAAGGAAGGCATTAGCCCTCATTGCCAGAGGTACAATGAGATCTCTTTCCCTCCAGACCAGTGCTTCTTAAACTTATGGCGTGAGGATCTTGTTACAACACAAGCTAAGTAGCTCTGGGGTGGGGCCTATATTCACGTTTCTGACAAATTTCCAGGTGATGTCAGTAATGCTGGTCCAGTGTGGTAGGCAGCCTCTTAGGGGCCCCTGTGATCCCTGCATCCCGATATTTACACTGTTGTGTGAATTGCTCTCAAAGCGTGGGCTGGATTACGTGACTGGCTTCTAATGAGGAGGATGGGGCAGAAGTGATGAGATGCCACTTCTGAGATGAGGTCATAAAAAAGACTACAGCTTCTATCTCAGGGGCACTCTTTCTCTTGGGCCACTTGCTCTGCAGGTGGCCAGCTGTCCTGTCCTGAGGCAGCTCGGTGGAAAGATTCATGCGATGAGAAACTGAGGGAGGCCACCAGCCCACAACTGAGGCCAAGAGAGACAGAGACTTTGGGAAGGAGCTTGGAAGTGGATCCTCTCCTAGTCAAGTCTCCGAATGAAAACACAGCCCTGGGTGATGATTTGATTGGTATTTCATGAGAGACCTTGAGGCAGAGGCACCCTGCTAAACAGCACCTAGATTACTGGCCCATGGAAACTGGGTGATGAGAAATATTTATTCTTTGAAGCCTATAGGTTTCAGGGTGAATGTATTAGATAGGTATTAGATAACTAATGTATTAGATAACTAATACATCTGAAGACCAGGTTGCCAGGATTTTATCTTAAGAGTGAATGACATCTCCTAGGGTTATTGTGATGCTTAAATGAGTTAATACATGTCAAGCTGTTAGAATAGAAGCTGGCCCTTAGGAAGTATTTGATTAGTAACAGGACTATATATCCCTTGTCTTGGCATAAATACTAAAAGCTCCCCTTTTCACACTCAAAATAGTCTAGTTTGATAACTTTTTAGGCATCTATCAAAGAGCATTTGCTTATTTATTTATAGCATAGACTTAGGAGGGGGAAAAAATAGAGGCAAATAAAATGAAAAAGAGAGAAGAAAGCAAATGCAGGAGAGGAAAGGGTAAAGTTCTCAGCCTCTGAGCTGTGGATCTATGCTTCCCTTGCCCGCCTACCGCCTCCTCCTCTTACCCAACTTGATGGCTGTGATATTCCAGTGATAGCTTTTTGCTTCATCAGCACAGAGACAGCTGGAGTCCTGAGAATCTGTCCGTGACTCCACCTGGTACTCATCTGACTTAGCCAGGTGAGTGTGAACCTGAAGATGTTTAAGGCATGTAAAGGGTCCAAGTACAAGAAACCACACACAGAGGCTTAGGAAAATGTGGGGGCGGAGACACGCCCCATCTCTTTCCCAGGGCCAGAGATTCCTGTATCCCAGCTCTTACCCAGATGCAGTCCTTCAGGTAACTGAAGATGGTGGCAGTAAGGCGAAAGGATTCCCCACGCACTACTGAGTATGGGAGAGTCAGATCAACAAAGAATGGTTTGAAAGCAATCAGTCCAACGGTGGGTGACAGACCAAAGCCTCTGGACTGGGAGCTGCAGAAAGTCACCGCCTTCCACTCGGTGATGGTATCAGGAACTGTGATGTGGACAGCTTTCTTCCCCGAGTTACTGTACGAACACAGAACCCAGGTGAGGCACACAGCAGGGCAAGAAGAACACTGTGGACTTAGCTATAAACTTACCTGTTATGGGGGTGGGGAGTGGGGGTAAAAAGGCAACCAAACTGAGGAACGTGCCAAGTCTCAGAGTGTGAATCTTCAGGTGGGCGAGGATGTACAAATGTGGGAGAAGGGGGTGCCCGAGTACATAAGGGGGTGAGTAAGAGCAGGTGGGCACGTGTGTGTACACACGTATCTGAAAGAGCCAGTGGCCCTGAATCTGTGTGGTGATATCTTGTTGGGGCTTTGATTTGCATTTCTCTGATGATTAGTGATAGTGAGCATCTTTTCCTGTGCCTGTTGGACACAGGAGCCTTGAGATGAGCTTGTCATGAGCCCCGTGCTGGGCTCTGCACTGAGCGTGGAGCCTGCTTACGATTCTCTCTCTCCCTCTGCCCCTCCCTGGCTTGCACACTCTCTCTAAAATAAAATAAAAATATAAAATCAAATATAAAAATAAATAAATTCATATCTTAAAAAATGATCTGATTCTGAGTTCTCTGCTCACTCCGTAGAGTACAATCTTGATGTATCTTTTTTTAAAAATTTTTTTAAATGTTTTACTTATTTCTTAGAGAGAGAGAGACAGCGCAAGCAGGGGAGGGTCAGAGAGAGAGGGAGATACAGAATCTGAAGCAGGCTCCAGGCTCTGAGCTAGCCGTCAGCACAGAGCCCGACGCGGGGCTCAAACCCACAAATCGTGAGATCATGACCTGAGCCGAAGTCAGACGCTTAACTGACTGAACCACCCAGGCACCCCTCTTGATGTATCTTTGAGGCATCACTTACCCAACAGGAAACAGATCCCAGAGCCAAGTCTCTGGGAAGTACTGGCGGACCTGAGGATTCTCCGACTGAAGTGATGAAGATGATGATGATTCAAAGTTCACTGAAGTAATACCATAATGTACTGAGGAGAATAAGAATAAGGGAATTTGGGGAAACAGAAGACGTTTTTGAGAGAGGGAGAGAGAGCGCCCTCTCACATGTGCGAGTGGGGGAGGGGCAGAGAGAGAGGGAGAGAGAATCTCAAGCAGGCTCCGTGCTCAGCATGAAGCCCAATGTGGGGCTCAATGACATGACCCTAGGATCATGACCTGAGACGAAATCAAGAGTAGAAGGCTTAACCAACTGGGCCACCCAGGCTCTCTCAAAAGACTTCTGTTGTATAATTGAGGTGGAGGAACTATGACCAAGAAAATTAGAGGCAAATGTAGAACAAGTCAGAGATAAGGAGGAAGGAGGACCAAGGAAATGACTAGTCATAAGCCCATCGGGTGGATGTGACAGATGAGGAGGTTTGGCCAGAGGATGAATAGGTAAGGGCATTAAGCTTCAAAAGTTCTCCCCAGAGAGAGATCTTGCTGCCTGCATCTATGACCCACAACCCATTCTCCTTCTGATGAGAGGCTCCGTGCAGGAACAAGACGCAAAGAGTGCGTTTTCAGAGTTCCGTGATATAAGCTACACAAGCAGCTTACCTTTTTCCATGGCAATGCTGTGTTTTAGAGACTGGTGACTGCAATCGACTGGCTTCTTAATCTGGGCGTTGGACAGTATTTTCAAGCCCATGTCCTGATAGGCATCAAAGAAACCGGAGAATGAAGAGTTAAAGTGGTCTCCTCCCTTACTACTCGGGCTACTGCCTAGGAATTCCATCACCCTCAAAGGGCTGAACCACGACCTTCTTTTCCTGCTAATTGTGAGACTGGTGTTCATTACTCAATACTCAGCCACCAAGTTTTGTTCACTTCTGTCAGCTAGTGTGAAGGGCTTTCCATTTTTTAAATATATATTCTGCCTAATGATCACCATAATAAGCCTAGTTAACATCCATCACCATAAATAGATACAAAAAGATGTTTTTTCTTGTGAAGAACTTTTAAGATCTACTCTTTGAGCAACTTTCAAATATGTAATATGTACTACAATATTAACCATGCAGTCACCATACTGTACATTACATCCCCAGGACCGGATGTCTATGCCTTTTGACAACTTTTACTCATTTTGCACACCCCATACCCACTGCCTTGGCAACCACCAAATTATTCTGCATAGCTATGAGCTTGGTTTTATTATTGTCGCCGTCATTGTTGTTTTTAGATTCCACATATAAGTGTGATCATATGATATTTGTCTTTCTCAGTCTGACTTATTTCACTGAGGATAATGCCCTCAGGATCCACCCATGTTGTTGCAAATGGCAAAATTTCACTCTTTTTCATGGCTGAATAGTATTCCACTTACCTCATTGTCAAATACATTTCCTGCTTCTTCCAAATATTAGTTACTATGTCCTTATTATGTGACTTAGACTGAACTTTCGGAGGGCAGGAACCCTATCAGCTCAGTCAATTCAACAAAAATACATTGAGTATCATGAAGGATCAGTCATTAGAGAGAATAAAAGGATGGACAAGACATGGTCCCTGACTTCAGAGACTTCCTGGTCACACTTGTGCCATGGCATCCCCAACCTCTACTCATAAGGTACCTGACTTCTACTCATGCATTTTTTATAATAATGGTAAGAGGCTGCACATAGCCTCTCACAGTGGCCCTTTTCCAATGCAATTGGGCATTTGGGTACCTTCTTCAAGGATAGGCATCAGGAGAGGATCTCTCACATATTAGGAGTTTCTTCCAAGGTTCTACCCCTTCAGTGCCCACAAGAGTCTCTCTGCTTTTCCTTTGCCCTACCCTTCACCCACCACCACCATTGTTTCCATCAGAACAAAATGGGTAAGAACATCTACCTGGAAAAAATGGAAGAGGTCCACACTTTCAGAGAACCAAGGCCTCCACATAATTGGGAGGGGTTGAGGAGAGTTCCGGAAGCCAGATGTTGAACACTCATCATACTCAGCCACCTGATGGGGGTAGTGACCATACCATGATGAGAACATCCCATAGACCTGAAGTAGGAAGGGAAAAGGAAATAAATTACTGACACGGTGAAATCCGTAGAGAAACTTCTCTCAGATTCTGGTGCCACAGTTCACCGTTCTTGTATTAGTTCTCTTCATTACTCCAGAAATCTTCCTGTATTTATTCCATCATAATCCCTTCCCTACTTTAAAATTTTTGACCTCTGGGGTGTCTGGGTGACTCGGTCGGTTAAGCGTCCGACTTCAGCTCAGGTCATGATCTCATGGTTTGTGGGTTCAAGCCCCATGTCGGGCTGTGTGCTGACAGCTAGCTCAGAGACTGGAGCCTGCGTCAGATTCTGTGTCTCCCTTTCTGCCCCTCCCCTGCTCATACTGTCTCTCTCTCTCAAAAATAAATAAAAGATAAAAATTTTTTTATTAAAAAATAAAAATGTTCACCTTAAAAAAAATTTTTTTTACCTTATTTATTTTGAGAAACAGAGAGAGAAAATGTGCATGAATGGGGGAGGGGCAGAGAGAGAGGGAGATGATTCCAAGCAGGCTCCATGCTGTCAGCACAGAGGCTGACGGGGAGCTCGAACTCATGAACCGTGAGATCATGACCTGAGCCAAAATCAAGAGCCAGACACTTAACCAACTGAACCACCCAGGCACCCCTCTTTCTCACCTTTTTAAATAATGTGTCACCCTTATCTCCTATTACATCTTTCCTACTTTTACGTCCACATGAGCCAAGCCTTTCTCATACCATCATACCTTTATTTCCCCACTTGATGGTGGTGCACTATTTCCCCCAGACTTTCTTTCTCACTCCCTGAAATGCATCTTTTATTCTAATTCAGTCACACTGTCTCCTCCTCCGGCCCCATTAGCAGACGACTCACAGAGCTGTTGCTCAGCTCTCTCTCGGGCCTAAGTAGCAAGACGCTCTTATCCACCGCCCGGACGGCACACAGGGACCCAGGAGCTGCCTGCAGTTGTAGTTCCACGGCGGCCCCTGGAAGCTGCTGGGAAGGTGAGAAGCCAAGGGAAACCTGGAGAAGGGAAAAGTAGAACTTGGAGAATGGGTCAGCCTGGAGAGGACAAGCAATGTAATTTGGATCATATACCAATATGCCCCAACTCTGTCATCCAAGCCCATTCCTTCACTTTTATATGGATTGTTTTGTTTTGTTTTGTAAAGTCTAGCCCTTTTAGAACTAGTGCCTTGTGGTACAGTTGGAAAAAGTGAGCCGCACAGCACAGAATAACATAGAAAGGTTAAGAGACAAAACGAAAAAAGAAATAATGGTGATAGAGAATACACAGTTTCCCAGCGTGACTTTCTAAAAAGAATGAGATATATCTCAACAAAACATCCTGAAGGTATAAATACAATAATGGCACCCCCTTCAATATTATCTTCCCATTTCCCTGCCCCTGCCTGATCTCTGGCCCCAGCATACACAAGATCTCTCTGCCCAGACCTTTTCTTCACCCTCCTCAACTGCCATTTTACCTGATTGTCAAAACACATCTAGACTGAAAACTGAATTTTGTCGGCTATAACAGCCCCACTGGGAAAAATGGCATAGATCACAAGAGAAGGATGAGGGGCTAGTCTGGAGGTGAAGGTCAGTGAGATGGAGAAGGAGCCTTTCTTTCCTGGAAAAAAAGAGGGATATACAGGAATGAGAACGCACACTTGTCTACCAATGACCTCCAGACCCAAGTCTGCACTTCCCGCTGCACCGGTCCCCCCATTCTCCTGTTCTATGCTTCTCAGTAGTATTCTGCTCTCGTTGCCTCTTCTATGTTGCTTCTAATGTAACAACAGTTTCCTGGAACTTTAAAATACCCTTTCGTCTTTCAATGGAAGCATAAACACTCACCTTCCTTCTCAGAATTCAGGTGTTTCTGCCCCTCGATCTCCAAACCCCCTTTCCCTACTACCTAAAAAAGAGGAAAACAATCATAAACCACACAGAAGTTATGGGGCCCTACTTCTGGAGCATCCCTGCACCTCTCCAGGAGGAAAGTCTCCTTTCTTAGTTCCAGAGCCTGGCTCAGTGCTTTGTGCAGCATCCATCCGTTTGCCAAATGTTGGATGGCGCCAAGAGCCTTGATGACACTTCGGCTTGGAGCTCTGGCCCGAGAACCATGGGCGAGGTTGGGAGGAGACAAAGGGCATCATGACCTCGGGGCCAAAGGGAACATTCTTCCCAATAGATAGCTGCCCACCAATTCTCAAAGGTCTCCAGGTTTTATTCTCTTATGATCCTTGTAACATAAAGTTACCTCAAATCAATCTTCATGACTTTTTTTTTTTTATTATTATCACTTAATTCAAAATTCAATGGACATGAGTGCACTTTAAACTGCCTTGAGGGGTGCCTGGGGGCTCCGTCGGTTAAGCGTCCGACTTCTGCTCAGGTCATGATCTCACGGTTTGTGGGTTCAAGCCCCACGTTGGGCTCTGTGCTGACAGCTCAGAGCCTAGAGCCTGTTTCAGATTCTGTGTCTCCCTCTCTTTGACCCTCCCCTGCTCACGCTGTCTTTCTCTCTCTCTCTCTCTCTCTCTGAAATAAATAAAAAACATTAAAAAAAATTTTTAACTGCCTTGAGCCCTTCTGACACTTGACACTTGAGGGGAGAAATCCCCTCATCTAATTCTCCCTTCCTGTTCACTCACTTGAAACCAAATTCAGTGAAAGCGTTTCTAAGCAGGCTGTCATCTCAGACCACAGTCAAGGGCTGTCGGCTGGCTCTTCAGATCCTCAGCTGGCCCTCAGCCCTTCCACACTGATTTGATCCGCCCACCCCAGCTCCCGGGCCTCCCCACTCTCCTGTCCTGGAGGCCGTGTGCGTGTCAGCGCTCTGACTTCCTATGCCGTCCACCCTCCTCATCCTGTCTTGTCAGGATGATTGTTTCTGCATCATGAAGACACTGAAATGAATCAATGAACCAATGGAGAGAAAATCCCTCAGAAACTTTGAGAGGGTGATAAGAGACTAGAGACTCTGGGCCCCATCAAACCCGGGCTTTACACAAATCGAATTCCTCACTATCACCAAGGTGACCAGTAAAGCTGCTCATCTTTATCCATTTCTTTCAAGCTACATGTTGTGATTTTCTTTACACGACAAAGCTGCTATCAATGTTAACTTTTTTTAATGTTTTATTTATTTCTGAAAGAGAGACAGTGTGAGCAGGGGAGGGTCAGAGAGAGGGAGACACAGAATCTGAAACAGGCTCCAGGCTCTGAGCTGTCAGCACAGAGCCCGACGCAGGGCTCGAACCCACGAACCTTGAGATTATCACCTGAGCCAAAGTTGGACGCTCAACCGACTGAGCCACGCAAGTGCCCCTAATTTAACCCTTATCATCTATTTTTAAATACTGAACAGTGAAACACAGAATGAAATTTATTCCGAGTCCCATCCCCTTCTCGCCCTCTCTCCCATTCACGTCCCCCACTCCCGTTCAGCCCTGACCAGGAACGTTTTCTCCTTAATTCTTCACTTTATCTTCCCAGACAATTTCCTGGGCTCCTGTTTAAAATATCTTTTTTCTCTGGGGCGCCTGGGTGGCTCAGTCGGTTAAGCGTCCGACTTCAGCTCAGGTCACGATCTCACAGTTTGTGGGTACGAGCCCTGCGTCGGGCTCTGTGCTGACAGCTCAGAGCCTGGAGCCTGCTTCAGATTCACACTGAAGATTCACACTGTCTCTCTCTCTTCCTCTCTCAGAAATAAATAAAACATTAAAAAAAGTTTAAAAAAAAAATCTCTTTTTTTCTCATTTCCCCCATCCTTTACACCTACACTGTACACGGTGGCAGCCACGAGCTGGAGCCCTTGAAAGGTGGCTACTACAAAATACATACTTTGAGTTTCAAAGACATGAAACTCAGCTGAAACAAAAAATGTAAAGTATCTATTAATAATTTTGATATTAATTTCATGTTGACATGATCATGCGTTGACACATTGGGTTAAATTAATATATATAATTATGTAAATATATATATACATTATATGAATATATATATACATACACACACACACACACACATATATACATATAAGTAATCTCTACACCCAAAGTGGGGCTTGAACTCATGACCCCAAGGACAAGAGCTGCACACTCTCCCAACTGAGACAGCCAGGGCCCCTAAAATAGATTTTAAAAAGAAGTTTCATCTATTTTTTTAATTTTTAAATATGGCGTCTAAACATCTTGAAATTACCCATGAGATTTGCACTATGTCTCTAGACATAAGTCACCCTTTCTGTCTCACTCTCCTAGTTTCCTTTCCTCCCCTAGTGCACTCTCCCCAGCCCTCATTGCCCTGGCTCACATAGTAGGAGACGGTGACTTCCTGGTCAGGGACCACATCAGCGGGATCAATGTAATAGTCCACCAGCACTTCCTGGGGCTGGCCACATGCCAAGATTCCATTTGGCTGGTGGATGCCAAGGAAGCTACGCGTTGTGTTGTAGAAGGACTGCAGGTACAAGTAGTCATTTTTGTAGTAATGAGGCACCTGTTCTGGCTTATTTCCCAAATCTTCCATTTGGAATCTGCCCTAAGAAAAGAGAAAGAAAAAGGCTTTTAACACATACCCCCACCGTAGTAATCCCATGGACTCCTTATGGTTTTTAAATTGATCTCTCTCAAATCTTCGCTGCCTAAAAATGGCACGTAGATGTTTCACTAGAGGTCCAGCGAAGGATGATTGAGAAATCCCTAACAGTGGCTTGGTGCAGCCGCACTTTGGTATGTAGAGGAGTGAAATAGGGCTTGTCAAGTAATGCACAATTATGGGTGATAAACCTTCACGGACTGATGCAAGAGATGTGGATAAGCATGACTAAGATTACACAGAAATTAAAAAATACATCCTAGGGATAAGAAAACTAGGTATAAAGGATAGTAAGATTAAAAATAATTATTTCCATTAAGAAACAAAAGAGATGAACATATGGGAAGGGGGTGGAAAAGAGGGGAAAAGAGAGAGGGAAACAAACCATAAGAGTTTCTTTTGAAAAAATTTTTTAATGTTTATTGATTTTTGAGAGAGAGAGAGCACAAACAGGGGAGGGGCAGAGAGAGAGGGGACAAAGGATGAGACGCAGGCTCTGCGCTGACAGCAGAGAGCCCATTGAGGGGCTCAAACTCACAAACCCTGAGCCGAAACTGGATCACGGCCTGAGCCAAATTTGGATGCTCAACCAACTGAGCCACCCAGGCGCCCTCTCCCTACTCTAATTTTAAATATAAGCTCAAATAGAGATGAGGATAAGTTGTATGATGACTTAGTAGAAATAACAATGTTTACCTGAAGGATCATTTATTATGTTGATATGAAAGACAAACCAAAGTTTTTGTCAACTGGGAAGCAGGACTGGTGAGTGATGTCCGCAGAATTACAAATGAGGGAAGAGGGGAGAGAACAGGAAAAGTTGGAAGTTTTCCTTCAGGGAAGCCATACTGGAAAGCATGCCCTCCTCAGTGCTTACCTCCAGAGAAACATCTCTCCCGTTCCAACTGACTGTATCCAGCTTGAAGGAAGCAAGGCCCTCGTTGTCAGTAGTTAGGGTCTGGTTGATGGTTCCATTTATTGCATAAACCACAAGAAATACTAGATGATTCTTGAGAGGGGAGCCGTCGTGGCCCCTAATTCTTACCTAAAGGGTGAAAGGTTATGATGGCATTAGAGTTAGGTATGGAGTAGCTTCAAGAATGAGGTAAAGTGAGGCGATAAAAGAAACTCTAAGAATACATTTCAGGAAAGAGTCCAGAAACAAGTAAATGAGATTCAAGCATTGGAACCCAACATCTATGAGGAAGTGAGAAGCAAACGGAAGTAGCTCAGCCTCAAGCAGAAGTAGATTTGCCATGGAGCTACAGAAGCTTTAGGACCCTTCTTCTACACGGGTCCCCTCCAAGCTTTTCTGTACGCTATTTTGCTTTAAATTTTTTAAAAGAAAATCCTCTTCCACTCCCAAATTGTATAATCCTTAAGCTCTCAGATAATCTGGATCTAGTCTAGAGAAAAGATGACTAAAGATGGATCTAAATAGATCTAAAAGTATGCTACATTATTGTGCTGAAAAATTGTTTGGGACGTTAAAAAAGATAAGCTGGAGAGACGGACAGAGTGTTAAGTATTAAAAAGAAGACTCAAACAAGGGAAATTTTTAAATCTCTGAAGAAACCGCTTAAGGAGCTATAATTGGCTCTCTGTCAAGGAAAGTTTAATCTTGCTCAGATGAGGAGCCAGACCAGATGGTTTCTCCAGATACCTTGCAGGTCTAAAATTTTAAGATTTGAACATTAAGAGTATGAGTCCCGGGCACTGGGAAAGGCAATAAACTCACATTAATGTTCAAGGCATATTTCATGTGAAATTAAGAGCAACACAGCCCAAGGAATTAAGAGTATATATCCTGGGGCGCCTGGGTGGCTCAGTCAGTTAGGCGTCCAACTTCAGCTCAGGTCATGATCTCACAGTTCGTGGGTTCGAGCCCCGCATCCGGCTCTGTGCTGACAGCCAGCTCAGAGCCTGGAGCCTGTTTCAGGTTCTGTACCTCCCTCTCTCTCTGACCCTCCCCTGCTCATGCTGTCTCTCTCTCTCTCTCTCTCAGAAATAAATAAAACATTAAAAATTAAAAAAAAAAAGAGTATATACTCTGGATGCAGTCAGTCTGGATTTGATCCTAGGTACCACCTACTAGCTGTATAACTTTTGGAAAACCATTTAACCTCTCGGTGCCTCCGTCTCCTCATCTGTAAAACGGGGCCAATAAAAGTGTCTACCTCACTGGATTGTTGTAAGGATATAATAAGTGAATCCATGTAAAGGACTTCGAACAATGCTAAATCAGCTATTATTATATGTCTACAGGAAGAAAGCAACAGTGAATGGTTAAGCATTTTTGGTATAGAGACACGTTTCAACATACCTTCCCACTGAAGGGGAAATTGGGGTAATAAAAGTTTTTGGTATCCTCAAAGGTGATTGATCCCATTTCTGAAGAAATATAGATATCCTGAGTGGTATTGGCCTCTACTCCTGCAGAGGGGAACCGAACACATGATGACCTAAACACCTGATACCCTCCTCCTCACGTTTAACATAAAATCCCTGAAAGAATGGTGCCACTGGACATATGAGACAGCACATATTTCTGGCCAGAGATCCAAACAAACTCCTCCCCCGCCCAAACTTTCGGGGGAATAGGTAGTAAATGACAGATTGGAACCTGGCATTTTCCTTTGACTGTGAATAAGGGACAGAGTCATTCCCAAACACTAATGAGGGTAGGTCTTGAGTCCTCTCAATAGGTCTCTCCCTGGGACAGCCCTTCTCCTTTCTCTTTTCTTAGTGAAGGAAGGAGTATCCCACTTACCTGTTCCTTCCTCCACCACAGTAGCCACAATATTGATGCTGTGGCTGTACACATAACCAGTGAGGTTGAAGGTGGACATGTCCACAGAAGCTGAGAAGCATCCTGATTTGTCAGTCTAGTGAAGCAATCAGAGAGAGAGAGAAAGGGAGGATGAGTCACCTAACCTCTGCTCCCATTTCATAATACACTGTAGAAGGAAATTCTTAGCTCCATACTTGAGTGTCACCACCTTTAAGATAGAAAAACTCTCCTACGACATAGAGTGCACACCTGTACACAGAGAATCATGAAAGGGGCGCCTGATGGCTCAGTTGGTTAAGTGTCCAACTTTGGCTCAGGTCATGATCTCACAGTTCGTGGATTTGAGCCCCGCGTCAGGCACTGTGCTGACAGCTCAGAGCCTGAAGCCTGTTTCGGATTCTGTGTCTCCCTCTCTCTATGACCCTCCCCTGTTCGCGCTATCTCTCTCTCTCTCTCAGAAATAAATAAAACGTTAAAAAAACAACAACTTTGAGGCCCCAAGATCTGAGAAGGGGGGAAAGAACCAACTGCAGTGCAGGAACATTGCATCTCCCGAGGACTCCAAGGCAGATTCTACAAGACTTCAGCTGTTTAGAATAAAGAAGACTGCTTCGTGCTTTGGAACGGGGACAATCATTGTGTGAAAGGATTTCTACTTTGGGCTTTTTACTACTTTTTTGTATTGGTATATTGGCACTGAGTTACTTTAGGACATATGAATACGTTTCCTTTTCTACATCCCATTGACTCACCTGTCCAGAAAGGTGCTTGCATCTGTCAGGGGGCTGTTCCCAGTCTGCCTCTGGAAAGTGGGGAGTATATGCCTTCTGACACACTGAGACCTGCGCTGCCCCTAGCACGGGCTTTCCATAGGTGTACCTACCGCAGAGAAGCAGGAGGTGTCAGAGGTGGAAGATTCCACTTGAGATCCAACCCTCCTTGTCCAAAACACCACTTTTCCTTCTTTCCTGTGCTCCAGCCTCTGGAAGTACTCACTGTCCTACCCTTCACTAGTCTTTATCACTTCCCTGCTTTACTCAAAGCCTTAGGGTGTTGCTGCCACGTAATAAGTAGCATCCAAAGGACAGAGACAATGCTTTTCTTTCTCCTTCCTCCTCCTTCTCCACGGGATTCAATATTGTGTTCTGCATAAAGTAGACACTAATCAATAATGCTGAAGGGTGCTTGGGTGGCTCCGTTGGTTGAGTATTCAGCTCTTGGTTTTAGCTCAGGTCACAATCCCAGGGTCATAGGATCGGGCCCCATGTTGGACCCGGCACTGAGCATGGACTGTGGACCCTACTTAGGATTCTCTCCCTCTCTCTCTTTCTCTCTTTCTGTCTCCTCCCCCATACCACTCTCCCCCATTTGAGTGCTCTCTCACTCTCTCTCTCTCTCTCAAATAACACACACGAAGAAAACAAAGAACAAACAAAAAAACAAAAATGTGTTCTTGGAGAAGTAATGACTCTGGACCACATAAAATATCTCAAGTTTTAACCACTGCCTCCATAATCACTTGTCCTTGTCCCTCTTCTCAATATAGCCTGAATCTCCACCATATTCCGAGTTTTATTCTCACCTACAGCAAATTTTCACTACGAAGGATTCCTCCACTGTCGATAACTTCCTGGGCTCCACCACGTCCACCTTAAACTTAGGCAGCACTGGAGAGAGTAGAAATAAAAATGGGAAAGGAACAGAAAAAGGATTTGACCATACAGATAGTAGACAGAGGGCTATAAAAACAGTGATACTTACATTAAGTAAGTTAAGGGAGGGGATTGGAAGGGCAAAATGCTCCTAAAGTTATTAGCTGGTTTAGCATGGACTCAAAAGTGAATAAAGAGGGGCGCCTGGGTGGCTCAGTCGGTTAAGGGTCCGACTTCGGCTCAAGTCATGATCTCATGGTTTGTGGGTTCGAGCCCCATGTCGGGCCCTGTGCTGCCAGCTCAGAGCCTGGAGCCTGTTTTGTATTCTGTGTCTCCCCCTCTCTCTGACCCTCCCCTGCTCATGCGGTCTCTCTCTTTCTCAGAAATAAATTTAAAAAAACATTAAAAAATTTTAAAAATAATGATAAATAAAAATGTTAAAATAAAATTAAAAAAAAAAAAAGAATAAAGAAGCCTTCCCCATAGTATATTTTACTGTACCTTTGCTGATTTGGGGACAAGATTATGTCCACCGCTTTGAGCTGCTACCTCTCCCACCTACCATATTCTTCCACACTGAAGGTGCCAAAGGTCTTGCCCCCGGCCACTGCCACTGTGTAGGTCCCGAGTGTCGCCTCTGGAGCCAGCTGGAAGGACAGGTCTGCGATGCCTTGCTCAGGCACCACTTCCAGCCACTGTGCAATCCTGTTGCTATTTGGATCCTGCGTTCATTAAAAAGAAACTTCAGGATGGACCTGCATGTTTCTCACTCTGACCTACAAAAAGCACGTAAAAGAAGCAAAGCGCAGGTAAAGAATCCCACTCGCTGGGATTCATGGCCTCCATGGTCTGTGTCCGGGAAGAATGGCTCCCTGTTTCATTGATAATTTCCTTTACTGCTAAATGAAATACGTTTTCCTATAGGCCTGAACCCCACTGGAGAAGAAAAGCCTCCTTGTGGATTCAAATAACCAGATGGAGGTCCCTAAGGTGTCATTGCTGGTCTCAGAAAGTGGGCTCTGAGATGCCCCTTACAGAGAGCACCTTATTCTGGGTGCCTTTATGGGGCCAGTGCTGAGGGAATGTCTTCTGAGACGCCGAAATAAGTTAACGGAAGCATGGAGGGGACGCTGGGGTACTCATCACAGGTATTCACGTCATATCCAACTACTGAGGGTGTAGGAAAATGGCCAGGAGAAGAAGAGGCGCACAGGAGGAGCTGGGTGAACGGGGTGGTCAGAGAGGTCACAGGAGCCAGAACAGGAAGGCTGCTCCCCGAACAGCGGTGTCCTTATCTACAGAGCTTCAAGCCTCAGAGGGTGGGGGCACACAGGCCAGACAGCAGGCACAGCCTGGGGGGCAATCATGGCTGCTCCGTCAGGGGCACTGTCTTGGGCGCCCGGCCAACGTCTCAGAGAGATTTCTGGCCTCGGGGTTTAGCACCGAAATCATTTCCCCTTTCCCACAGCTGGCAGAAGAGGAAAGTTCTACCCACCTGCAGTTCCACCATGGAGTACTGAAAAGGAAAACCAGATAACGTGGGTTAGAGCAGGATAGGCAATAAGGATCGGCTGAAAGGAAAAAGTTCATGAGCGGTTAAGCATCTGGCTAAGGCTCAGGTCATGATCTCACGGTTGGGAAGTTCGAGCCCCACTTTGGGTGAGCCTCGCTTCCTTCTCCCTCTCTCTGCCCCTCATGAGCATCCTCCCTCACTTGTGTCCTCTCTCTAAAAAATTCACTAGGTCCTCTGTCTTTCTCTGTTGTCTGCTTCTTCCTTTCTAAATGATTCTTTGTGCCCCCATAAGGGTAACAATGGAGCAAAAGCTTATTGGCTGCGGGAGGAGAGAGAACAGATTTCCTCAAAGGGGTTGCCAGTCTCCAGAAACTTTGAAGAAATGAAGCTTCTGAGGCTTCAGCACCCCTTAGTGCTCAGGGAATGAGCTCTACCCTGACATATATGCCTTAAAAGAAAGTGTTAGGGGAGCCTGGGTGGCCCAGTTGGTTAAGTGCAGACTTCCCATCAGGTCATCATCTCACAAGAGTTCGAGCCCTGCGTCAGGCTCTGTGCCGACAGCTCAGAGCCTGGAGTCTGCTTTGGATTCTGTGTCTCCCTCTCTCTCCCTGCCCCTCCCTTGCTCATGCTCGTTCACACACACATTCTTTCTTTCCCTCTCTTACTCAAAAATAAATAAACATTAAAAAGAAAGAAAGTGTTAACATCTGGAGGCTCCCCAATGTTTAAACCTCTTTCTGGGAGCCAACTATCTCCTTGCCTTCTCCTCTGCCATCTGAATGCCACTGTCAGCATTGTAAGATTTAATTTCTAAAAAATAATTTGTTTAAAAAATGTTTAATGTTTATGTATTTTTGAGAGAGAGAGAGAGAAAGAGAGAGAGAGCATGAGTAGGGGAGGGACAGAGGGAGAGGAAGGTGGAGGATCCGAAGCAGGCTCCGTGTTGAGAGCAGACAGCCCGATGCAGGGCCGGAAACCAAGAACCACGAGATCACGTTCTGAGCTGAAGTCGGCCACTTAACCAACTGACACACCCAGGTGCCCCTAAAAAATATTTTTACACAAAATATTTTAAAATTTAAACAGAAGAGTTCCATCAAAGGGCCATGTATAGTTTCTTCAAGAAAATGGACTCTAAAACCACTAAGTTCGAGGTAAACGGGTTATTGGGCTAAGTGTCAAAGTATCACCAAAATTACTTGCTAATTAAAAAAAAATGACAGGGGTGCCTGGTTGGCTCAGTCAGTACATTATGTGACTCTTGATCTTGAGGCTGTGAATTCAAACCCCACATTGAGCATAGAGCTTACATTTAAAAAATAAACAAATAAATAATAAAAATAAATTATTTTTTTAAAAAGAAGACATACCTTTACACTGGAGAAATTAGGCTATCACCACCTTAAATAAGTAACCAAACTCATCATCACTACTAATGGGACAACGTGACGTTAGGTGTCATCTAAAGAGATCCATTGGAAGTTCACAACATTTCCTAATAAATATTTTTGCCAAAAACATTTAGTTTAAATCTAATTAAGACCTCAGAACTACTTCCAGCACACAGGGGAACAAGTGAGACTACAAATAAAGAAATAATCAGACTAATCAGGAATGTTGAATATGGGAGCGCCTGGGCGGCTCAGTCGGTTGAGTGTCTGACCCTTGGTTTTGGCTCAGGTTGTGATCTCATGGTTCATGGGGATCAGAGTCCTGAGTTGGGCTCTGCACTGACAGCACAGAGCCTGCTTGGGATTCTCTTTCTCCCTCTCTCTGCCCCCTCACCCTCTCTCAAAATAAATAAATAAGTAGTGTTTTGTTTTTTTTTTAAAAAAGGAATGTTGAATATTTTTTAAGACAACGAGGCTTCTTCAAAAATCAATGTCATATTCTGGAATGGGGGCATTCTACAAGTCATCAAACCCAATCACATCTCTCTCTCTCTCTCCTCTCTCTCTCTCTCTCTCTCTGCCTCCCCCCCAAAAAAACATAATAATGTTTTAGGCAATTATGAAAAAATAATGAAAGGCAATAATGAAAAATACGATTATTTTAAATTCTGAGAAATTTAAAAGATATAACAATCAGATGTAAAGCATGAATTTAACTAGATCCTAGTTTGAAAAATTCTCAGTCATTTGAAAAAACTGATATAAGACAGGTATTAAATGATATTAAATGATTATTATTAATTTTCTTAGGTTTGATAATATCATGATTATTTAAGATGTACTTTTTCTTTTTTTTAATCCTTTAAAAAATTTTTTTAAGTTGATTTATTTCGAGAGAGAGAGTGTGCACACGCACTCACAGAGGAAAGGGGACAGCAAGAGAGGGAGGGAGAGAATCCCAAGCACACGCTCAGCCTTGTCAGTGCAGAGTTGGACACGGGGCTCAATCTCACCAACCGTGAGATCATGACCTGAGCCAAAATCAAGAGTCGGACACTTAACCGACTGAGCCACCCAGGCGCCCCTAAAGATTTTAAGCAATTTGTACACCCACCATGGGGCTCAAACTCACAGCCCTGAGATCAAGAGTTGCATGCTCTACTGACTGAGCCAGCCAGGTGCCCCTGAGATATACTTTTTAAAAGATACATGCAAGGGTGCCTGGGAGGATCATTCAGTTGAGCACCTAACTCTTGATTTCCCCTCAGGTTGTGATCACAGGATCAAGCTCAGAGTCAGCTCCATGCTCAGCACGGAGCCTGCTTGAGATTCTCTCTCTCCTTCTCCCCCTTTTGTACATTCTCTCTTTCTCTCTCTCTCTCTCTTTAAAATAAATAAATAAATAAATAAATAAACAAACAAATAAAACAAATAAACAAATAAAAGATATATGCTAAAGAGTTCAGAAGAAACATGTTAAGATGTCTGCAACTTACTTTTAAATGATTGCAGAAAAAGATAGATTAATATAAATATGGCAAAACGAAACATAATGAATGTTATGTTTGACAATTCTAATAATAAAAAGTTGAGAACAAAATGACTGCTCCAGATAATCTCTGAGGAAATCATCTTTTTATGGTGCTGTTTGTATGAGGTGTTTTGATTTTTTCAAATTTGTCAAATTTGATTTTGTAATCATTAGAATTATACAAAATCATGGCCAAGGAAATGGATAATTCAAATGTTTAAAATGCTGGGGCACCTGGGTGGCTCAGTCAGTTAAGTGACTGACTCTTGATCTCAGCTTAGGTCATGACCTCACAGTCATGAGATCAAGTCCTGAGTGTGGTTCAAAACTGACAGTGTGGAGCCTGCTTGGGATTCTCTGTTTCCCTCTCTCTGCAACTCCCCTCCTCATGTGCTCGTACGCTCTCAAAATAAACATTAAATAAATAAATAATAAAATGTGAATAGGATTAAAACTTTGATTAGAGACTGTATACTCACTGAGTTCAGGGCATTCCAATTAATATTACATACACTTAAAAACTAAAGAGCGTTGAAAGCTGGGATTTAGATGCGGGGTTCTCGGAGAGGGTACAAGGTCTGGATCTTACTTGGAAGGAAAAGGGAATGAAGTCAAGATGGTGCTTGCCTTTGACTCTGGGGCCAAGTGCCGCATCCTGTCAACCAGTGAGGCAGAGCGACATTAAATACAGCTATCCGCCTTGATATCAAGGATAAGAGGGACAGAAAAAACTTTCCCTTCCAGTTTCTTTGGCTAGTCTAGTCATCCAATTGATGTAAGACAGATTAACAGGAGACAAACATTTGATCAGTAGCATTTGGGAGCCCCACAAAGGCAATGACGTACCATCCTGAGCTAAGGAACAGCATAGGAGCCTGGGGTTTCAAAGGGAAAGAGGAAGAGCAGAAGACAAATGGTTGGTAATCAACTGTTTGCCCTACCATGACGTTAAATCAGTTTTTTTTTTTTTTTTTTTTTGAGACAGAGAGAGAGAGTGCATGAGCAGGGGAGAAGGGCAGAGGGAATTAGAGAGAATCTTAAGCAGGCTCCGTGCACAATACAGAGCCTGACTCGGGGCTTGATTCCACAACCCAGCCTGAGATCATGATCTATACCAAAATCAAGAGTCAACAGGCTCAACCGACTGAGCCACCGAGGTGGTCCCAGATAAATCCTTTAGATAAAAAAGTTACATCTGGTAACTGGGCCAGGCCTCCTATTTAAGTTCTTTCAGTCAGTTAAAAGAAAGATAGAAAAAAATTTCCTGAGTATTCTGGCTCTTGACTACTCTCAGTTCAAAACAATCCACATGCCAAAGTGGCCCATTTTGGGGTGGCACTTTCTATTCCCCTTCAGGGTCAAAGGGGAGACTTGAGATATTCACAAACCAGAGCTACACAGATAATAGGAGACAAAAATGTGATTACTGTGAATTTCTAAAAATTACAGAAAAAGAACACTTCTCAGATAACAAAGTACTTTTCTCACACAGAGAATCAAGAGGCAGGAAGAACACCTATTACCCACAAGCAGGCTCTGGAAAATAACAAGTGTTCACGTAAGAAGATTGCATTTCCAGCTGGAAGCAGGCTGAGGTTTCTGGATAAATGGGTGCAGCAATCACACTAGCTAAGCGCAGTTAATCTCAAGTATTTCAGTTACTTAAGGATAAAATATTGTGCTCTGTAACTTCACCATTTTTGTCCCTCAGCTTCTTCATAAATCTCCTTTAGTTTATTACAGTGTTTCAAATATCAGTTTCAAAGTTGGAACTTGTCATGGGAGCTGGCGAAAGAAATGGTGTAGGGGAGAAGGAGTAATTTTACAATAGAAATAGAAGAGAACTGGGGCGCCTGGGTGGCTTAGTCAGTTAAGCGTCCGACTTTCGCTTAGGTCATGATCTCGCGGTTCGTGGGTTCGAGCCCCGCGTCGGGCTCTGTGCTGACTGCCAGCTCAGAGCCTGGAGCCTGTTTCAGTCTGTGACTCCCTCTCTCTCTGACCCTCCCCTGCTCACGCTGTCTCTCTCTCTCTCCTAGAAATAAATAAAAATATTTTTAAAAAAATTAAAAAAAAAAGAAATAGAAGAGAACTATGGAAATCAGAACAACTCTCAGTAATGGGGTCTAATTTGAGCAGCGGAAAGATAAAGTAACAAGGGTCGTTAATGGGATCCACCTTCAGGGGCCAGTGGAGTCTAAAATAGTACTTGGCTGTGGTCACATTCTCCCCTAGCATTTCCTCTCCTCTCTGGAATTAACAGTCTGTTAAGAAATAACTAGTCAATGGAGCTCCTGGGTGGCTCAGTCAGTTAAGGATCTGACTTCAGTTCAAGTCATGATCTCACGGTTCGTGGGTTCGAGCCCCGTGTTGGGCTCTATGCTGACAGCTAGGAGCCTGGAGCCTGTTTTGGATTCTGTGTCTCCCTCTCTCTCTCTCTCTCTGTCCCTTTCCTGCTCACACTCTGTCTCTCTCTCTCTCTCTCTCAAAAATAAACATAAGAAAGAAAGAAAAAGAAAGAAAGAAAGAAGAGAAAGACTGAAAGAAAGAACTAGTCAATATTAAACCAGATGGATACAGGTGATAGGAAGGAGAAACTAAAAAGAATTCTAAATTGAGAAAGAAATGACGGAGGAAGCTACTGATAAAGAAGCTCATAGTTTCGCTGTAGGGAAAGGAAAGTAACTCCGGGAAACAGAGATGGAAAAGCAATAATGCTGCCCTATGATTATCTTTAAAAGCTTCATGACACAGCATTTATCATGGGCTGTGACTGAAGGTAATAGACGGCAACAGGGATGTCTGAGAGGTGACGTAAGTGTTTCAGAAATATAAAAATGACACAAGACCTAAATGGAGATCAAACCTATCATAAGGCTTATGATTCCATGGACTGAATTGTTTAAAGAACATTTAAGTAATTGCCAAATGTTACAACATTATAACCTTTGGCACATAATGTAGCCTTAGGAGAATTGTCTATAAACTGCCTTGCCTTGCAGTATGTTTTGGTTAAACGTACTCCTGAATTATTTCTCTTTTTTTAATGTTTATTTTTGAGAGAGACAGACGGAGCTCGAGCGGGGGAGGGGCAGAGAGAGCGCGAGACATAGAATCAGAATCAGGCTCTAATCTCTGAGCTGTCAGCACAGAGCCAGACTCCAGGCTCAAACTCATGAACCGTGAGGTCATGACCTGAGCTGAAGTCAGAGGTTTAACTGACTGAGCCACCCAGGTGCCCTCTCCTGAATTATTTCTAATTTTTGAACTGCAAAGCTATGTGGTATCATTCCTGGAGAGAAAGTCTTGAAGTTTTCAAAAACTCTTCTATTTATTTATTTATTTATTTATTTATTTATTTATTTATATTTGAGAGAGGAAGAGAGAATAGGCATGCACATACACCAACAAGCAGGAGGGACAGAGAGAGAGGGAGAGAATCCCAAGCAGTCTCCACCATCAGTCAGCACGGAGCCTGATGTGGGGCTCCATCCCAAAACCATGGGATCATGACCTGAGCTGAAATCGAGTCAGACACTCAACCTACTGAGCCACCCAGCATCCCTGTAAAAACTCTTAAAATGACAGTGGAGGGGCTCCTGGGTGGCTCAGTCAATTGAACACTGGCCTCTTGATTTCGGCTCAGGTCATGAGCTTGAAATTCTTGGAATTCTCCCTCCCTCCCTCTCTCTCTGCCTCCCCCACCCCTCTCCCCCACGTGCGCTTGCGTCCTCTCTCTTTCTCAAAAAATTAAAAAAATAAAAATAAAAAACACCGAAAGCAGCAGAGGATATAAGCATCTCTCAGGAATAGTGACCTAACTGATGTTCTCAGCTATCAGCTTCAGAATCGGACGCCTCTGGCTGTTTTCAGGCTGATGAGGGCTGGCAGGGTTTGAATTTGGACGCTGAGGCCAGTGCGAGCATTCTGCCTCTCAGAGGACTTCACCCCATCACTCTCTCAGGAAGAATCTCTTCTCCTTTTCCCTGCTCTATCTCAGTCTGCCCGACTCCTCTCCCTTTCCTTCTTCCCAACAAAATTCTCACCTTGTCATTCACAGGAAGGAAGCTGCTGTTCAGGGTGACGACGCGGAAGTGCACTAGAGCAGAAGAGGCGTCATTGGCAAAGGGATTTCCCCTCCAGATCCTTCTACTCTTTCTACTCTTCCTCCTCCCACTTTGCAGTCAGCAAAACCTGGTCAGGTTTTACTTAACAAAACCAAAAACCCTAATCTGAGAGAGAGATAAGAGCCCCTAAGGGGTTTCTCTTCAAGGCTCCTGCCTTGGAAACACTGTAATGGAATCTCCTTCCAGGTAAGAAGGCACAAAATACAAATACCAGAGCTTAAGCCAAATGCTTTTGATGCTTTCTTATTCCTGTACTAGAAGCTTGTGAAAAGACACAGCAGCCCAAGCTACACTTGCCAAATTCCATTCCCTGAAAAAGTGTACTTTTGTTTCAGACAGACACACACACACACACACACACACACCCCAGCAAGTCCGCCCACTTATCTCCCGTAACACAGCCTTCAACACTTGTAGCACTCCCTCTCCAGAACCCCTCCCTCCTGCGCTGTGCCAAACGTCTACCACCAACCACAAAGCCCCTCTTTCCGAAATACGTGCCGTGGTTTCCCCAGTCTTTTGTCTAATCCCACATGTGTGCTCCTACCGTGGTGGCCCGGGTTGTAAATGGGCTTGTCAGTTTGTATAAAGATGCCATTCCCTTGCCTCTGAATGAGAACATTTTTCTTCTCCACAAGATTGATATTATTTCCAGTTCCCGACACCGAGATTGTAGCCACTTCCTCTGTGTCACCAGCAGGAGGTGGTACCTGGACAAGGGGGGGGGGAAACAAGTGGACGAGCGGGATGTTGGGGAACGGAATCCACTGGCCTCAACCCAAGAGTGCTAGGGTGGAAGGAGAGACCCGAGTTAGATGAGGGTAGCCAAGTTAGGGCCATAAGAGACACTGCCAGGAAAAAGAAGGGAAACAATATTCAGGGATTAAGGTCAAAAACTAAAAGAAGAAATCCAAGGTCAAGGAAACTGTGAATGACTTAGGGCCAGGAGCTGAGTCGAGGTTTAAGGGAGAATAGATAGGTTTAAAGGCCATGGCAAACGTGAGGTAACAGAAATCATACTTACAGTTAGATTAAGCCAAGAGCCTATGGAGGAGGATAGGAAAGAAAGGGAGAAGATTCGGGGTTGAATCCATGCTTACCAGAAAGGAGACGCAATGGAAGTGCCTCTTCTTCAATCCAGAGGTTTCTAGCAACTTCTGGGTCTTGTCTTTAGTCTCCAGAGTAATAGTGAATTTTACAACATGGTTCCCAGGGCTCAGATCCAGACAAACTTTCTGGGTAGAGGGGAAGTTGAGCTGGGCTGGTAAGGTCACCAGGTAGTTTCTATTAAGGAAATAGAAGGGTGTTCAGGGCAGTAATGATATATTCACTCAGTGAAAACTTAAGACCTCTCCTAAGAACTCAGCACATGGCAGTGAATCAAACAGACTGAGCCCTTGCCTTTAGGAACCTTATTCTCTATAATGGAGAAACAGACGAGTAACAAATAACTCAGTGCATAGCCTTAAACCTCTCAGTTAGGAGACCATCATTGAGAACCTGTGCCTAGGGTACCAAAAAGGAAATTAATTCTATTACAGAGAATAGGGTATTAGGAGTCTACTACATTTTAACATTATCTTTCCTAAGACTTTCTTTTCGTGCTTCAGTGTTGCTCTCTGCGTAAAGGAGAAATGGAACCCAAGAAGGAATAGATGAGAAGGAAATTAAAATAAATCAAAGGTTATCTCTTCACATATGTACATTGGAGAAAAACAGACAAAGAAGCCATCTGCCCTAAATCACCTCTGACATTAAGCACTTACGGGAGAGATTTTTCTGCAGTGATTGGTGACAGGGCCAATATTCCTAGAAGGAGTTGAGCCCACATCTTTGTGGGGGAGATCGGCTCCTCAAGAACAGGAACCAGAAATCTGGGTCCCTGCTGTAGCATATATATTAACCCCACAGGGTGTGGAGTTTTGAAGAATGCTCCAGCCAATAACCTACTGGAGCCTCAGGCTAAGGTGGTAACTCAGGGTAGGACTTCTGTCACTTCCTCAAGTTTATTTCTCCCTGAAATGTTCATACTGGCTCAGCCAGTTCATAATAGCCGTTCTGGGGGAAAACCCAGGGCTGAGTAGTCACAGTGGTAACGCTCTTGCAACAAATGTTGGACTCCTCCCTTTTTTCCGGTTTCATTGCAAATTTCCATCCATGTTTGATCTTTGTTCTCTTTTTATGATTCTATTAAGACATATTTGGGAACACAGGTATGAGAACAGTGTCAATAGAAAAGCAGCATATCTACTTGGGCATTTAAAAGATTAATACTACTCAGTATTCCTGTGACTGTATGGAAATAGGGATATATATATATATATATATATATATATATATACTCCTTACAAAAGTATAAATGGGCAACTTTTCTGAAGGCAATTTCACACAGGTCAAAAGCCTTTGAGATCTGCATATTCTATGACTCAGCAACTCCTACTTGGGAAATGTTCCTTAGTGTAGAAAGAAAGCATGCATGTTTGCAAAAGATGTAGCCACATTAAGTGTCTTCACAGTGTTCTATACAATGGCAAGACTTTTTAACAAATTTTTTTAAGTTTATTTATTTATTTTTGACAGAGAGAGCACAAGTGGAGGAGAGGCAGAGAGAGAGAGAAAGAAAGAAAGAAAGAGAGAATCCCAAGCAGACTGCACCGCCAGTGCCGAGCCCAGTGTAGGGACTGAACTCACAGACTGCGAGATCATGACCTGAGCCAAAGTCATATGCTTAACGTACTGAGCCACCCAGGAGCCCTTGTCATGGCAAGACTTAAATGCCACCTTCAGCATAAATCAGTGGAGATACATTCTGGAGCACTGAGCAACCCAAATCAAACCAACTTAAACAAGAAAAGAATTTTTGGTAACTGGGGTGGATCAGACATGAAGAACAGAGGGAACCAGAGAAATGGAAAACATTATGGCCTCAAGTCAGAGAACTGATGCTGCCAGATCTCACTTCTCCCAATCGTTCAGCCCTGCTGCACACAGGATTTCCTTCAAGCAGTGGAGAAAAGGGAGCTGTGAATCCTTCCAGCTCTGTGATCCCAAGAGAGGGAACTTTTTCCTCTGTGTTAGGGAAATTTCTGAAGAAGGATCTTGTCCCCCCTTCTCTCACATTCTCACCTCCCAATCAATCATTGTAGCCAGGATACTACAACAGGGAAGCCCTGAGTCCTTCTTACCACCCAAAAGCCAGCAGGATGAAGTAGTGTGATTGGCAGCCCAAAGAAACACGTGGAATTGGACAGGGGAGGTTCTCTAAAGAAAGAAGCCCACCACTATAAGAAGTACATCAGGGTAAGGAAGTTGGAAAAAATCAAACATTAAGTATATTATGGTGCCCAATAATTTTAACTCGGTTGAAAAAATTGCTATATTAATATAAAACAACAATATACAGCCAGTAAAAATAATCTTTTAATGGGGCACCTGGGGGAGGTGCTCAGTCGGTTAAGCATCCGTCTCTTGTTTTTGGCTCAGGTTGTGATTTCATGGTTTTGTGGGTTCCAGCCCCGTGCTGGGCTGTGGGCTGACAGCGTGAAGCCTGCTTGGGATCCTCTCTCTCTCCCTCTCGCTACTCTTCCCCGCCTCTCGCACTTTCTCTGTTTCTCTCAAGATAAATAAATAAACTTAAAAGAATAATATTTTCATGACAAGTGGAATTGTTCACAACACTAGTTGAACACCAGGGTGGGGGAAAGGGAATACAGCACAAAACAGTATGTAGGAAGTTCCATTTCCACTTAGGATGTAAAAAAACCAAAAACCAAAAAACAAAAACCACCTGAAAGAAGCATTTTTCCCTACCTGATAGTGAGAAAAAGCCAGATGAAGTGCAAAATCACAACTTTTCTTGAACCAAAAAGTTGAATCTAAGAGCTGAGCAAAGGCTGCTGGTCAACTAAGTAGCCAGAAATCCAAGGGGACACAGCTCCTCTGGAGAAGAGACGGAGTGTTGACTTGTCTTATCTATGCCAGAACATGGGAGGTATTTGGGCCATCACAGAAGCAAGTAAGAACATAGCTAAAATTTTAATGATTTGCTAAAAGTCTAGTGTGGACTAGCATAATTACAAAGACTCTTGTGCCACAAGGGGAGCTTATACTTACAGGTTCTTTTCCACGACCTTTACCAAGTGCTCACAAGACTGGATACAGAATAAGACTGAAAAGAGCCTACCTTAGAGGATAGTATTATCCATTTTATAGGAAAAGCCTCAGCTTCCCAGAGACCTTTTAGAAAAGCTTCAGCCTCAGAGCAGAAGCAGTAAATACCGTTGCTCCTCCTGTTGCATGGGGAAGTATCCGTACTTGCCACGGGATGGATAGAGAAGAAAACAAAAAACAAAAACAAACAAAAAACCCCTACCCCAGAGGGAGGGAAAAGAAGCAGACCTCATCCAGAATTCTATACCAAAGCTTTCAGAAGTTTCTCAAGACGAAGGAAGAGCAGGAAAATCTTTTCCACACAAGACCTGCCATAGATACAAAGGAGAGTTTGGTTGGGAGTAGAAGCAGGAATCCTAAGGAAATCTCATCCTCCAGGGCCCAGGCATATAAACTACCAAAGGCTGAAATGGAAAGGACACCAGATAGCCACGGCACCCCGTCACCAGTACTCTAAGCAAAAACTTAATGAGTAGCAGCAATCCACCACTGGCCGAGGGGCAAAAACATAGAGACAGACCACCTCTAGGGCAGAAGGGGAAGGTTGAGATGAGAAAGTGGAGGATAAACATTGAAGGAAACCTCCAGCATTCCAGACCCGACCCTAAGCATCAGGCATCCTATGGTTTGAAGCCTATGGTGCACTGAAAATGACCTTGGCAAGAGCAAACCCTAAATCCACCTCATCTGTTAACTAGAATGACTCCATCCACCATGTTAAACTGCCTGAGAAGAGATGCGTCCCTTTCTAGGCCTAAATGCTATTTACCTAAATCTCTGGCTGATATTCAATAAAAATTATATGATGGGGCACTTGGCTGGCTCAGTCAGTAGAGCATGTGACTCTTAATCTCTAGGTTGTAAGTTTAAGCCCCACATTGGGTGTAGAGACTACTTTAAAATAAATATTTTCAAAAATAGAAACAAAATGGCTAGAAGTAAGATGTTAAGAAATCTAATGTAAAAGGTAGACAACATTGATAAACAGCTGGGAAATTTCAGCAGAAAAATGGAAGTGATAAAGTCAATAAGAAATGCTGAAAGTAGGGGCCCCTGGGTGGCTCAGTTGGTTGAGCATTCGACTTCAGCTTGGGTCATAATCTTGTGGTTCATGAGTTCCAGCCCTACATCAGGCTCTGCGCTAACAGCATAGAGCCTGCTTCTCTTTAGCTCTCTTACCCTCCCCTGTTCACATTCTCTATCAAAAATAAATAAACATTAAAACTTTTTTAAAAATGCTGAAAATAAAAAAATAAGTTATCAGAGATGAGCAGCTTCTTCTTCAGGCTCATAAGTAAATTTGACACAGTTGGGAAAATAACCCACAACTACCATACAAATAGTTCAATAGAAATATCCAACAGAAACACAAAGGGGGAAAAAAGGTGGAAAAAAATTTAACCCCATCAGAAAGATAAATGCCTGCATGTGGAGAAAAGGGAACCCTTGTAAACTGTTGATGGGATTATAAATTGGTGCAGCCACTATGGAAAACAGTATGGAACCATATCCAAAGGAAATGAAAACAACTAACTTGAAAAGATATCTGCACCCCCATGTTCACAGCAACATTATTTCCCAATGGCCAATAGATGGAAACAACCTCAGTGTCCCCGGATGGATAATTGGATAAAGAAGTTGTGATATATATGTATAAACACACACACAGAGGAATATTGTATTCAGCAAAAAATTAAGAAATCCTACCATTTGCAACAACATGGATAGACCTTGAAGGCATTATGCTAAGCAAAATAAGTCCGAGAAAGACAAATACTGTATGATCTAATCTGTGGAATCTAACAAATAAACAAGATCAACTCATAGAAAAAGAGATTAGACTGTGGTTATCAGAGACAGAGGGTAGGGGGAAAGAGAATATGAGGATGGTGGTCAAAAGGTACAAACTTCCAGTTATATGATAAATATGTACCAGGAATGTAATGTACATCATGATGACTGTAGCTAATACTGCTGTTGGATATATAGGAAAGTTGTTTTTTAAAATTAATTTTATTTTAAGTGGGATCCATGCCCAATGTGGGGCTTGAACTCATGACCCTGGATCAAGGGTCACATGCTTCACCAATTGAACCAGCCTGGCATTCCATATAGGAAAGCTGTTTAAAGAGTAAATCCTAAGAGTTTTCATCACAAGGAAATTTTTTTCCCTTCCTTCTTTTTCTTTTTATTGTATCTGTATAAGAAGATGGATGTTAGCTCAACCTATTGTGATAATAATTTCACATTATATCTAAATCAAACCATCATGCTGTATGCCATAAACTTATACAGAGATGTATCTCAATTATTCCTCAATAAAACTGGAAAAAATTGAACATTTTATCCAAGAGCTGCAGTAACATATCAAACGATTTAAAATAAATGTCATTAGAATCCTAGAAAGAAAAGAGAGAAAGAACAAGCAGAAGAAATGTTGGAAGAGATAACAGATGAGAATGTTCCAAAAATAATAAAAAACCGCAAACAGCAGATCCAAGAATCATAGAAAATTCCAAGCAGGATAAATGCCAAAATAAGACACACCGAATCACATTATATTCAAACTGCTGAAAATCAGAGATAAAGAGGAAGTCTTGAATATGGCCAGAGGGGGAAAAAACATCATATAGAAAAGCAAAGGTAAGAATTATAGGGAACTTCTCATGAGAAACAATGTTGACCAAAAGACAATGGCTTGACATCTTCAAAATACTGAAAGGAAAAAACCCTCCATAATCCAGCAGTGTGTTAGCCAACAAAAACATCTTTCAATAATCAAGGGAAAAGAGACTTTTTCAGAGAAACCAGAGTTTATAGCCAAATCTGTGCTACCAGCAATATTAAAGGGAGTTCTTAAGGCAGCAGATATAACAGGGTGGCAAACTATAATAGCCTGCAAGTTAAATCCAGCCTCGAGCAGGGTTTGTAAATAAAGCTTTACTGAAGCACTGGTGACTGCAAGTCATTTGCTGCATTGGAGCAGTTGCTTCTGTGCTTCCATGGTAGACTTGAGGGATTACAAGAAACCATCTGTCTTGCAAAACCTCATTATTTATTATCTGATCATTTCTAGAAAGTTCACTAACTCCTCTTATAAGACACCAGACAGAAACTGCACAAATGAATGAAGCTCTCTGGAAAGGGTATCAAATAAAAAAACATAAAAGACATTTAAATCCATTTTTAATCACTCTAAAAGATAAATTACTGCCTACAGCAAAAAATAGTTCATTCTGAGCTCACTGTAGGGATGAGGCATTTTTTACACGTCGAGACAAAGGGAATGAAAAGTGAAGAAAGAAACCTTGTAGAACCCACTTTACATAGTCTCTTTGGCACCTTTTCCTTCTCTACTATTTTGACTTTTCTGAATGAATTTTTCTCCTCTTCCCTTCGTAACTTTATCAAGGCCCACTACGATCCGCATCTACCTCTCTCAGCTTTTCTAAAAGCCCAATAAAGACACCTTAATTCTCTTCAGCCATTAATCTTCTTTTACCCTGGCCTTTTGATTCTAGCAGAGAAGATTGGTTAGCATTGGGATCCTTTTGAACATTTTCCGATCGTGTGGATCTAAAAGAGAAAGTAGAATGGATACACGTATGGTTCCAGCGAGGGGGTCTGTCTCTGTATCCAGTAATGTAATAGCCACACAATAAAAACCTAGTATTGCCTGAGCTAGGGAGGGGTGCTTACTTACATCAAATATATTTCATTTGAATTTCTAGGAAGTTAATTTCACTGCGAAGGGAGATTTAAAATAGTTATTTGCTGACCTGGCAACCAGAACACACCAATCCTGCAGAAGAAAAACAAATAATCTATACACTGAATGCCATTAATTAGCTGTCTGACTCATGACAAGGTATTAACTGTTCTGTGCTTTGGTTTCCTCAGCTATAAAATAGGAACAATAATAGCACATATCTTGCAAAGTTGGTATAAGAATCAAATGATATAAGGCATGGAACGTGTATAGCACTGTGCCTGGCACATAGGAAGCTTCCTACAAATGTTGGCTTTACTATTATTAAGGCTTGTGGTAGAATAGGCTTTCTCAGGGTTAGCAACTTTTAAGCAATCAGCATTTTGAGGAATAATATAAGCAAATTTGAAGACTTTTTACATAATGTGAATATGGTTAAAAACTCCTGAACTGTACATTTAAAAATGATTAATGGGGACACCTGGGTGGCTCAGTAGGTTGAGCATCCAACCTCAGCTCAGATCATGATCTCATACTTTGTGGGTTCGAGCCCTGTGTCAGGCTCTGTGCTGACATCTCAGAATCTGGAAACTGGTTCAGATTCTGTGTCTCCCTCTCTCTCTGTCCCTCCCCCACTCATGCTCTCTCAACAAATGAATAAAAAAATTCTCTTTGAAAGAGAAAGATTTGGGGGCAGGCCTGGGCGGCTCAGTCAGTTAAACCTCCAACTCTTGGTTTCAGCTCAGGTCACAATGTCACGGTTTGGGAGTTCAAGCCCTGTTGGGCTCTGTGCTGACAGTGCAGAGCCTGTTTGGGATTCTCTCTCCCTCTCCCTCTCCCTCTCTGCCCCTTCCCCATTTGCACTTGTTTTCTCTCTCAAAATAAATAAATAAACGTAAAAAGATTATTAAAAAAGAGAAAGATTTGTAGATAAATGTCCACTTCTGTTTGGGTACACTAAGGGTTCCACACAGTTAACACAGAGAGACATGGTGAAGCAGACAGGAAAGAACTTTATACATGTAGCTGTTGTCCATACCATTCCCTTGGCCTGGATTGCCTTTTCTCTTTCTCTACCTGGAGAATTTCTCATCATCCTTCCAGACTTAGCTAACACCTCCATGAAGACATTTCTACCCTACCTCATCTTCTCCACTGCTCCAGACAGAACTAATTTCTCTTTCTGTTGTGCCCCAAAACATGGGTACCTAGTAAGCTTGACCACAGCCATCTTGTCTTACTGCTCTTTACTTACCTTCCTCTTTCCCAACTCATACCATGAAACACTTCAGAGTGAGAGGCAAACCTTATCCCTATTCTTCCCCTAGACTAGGTGCTCAGTATGAATGCATAAACAAAGAGCAAAGGGCAAAGATTATCCCACATTTTATCCATCTCTTTTCTGTTTTCTTACATTTACTTTGTGAGAGAGAGAGAGCATGCACTTATCCATTTTTTAATTACCTCCAAATTAATTCCCTCTGCTCCTGCTCTCCACACTCTTTCAGTGTTCCTTTCCTTTTTGCAGTTCTTGTTTGGTATGATTTTGTGATTGATGGCACCATTAAATAATTGTTCTTTCCAATAACTAACTTCACCTACCAGGAAGAAGAATCCACCTTTTTTTTTTTTTAAGTAGGCTCCACACCCAACGTGGGGCTTGAACTCACAACTCTGACATCAAGAGTCACACCCTCTACTGATTGAGTCAGCCAGAAATCCCCAAAGAATTTTCTGGCAGTGACAGCAGGTCTCACTTCACAAGCAGCCCAGAGCACTCCTAGCTCACCCATGCCAAGTTCAGGCCAGAAAACAAACGCTGCCCACAACAGGCAGACAGAGCCTCTGCAGACAACTGGCCTGAAGGATAAAGCAGCCAGGTTACAAGAACGCGTGCAGCACACACTGGAGACATTCCCAGAAGTGCCACACTCTGGGGAACAAGGGGCCACTACACCACAGGGCACTATGGGACTTCTTGTTCATAAAGCCGTTACCCTCAAGAATAGGGGACATAGCTGACTTTCCTAGCATACGGAAACAGGCACATACAGAGACAGACAAAATGAGAGACAGAGGGATCTGTCCCAGATGGAAGAACAGGACAAAGCCAATTTACCTAAAATGAATTAAGGACGTAAATGGAAGACCAGAGGGGCTGCTGGGAGACTCAGTTAGTTAAATGTCCCACTCTTTTTTTGTTTTTTGTTTGTTTGTTTATTTGTTTTTAACAAATAGTTTATTGTCAAGTTGGTTTCCATATAATACCTAGTGTTCATCCCCACAAGTGCCCTCCTCCATGCCCACCTCCCCCCTTCCCCCCCCACAGCCATCAGTAAATGTCCCACTCTTAACTTCAGCTCAGGTCATGGTCTCATGTGTCAGCGCAGAGCCTGCTTAGGATTCTCTCTCTCCCTCTCTCTCTGCCCCTCCCCCACTTGCATGTGGTTTCTCTCTCTCTTTCTCTCTCAAAATAAATAAATAAACTTTTAAAAATAAATAAATAAAGTAAGTAAAACCTGAAATGATAAAACTTATAGAAGAAAACATAAGAAAAAAGCCCCTCGGCATTGCTCTTGGGAATGATTGTTTGGGTGTGTCACCCAAAGCACAAACAACAAAAGCAAAAATAAACGAGCACATCACATTAAAAGCTTCTGCATAGCAACATAAATAATCAACAAAGTGAAAAATCAACCTATGGAATGAGAGAAAATATTTGCAAACCGTCTATCTGATAAAGGGTTAACATCCAAAATATATAAGGAAGTTGTATAACTCAATAGCAAAAAAAAAAAAAAAAAAGCAAATAATCCAGTCTTAAAATGGGCAGAGGATCTGAATAGATGTTCTTCCAAAGAAGACATAGAAATGAACAACAGGCACCTGAAAAGTTCCTCAACACCACTCATCATTAGGGAAATGCAACTCAAAACCACAATGCAATATCACCTTACACCTGTCAGAATGGCTACAATCAAAAAGACAAGAAATACTAAGTGTTGGCAAGAATGTGAAAAAAAATAAGGAACCCTTGGGTGGCTTAGTCAGTGGAGTGTTTGACTCTTGATTTCAGTTTAGGTCATGATCCCAAGGTCATGGGATTAAGCCCCACATCGAGCTATGCCCTGAGCCATGGAGCCTGCTTAAGATTTTCTCTCTCTCTCTCTCTCTTTCTCTCTCTCTCAAGAGAAAGGAAGGAAGGAAGGAAGGAAGGAAGGAAGGAAGGAAGGAAGGAAGGAAGGAAGGAAGGAAGGAAGGAAGGAAGAAGGGAAGGAAGAAAGAAAGAAAGAAAGAAAGAAAGAAAGAAAGAAAGAAAGAAAGAAAGAAGTAAAAGGAATCCTTATGTACTGTTAATCAGAATATAAATTGATAGAGCCACAGTGGAAAATGGTATGGAAGTTCCTCAAAAAGTTAAAAAATAGTACCATATGATCCAGTAATTCCACTACTGGGTATTTACCCAAAGAAGACAAAACCACTAATTCAAGAAAATACATGCACCCCTTGTTTAGTGCAGCATTAGTTATAGTAGCTAAGATATGAAAGCAATCTAAGAGTCCATTGATAGAAAAATGGATAAGGAAGATGTGATGTATGTACATACACACACACATACACACACACACACGAATATTATACAGCCATAAAAAAAGGATGAGATCTTGCCATTTTTGATGACATTATGTTAAGTAAGATAAGTCAGACTGAGAAAGAAAAATACCAAAAGATTTCACTTATATATAAATCTAAAAAATAAAACAAATTAATAAACAACAAAAAGCAGAATCAGACCTGTAAATACAGAGAACAAACAAATGGTTGCCAGAGGAAAGGAGAGTAGGGACGTGGACAGAATGGGTAAAGGAGAGTGGGAGATATGGTCTTCCAGTTATGGAATGAATACGTCATGGGAATAAAAGACACAGCACTGAGAACATATTCAGTGATGCCATAATTGCATGGTGTGCTGAGAGGTGGTGGCTACACTTGCGGTGAGCAGAGCATCCTGTACAGAGATGTTGAATCACTATGTGTACACCTGAAACTAACATGACAGGGTATGTCAACTATACTAAAACAACAAAAAACAAACCACAATGAGGTATCACCTCACATCTGTTAGAGTGGCTATAATTTTTCCTCTGCCCCCCTGTTAGAATGGCTATTATTATAAAGAAAAAAGATACGGCGCCTGGGTGGCTCAGTCAGTTAAGTGACCGACTTCGGCTCAGGTCATGATCTTGTGGTCCGTGGGTTCAACCCCCATGTCAAGCTCTCTGCTGACAGCTCAGAGCCTGGAACCTGCTTCAGATTCTGTGTCTTCTCTCTCTCTGACCCTCCCCTGCTCATGATCTGTCTCTCTTTCTCTCTCTCAAAAATAAGTAAACATTAAAAAAATTTCTTTTAAAGAAAAAAGATAACAAATGTTGGTGTGGATGTGGAGAAAAATGAGCTCTTGTGTACTATTGGTGGGATGTAAATTGATACAACTACTATTGAAAAAACAGTATAGAGTTCCTCAAAAATTAAAAATAAAACTACCATATATAATCTAGCAATTCCACTTCTGTATATATCCAAAGGAAATGAAATGCCTATCATTGAAGATATATCTGCATCCCCATGTCCATTGTAGCGTTATTCACAATTGCCAACACGTGGAAGCCATCTAAGTGTTTGTCAATGAATAAAAGAAAGAAAATGTGATATGTATACACACACACACACACACACACACACACACACACTGGAATACTATTCAACCACAAAAAGGAAGGAAATCCTGCCATTTGCCACATTATGGATGAAAACTTGAGGGCATTATGCTAAGTGAAATAAATCAGACAGAGAAAGACAAATGCTGTATGATCTCACTTATATGCAGAATTTTAAAAACTTGAACTCATAGAAACAGAGTTGAATGTGGTTGCCAGGAGCTGATGATGGCCAAAGTGGACAAACTTTCAGTTTTAATAAGTTCAGGGATTCAAATGTATAATATGGCAACTATAGTCCACAATCGTGTCTACTTGAAACTTGTAAATGTTCTCACCACACACACACAAATTATAACTCTGCAAAGGTGGTAACTAACTTTAATGTGGGAATCACTTCTCAACACATATACATATCAAATCATCATATTGTATGCCTTAAAATAATGCAATGTTATCTGTGGATTGTACCTCAAAACTGGGGGGAAGGCAGAGAGAAGAAATTTCAAACTTGCTTCAGTAGTTAAGTATTACATTTACTCTAATTTAGTCCACATACTTTCCTATCAATTATATTTACTGATCTAATAGCTATTTGAGTTGGAATCAGGAAACCTCTCATGTCTGCTCTCAATCTGAATCAAAATGCTTTTGAAATAAACTCTAGAGCATGAGCACTCCCGGAGGTCCCCAAGGATGGGGTTTGCCATCGCACTGGCGGGTGACCAGAACATTATATAAGCATGCTTTCTGTCACTCTTGTCTCTCCTTCTGTCCCATTATCCGGTTTCTGCTTCCTATATAAGAAGAATCACCCAATTGCCATAATGCCCACCCCTCTAGGGGAGGCCAGCTGACCTTCAGTTGGGAGTGGTTTACTGCTCTTTACTACCCTTTCAGTCAAATATTTTTGTCTCTTCTGATCCATTTCAAAATCTATTCAATGCAGTTATCAGCCTGATAATTTGCCTGGAATTTGGTGAGGAAAACTATCCTGGGTTTAAGAATTTCTAGAATTTAGGCTGCATGAAATCCTATTGCTGGCACACCACACGGCATATACAAAGGAAACAGCCATATTCATTGTTATTCTGTCAAGAGTGACCCTCCTTAGTCTTGTTCTGGGTATCAGAATCCTGACTTGAAGGTCTGAGCCTAAGTAGACATCATAATATGTCACCTGAAAGGTTTCTTGCATGCAGACCTTTATTGTAAATAATAAAACTATTTCTGGAATAAGAAATATATAATTTATATATTATCTTGTTGTTACTATTTTATCCTAATAGGTTATTATCTTATACTATATATTATCTTAGGCATAATTAAGTTAACTATATTTTCAGTTATACAATATATATGAGTTATTCAGGGGTACTCATAAATTTCCAATTAATCCACACCAAAAATTAGTGCTGATTAGCACTCATCAGCACAGCTAAGGAAAAAAAAAAATTGCTCTGGTGTGCCTAGAATTCCTCTTTATTTACATTATCCCAGCTTTCTTGATCCTTTTAATATTTTAAGCTTATTTATTTATTTTGAGAGGCAGAGACAGCACAAGTGGGGAAGGGGCAGAGAGAGAGGGAGATCTGTCAGCATGGAGGCTGATGTGGGTCTCAAACTCACAAAACCATGAGATCATGACCTGAGCCCAAACCAAGAGTTGGACGCTTAATCAGCTGAGCCACCCAGGTGCCCCTTAAAAATATATTATATATATATATATATTCTATAACTCAATGACGTTATTTTTTGAAGTCCAGTCTACTCTTTCACAAACAGTTCTTGGTCTTCCACCTGCTAATATTTTCTTTGAATATTTTGTTCTCCAAAAAGCTACTAACTCACCTTATTTGGTTATCTCTTTAAAAATACCTTAATACTACCCCTGGTATTCTCAGCAAGCCAGCTTTCTGTTCTCCTCATACCAGAAGAGAAGGGCCTGTTTCCAACCCACTCAAGGACTTCCGACTTGAGACTCTACTCCTAGCGAGCAAAAGCCAAGCAAATCAAGTTGTAATTTGGGCAGCAGGAAGGGATGGATCAGCTGCAGGGACTACTCCTTGCTTGCTTCCTGTCTCCTCCACTCTTCTCTACTAATTATAGGCTTCGCTGTTTTTTCCTCAAATCCATTTGAGTAAACTGTACAGTGTGTCCAAGTTCAAATATGAATGCATCAGAGCAAAAAGTTGCCACTCAACCAACACCCAAACTCAGACAGCAAGTGAACCATCCCGTTGGATCCCCCGCCCACTTAGAACACTGTCTGTGGTAAGCATTTAATAAATATGAACGGATTTTTAAAACGAGAGCCAAAAGATCTAATTGGGGGAATGTCAACAAAAATCATGTAGTAAGTATCTCTAAAACTTGGCCCTCCTTAAAAGCAACAAAAAAATCCTGGCAAAATGGTCAGAATCACTTTTATAAATAATAACATTTTTTTAATGTTAATTTCTGACACAGAGACAGAGCACACACTGAGGAGGGTCAGAGGGAGAGGGAGACACGGAATCTGAAGCAGGCTCCAGGCTCTGGGCTGTCAGCACAGAGCCTGACGCGGGACCTGAACTCACAAACTGTGAGATCATGACCTGAGTGAAAGTTGGACGCTCAACCGGCTGAGCCCCCCATGCGCCCCTAGAATCAGCTTTGGAAGCCCGGAAATCAACCAAAAGTTTGCGGCAATCCAGAGAACACTGATTTAAGAAAAATAGCTGAATCCCGGTAAGAGAGTGAGCTTTGTGGCTTTTCCTTACCTTAGTCCCATCTCCCACTCCCCTGCCCAGTTCCACAGTAACCTGGAAAAATAATAGCCAGCATTTCTAATAATGGAAGAGGGAAGGGCAAAAAGAATCTCATTCCCAAAGATATGTTACTATTTGACCTGTCAGCTACTGGTCCCCTTGCAGACTACCGGAAAGTCTTTTCTTTCTGCAACCACATACGGACTTACCCACTGCTACACAGGGAAATGGAGGAAGAGTATTTGTTGAATGTTTTATAGCTGCCTAAGATGAGGGCATAAATCATAGACTAACCAAAATACTCAAAAAGAAAAGATGAGGAATGAGACATCCATAGGGACTTTGAAAAACTCCACTGTTGAAAAAGTGTATGGAATTAGTTCAGAAGTTACAGGACAAACAAAAAACAACTATAAAAACAGCAACAATAGGGGCGCCTGGGTGGCTTAGTAGGTTAAGCGTCTGACTTTTGCTTAGGTCATGATCTCGCGGTTCGTGGGTTTGAGCCCCACGTCGGGCTCTGTGCTGACTACCAGCTCAGAGCCTGGAGCCTGTTTCAGTCTGTGACTCCCTCTCTCTCTGACCCTCCCCTGCTCACTCTTTCTCTCTCCTAGAAATAATAAATAAAAAAAATAAATAAATAAAAAACAGCAACAATAATAAATCCTGAGGAGGCAGAAGAATCTGATTTCTAGAGATGTCACATTATATTATTTGAAATGTTCAGTTTTCAACAAAAAAAGTATTAGGCAAGAAAGTTTGACCTATACTTGGGCGGAGGTGGAGGGATCAATAGAGATAGTCCCCAAAATTCCTGAACCTACTAGACAAAGACTTTAAATCAATTATTTAAATTAGGTTCAAATAACTAAAGAAATTCTTTCTAAAGAACTGAAGAAAGTATGAGAACAATATTTCACTAAATAGAGACAATAAATATTAATAAAGAGACAGCAGTTTTCAAATGGATCCAAATGGAAATTCTGGGGTTGAAAAATAAAACAACTGAAATGAAAAATTCACTAGAGGGACTCAACACCAAATCTGAGCAGGCAGCAAAAAGAAATCAGTGAATTTAAAGATAAATCCATTGAGATTATCCAGTCTGAGGAACAGAAAATATAGAGAATGAAGGAAAATAAGCAGAGGCTCAGAGACCTGTGAGCCCATCAAGCATGCCTACATACTCATAACAGAAGTTGCAGAAATAGTGGTGAGAGGAAAAGAAACAGAAAACAACATTTGAAGAAATATTTGCCAAAAATTCCCCAAATTTGATAAAAATTATTAATCTACACTCCCAAGCTGAATGAATTCCAAATTAATAAACTCAAAGAGATCCAACACTCAGATGCATTCGAATCAAACTATGAAGGTCAAAGAGAGAATCTTGAAAGTAGCAAGAGAACAATTTCTTATGAACAAGAGAACATCAATAAGATTAACAGCTGGTTTCTCAGAAACTGTGGAGATCAGAGGCACCTGGTTGGTTCAGTCCTTAGAGTGACTTTTGATCTCTGGGTTGTTGGTTCAAGCTCCACACTAAATACAGGGATTACTTAAAAATTAAAGTCTTGGGGCACCTGGGTGGCTCATTTGGTTAAGCATCTGACTTCGGCTCAGGTCATGATCTCTCAGTTCATGGGTTTGAGCCCTGCATCGGGCTCTGTGCTGACAGCTCAGAGCCTGGAGCCTGTTTCAGATTCTGTGTCTCCCTCTCTCTCTGACCCTCCCCTGCTCGTGCTGTCTGTCGCTCTCTCAGAAATAAATGAAACATTAAAAAAATTTTTTTAATGTCTTAAAAAGAAAAAAAACCATGGAGATCAAAAGGGATACTTAAAGTACTAAAAGAAAAAAAAAACTGTCATTCAAGACTTCTATATCCAGCAAAAATATCTTCCAAATGAAGAAATTAAGACACTCTCAGATTAAAAAAAACAAAACAAAAAAAACGTCAAGTTTTCTTTAGTAACAAACCTGCCTTACAAGAAATACTGTAGGGAATCCTTTAGGCTGAAATAAAAGGACTTTCAACAACAACCTAAATCCTCTTATTTTTTTAAAGTAAGTTCTATGCCCAACAAGGGGCTTGAACTCACAACTCCAAGATCAAGAGCCTCATTGCTCTACTGACTGAGCCAGTCAGGTCCCCCTCAAATCCTCATAAATAAAGTAAAGAGCACCAGTAAAGGTAACTACATAGATAATATAGAAATAAGAGTATAAATGTGCTACTTATTTGTCATGTTTTTTTTTTTTTTTTCTGTCTGATTTAGAAGACAACTGAAGGGGGCACCTAGGTGGCCCATTCTGTTAAGCTGTGCAGCTCTTGACTTCAGCTCAGGTCATGATCTCACAGTTTCATATATTCAAGCCCTGTATCAGGATCTGCTCTGACCATGAGGACCCTGCTTGGGACTCTCCCCTTCTCTCTGCCCCTTCACTGCTTATGCTCTGTCTTTCTCTCAAAATAAATAAATAAACTTAAAATTTTTTTTTTTAATTTGGGCACCTGAGTGGCTCAGTTGATTGAATGGCTGCCTCTTGGTTTCAGCTCCAGTCATGACTTCACGGCTTATAAATTCAAGCACCCCATCTGGTTCTGTGCTCACTTTCCAGAGCCAGCTTCAGATCCTCTGTCTCCCTCTCTCTGCTCCTCCCTGGCTTTCTCTCAAAAAAAATAAATAAACATTAAAAATTTTTTTGATTAAAAAAATAAAAAGACAACTGCATGATGCAATCATTACAAAGATAAGTTGTTGGGCATCTATGTATAAAGATGCAATTCCAGGCAACACCAGCATGTAGGGGACAGAGCTGCATAAGAACAAAAGTTTTATATAAGCTTTAAATTAAACTGTCATTGATCTAGACTACATTGTTATAAGTTAATACATTACTGGTAATCCCTAGGACAATCACTAAGAAAAAAGATTAATTATAAATTTATCGTTAAGTTATTGTCACATATCAATTAGACATTTGCATGGAACTTATGTAGAATTTATTCTATTTCTCCAATAACTGAAAAGTTAACAGTAGAGACTGATCTTCAGAAACTTGTCTAACAACAAGGCATAATAGGATTCTATAAAAATTCCAAGAGTATCCTTCTAAAAGTGCCTTGCTAGCTTGTTATTAAGGTCTTTGGACAGATTGGGTGGGAATTTGAAGGAGTAAGATTGAAGATTAAGATGTTTAAAATCCAGGGGCTCCCGGGTGGCTTAGTCGGTTGAGCGTCCGACTTTCGCTCAGGTCATGATCTCTCGGTTCGTGGGTTCGAGCCCCGCATCGGGCTCTGTGCTGACTGCCAGTTCAGAGCCTGGAGCCTGTTTCGGAGTCTGTGTCTCCCTCTCTCTCTGACCCTCCCGGGCTCCTGCTCACGCTGTCTCTCTCTCTCTCTCTCTCTCTCTCTCTCTCTCTCCTAGAAATAAATAAAACATTTTTAAAAAATTAAAAAAAAAAAAGATGTTTAAAATCCAAACAATGTCACCAAGTTCCTAAAGGAGATGGCTATTTCCATCAATAACAAAGTCCATATTTGTTATGGTAAAAGGATGGTGAAATCCATTGTTATTCCAGGCACCAACCAGTAGGTGGAATCAGAGTACAAGGGTCCCATCCAAGGGAAGAAGGGTGTTAGAATAGGGACAAAGCAATTATTTTCGTAAGGCGGGAGCAGAAATGGACCGACACACGAGCACAGACATTAGGAAGCACACTTTCAGACAGTTATCTTCAGGCTGGAAGGCTAAAGGGAGGTAACAGAATCTTTATGAAAGAAGTTTTAAGAACCTAAGCTAAAATGTCATTTGACCGGGTTGTTTGAACATGGACTTAACTAATGGCAGAAGGATGACCTCAGGGACTTATTCAGATTCTTTTCATTTCACTGACTTTTAAAAATTTTTATTTTTAAAAAAATTTTTAATGTTTATTTGTGAGAGAGAGAGAGGGAGAGAGAGAGAGGTGCAAGTGGGGGAGGGGCAGAGAAAAGGAGCCACAGAATCTAAAGCAAGTTCCAGGCTCTGAGCTCAGCACAGAGCCCGACACGGGGGCTCAAACTCACAAACCATGAGATCATAACCTGAGCTGAAGTCGGACCCTTAACCAAATGAGCCCCCCAGGAACTGCACCACTGACTGATTTTTTTAAAAAAAGTTATCTCCACACCTACTGTGGGACTTGAACTCACAACCCTGTGATAAAGAGTGGCATGTTCCATTGTCTGAGCTAGCCAGGCACCCCTCACTTCACTGATTTTATTCAGTCTTTTTATACATCTCTTACCTCTCCCATATCCTCAGTAGTTGATCAGTCTTTCAAATGCATCCAGTCTCCTAAGAAGTAATTGAAGGAAAATTAGCAATTTGTAAATGTCTTTGAAGAAAAATTTCTAGGTAGAAACTTTGGTTACGTATGCTAGCTTCCCTGCCAGCTGGGGAGTTTAAGATTGGGCCAAGTTAACAAATAAGGCAAGTATAAAATGCTAAGAACATCCTAGGGACATCAAAAAGATAATGAGGAAATATTTGACAAGTTAGTTAAATGGAGAAATTTTTTGAAGATACAAACTACAAAGCTCTCTCAAGAAAAAATCATTTAACTAGTCCTATATACATTAAAGAAATCACATTTATATTTGAAAATCCTCCCACAGAGGTGCCAGGGTGGCTCAGTCAGTTAAGCGTCTGGCTTCAGCCTAGGTCATAATTTTGCTATTTCCCAGGTTCCAGCCCCGTGTCAGGCTCTGTGCTGACAGCTCAAAGCCTGGAGCCTGTTTCAGATTCTGTGTGTGTCTCTCTCTCTATGCCCGCCCCCCACTCACATTCAGTCTCTCTCTCTCTCAAAAGTAAACTAACATTTAAAAAGATTTTTTTTTTAATCCTCCTGCAAAGAAAACTCTAGGCTCATATGGATTCCCTGGTGAATTCTATGAATATTTAGAGAAGAATGATGGTAATTCTACACCAGCTTTTCCAGAAAATAGAAGAGGGAATATTTCACAGTGTACATGGAATTCTACTCAGCAATAAAAAGAAATGAACTATTATTACATGCAAGGTGAGAGAGTACAACCTTGCCCTATTCCTGGTGTCAGGAGGAAACAATATAGTTTCTCACTGTTAAGTATGATGTTAGATGTAAGTTTTTTGGGTAGATAGATATTCTTTGTCGAGTTGAGGAAGTCTCCCTTCCTTCTAGTTTGTTAGAGTATTTTTAAAACTTATTTGAGAAAGAGACAGAGAGAGGAAGAGTCTGTGCAAGCAGGGAGAGGGACAGAGAGAGAGAGAGAGACAGAGACAGAGACAGAGACAGAGAGACAGAGAAAATCTTAAGCAGGCTCTACGCTCAGCACAGAGCCTGATGTGGGGCTCCATCCTACAACCCAGGGATCATGACCTGAGCCAAAATCAAGAGCTGGATACCTGGCGCGCCTGGGTGGCTCAGTCAGTTAAGTGTGCAACTTCAGCTCAGCTCTTGATCTCACAGTTGGTGAGTTAGAGCCCTGCATGAGGCTCTGTGCTGACAGCTCAGAGCCTGGAGCCTGCTCCAGATTTTGTGTCTCCCTCTCTCTGACCCTCCCCCACTCATACTCTGTCTCTCTGTCAAAAATAAGTAAACTTTTAAAAAAATTTTTAGGGGCGTCTGGGTGGCTCAGTCACTTAAGTGTCTGACTTCAGCTCAGGTCATGATCTCATGGTTCGTGGGTTCGAGCCCCACATCGGGCTCTGTGCTGACAGTTCAGAGCCTGGAGCCTGCTTCGGATTCTGTGTCTCCCTCTCTCTCTGACCCTCCCCTGCTCACGCTGTCTCTCTCTCTCTCAAAAATAAATAAAACATTTTTAAAAAGTTGTTAAAAATTTTTAAAAAAGAATTGGATGCTCAACTCACTGAGCCACCCAAGCACCCCTAGAGTATTTTATTTTTACTTTTAAATTTTTAATCAAGAATAGGGGTTGGAGGGCACCAGGGTAGCTCAGTCAGTTAAGCATCCAACTCTTGATTTTTGGTTCAGGTCATGATTTCACATTTTGTGAGCTCAAGACTCATATGGGGGTCTGTGCTAAGCATGGAGTCTGCTTGGGATTCTCTCTCTCCCTCTCTCTCTACCTCTCCCCTCCCTCACTAGCACACACACTCTCTCTCAAAACAAATAAATAAGCATTAAAAAAAAAAGAATGAGGGTTGGATTTTGTCAAATGCCTTTTCTGTATCTATTAATATCATATTTTGATATGATGGATGTGATGGATTATAGTAATTCATTTTTCTTTTAAGTTTATCCATTTATTTTGAGAGAAAGAGAGAGAGAGAAAGAGAGAGAGAGGAAGAGAGAAAGAAAGAAAGAATCCCAAGCAGGCTCTGTGATGACAGTCCCATATGGGGCTCAAACTCATGAACTATGAGGTCATGACCTGTGCCAAAATCAAGAGTCAGACACTTAACCGACTGGGCCACGCAGGTGTCCCCTAACTGCCTTTTTTTTTTTTTTGAGTAGACTGTATACCCAAAGTGGGGCTTGAATTCACAACTCTGGGATCAAGAGTCACATGCTCTACCAACTGAGCCAGCCAGGCACACATATACTAATTGATTTTTTTAAAATGTTTATTTATTTATTTTGAGAGAGAGAGAGACAACACATGAACGGGACCAGGAGAGGGGCAGAGAGAGTGGGAGAGAATCCCAGTCCGGCTTCTCCCACGCAGGGCTCCATCTCATGACTATGAAAATATGACCTGAGCAAAAATCAAGAGTCTGCACTTAACTGACTGAGCCACCCAGGTGCTCCTGTTGTGCCTGATTTGTGAGTCCCCTGAAACCCCCAAGGAGCCGACATTGACGCAAATACAAAAGGGTCTTTATTACAAGCTCGAAGGGGGGGCTCACCCGCCTACCGGTGTTGTGGCAGCAGGGTGAAGCCCCGAACAATAGTGAGCAGGGTTTTTATGGGGTAAAGGATGGGGGAGTTACAGTGCACACGTAGTACAAAAAGCATCATCACATAAGCACCAATTACAATTGTACAGAACTGATGGTACAGTTTTTTTTTTTTGTTTTTTTTAATGTTTTATTTATTTCTAGGAGAGAGAGAGAGACAGCGTGAGCAGGGGAGGGTCAGAGAGAGAGGGAGTCACAGACTCTGAAACAGGCTCCAGGCTCTGAGTCAGCACAGAGCCCGACGCGGGGCACGAACCCACGAACCGCGAGATCATGACCCAAGTGAAAGTCGGACGCTTAACCGACTAAGCCACCCAGGCGCCCCTGATGGTAACAGTTTTGACCATTCAGTATCTGTGAGGTGTTCATTACTTTTGGTGGGACCCAGTCATGACTTTTGAGAATCCTTTGAAAATGACCAATTATGAGGTGAGTTCAAAGGGCCCACGTGGGGTTCAGGCAAGCAGTGAGAAATTGGCTAGTTTGTACAGAATAACTGTCTACAGTTCCCAGCCTTGACTCAGACCACAGGAATGTTTTTTGATTAGTTGACCTGAGGGCGGTCCGAGGATGACTTCAGCCTTGAGCAATCTGAGGCTTTTCCTGGAACTGGGGCTATGTGCAGCCCGAGGTTGCTCTTAATGGAGGCCTTAATTTCAGGCTCTTCACTCCTACGAGTTGATTTTTGAATGTTGAGTCAGTCTTTCGTGATGTCCTTTATCTAATCAAAGGTATTTCCTTCTATTCCTAATGTAAGGGTATACGACTTTGTCACATACTTTTTCTGCAACTATTGAGATATTCATGTGGTTTTGCCTTTTATTCTACTGATATGGTATATTACATTATTACATTGGTTTCTGGATGGCAAACCAACTTTGCATTCCTAAGATAAATGTCACTTGGCCATGGGGTATAATACTTTTAATATAAAGCTGCATTCAGTTTGCTAGTATTTTTTGAGGATTTTTTTCCCTCTATATTCAGAAGAGATATTGGTCTGTATTTTTCTTTGTGAAATTTTTGTCAAGTTTTGGTATCATGGTAGAACTGGCTTCACAGACTGAGTGGAGTAGTGTTCCCTACTGTTCAATTTTTTGGAAGAGTTCATGAACAATTGGTGTTAATTCTTTAAATATTTGGTAGGGTTTATCAGGAAAGCCACCTTGGCAGGGATTTTCTTTGTAAGAAATTTTTATTAGTAACTCAATGTCTTTGTTTTTTATATATCTATTCAGATTTTTAATATTATCTTGAGTCAGTTTTGGTAATTAATGTTTTTCTAGAAATTTGTCTATTTCTTGCAGATTATTTAGTTGTTGATATACAATTGTGCATAGTATTCTTTTATCTTTTTTATCTCAGTAAAGTCAATAGTAATGTCTTCTATTTCATTCAGTTTCAGTAATTTGAGTCTTCCCACCACCACCACCACCCCCCCCAATGTGCTTTGGTTAGTGTAGCTAATGGTCTGTCCATTTTGTTGATCACTTTAAAGTACCAACATTGTTTTTGTTTTTGTTTTTTTTAATGTTTTATTATTTCTGAGAGAGAGAGAGAGAGAGAAAGAGAGAGAGAGAGAGAGAGAGAGACAGCGTGAGCAGGGGAGGGCCAGAGAGAGAGGGAGATACAGAATCTGAAGCAGGCTCCAGGCTCTGAGCTACCTGTCAGCACAGAGCCTGACGTGGGGCTTAAACCCACGAACTGTGAGATCATGACCTGAGCCGAAGTTGGACGCTTAAGCAGCTAAGTCCCCCAGGCGCTCCAACATTGTTTTGTTTTTAATTTCTTGATTGTTTTTGCATTCTCAATTTCATTTATTTCTACTCTAATATTTATTATGTCCTTCCTTCTGCTTGCTTTGAATTTACTTTGTTCTTCTCTTCTTATTTCCTAAGGTAGAAGTTCAGGTAAATTGAGTTCTTTCTTTTTAATGTAGGTATTTCCAGTATAAATTTACCTCTAATCATTGCTTTCATTGTATCCCATAATTTCTGTATAATGTGTTTTTACTTTCATTCATCCCAAATTATTTTCTAATTTCTTTTTGATTTCTTCTTTGGCCCATTGATTACTTAGATATTGTTTAATTTCCACATACCTGTGAATTTCCCTAATTTCTTTCTGTTATTGGTTTCTAATTTCTTGAATTGTGGTTAAAGAACATAAGTTGTATAATTTCAATCGTTTTAAACTTACTGAGCCTTGTTTTATGGCATAGCATATGTTCTATTCTGGAAAATATTTTGTATGGGCTAGACGAAAATATGTCTTTTGCTGTTGTTAGGTATTGAACTGTTCCATAGGTATCTATTAGGTGTAAAATTGGTTTACACTCCTCTTCTCCTATTTACTTGTTGGTCTTCTGCCTGCTTCTATCCGTTACTAAAAGTAGGGTATTTTTTTTTTGTTCCTTTTTTTTTGGTTTCATGCTTTTTGGGTTTTTGTTGTACATATATAATTGTTATTTCTTCTTGATAGACTAACCTCTGTCATTGTGTCCTGTTTTTGTCTCTCGTAACAATTTTTGTCTTAAATCCATATTGTCTGATATTAGTACAGTACTCTAGTTTTATTTTGCTTACCATTTCATGGCAAATCTTTTACCATCCTTTTACTGTGAACCTATTTTTTCTTTGAATCTAAAATGAAAACATATACTTGAATCATATTTTCCCCTTTTATATAGCCATATGCCAATTTCTGCCATTTGAGAATTTACTCTACTTACATTTAATGTAATAAGGGATAAAGGAGGATTTATATCTGCCATTTTGCCACTTACTATGTCTTTTCATTCCTCAATTCTTCCATTATTACATTCTCTTCTGTTAAATAGATTTTTCCAGGGTATCATTTTAATTTCCTTATATTTATATATCTTAATTAATTTTTTAGTAGTTGCTCTGTGCTTTATTATTAACATCGTTTTTTATTTGTAACATCTTAATTGATAGCAATCTAACTTGGATTAATAAACATTTAATTTCAATAGTTTACAAAAACTGGACACACACACACACATATATATATGGCTCCACACCTCCCTTCATGTTATGTTGTATAATTTCAACTGAACTATCTTCAACTTTGTTGATTCTTTATTATTCCTGCTCAAAATTCCTTTAGTGCTTATTTCATTTCAGATATTGTATATTGCAACTCTAGAAATTTTATCTGGATCCTGTTAATATTTTTTATCTTTATTGATATTCTCTATTTGTTTTTTTTTTTTTTAATTTTTTTATTTATTTCTAGGAGAGCGAGAGAGACAGCGTGAGCAGGGGAGGGTCAGAGAGAGAGGGAGTCACAGACTCCGAAACAGGCTCCAGGCTCCGAGCTGGCAGTCAGCACAGAGCCGACGCGGGGCTCGAACCCACGAACCGCGAGATCATGACCTAAGTGAAAGTCGGACGCTTAACCGACTAAGCCACCCAGGTGCCCCGATATTCTCTATTTGATGAGACATTGTTCTCAAACATTATTTTAGTTCTTTAGATATAGTGTTCTCTTATTTCTTTGAACATATTTTATTTATTTATTTTTTATTTAATGTTTTTTATTTATTTCTGAGAGAGAGAGAGAGAGACAGTATGAGCAGGGGAGGGTCAGAGAGAGACGGAGACACAGAATCTGAAACAGAGCTGTCAGCACAGAGCCCGACATGGGGCTCGAACCCATGAACCGTGAGATCATGACCTGAGCCGAAGTGAGACGCTTAACCGACTGAGCCACCCAGGCGCCCTTTAATTAACTGATTTAAAGTCTTTGTCTAATGAGTCATTTGCTCTTCCTCAGGTATACTTTCTATTGAATGCTTTCTTTCCACCTGTGTATGAACTATTCTTTCTTGTTTCTTTGTGTATGTCCTGATTTTTTGTTGGAAACGGGGCATTTCAAATACTATAATGAAGCAACTCTGGAAATCAGACTCTCCCCCTTCCCAGGGTTTGTCATTGTGCCACGTGTAGCTGTTGTTCGTTCAGTGATTCTTCCAGGCTGATTCTGCAAATTCTGGTCTGTTTTCTGTGTACAGCCCCTGAAGACCCTCTGTTAGCTCAATGGTCAGCTAATAATTGGAGAGAAATTTCCTTTATTTTTAATTTTTTTTACCATTTATATATTTTCGAGAGACAGAGCACGAGCAGGGGAGGGGCAGAGAGGGAGACACAGAATCGGAAGCAGGCTCCAGGCTCTGAGCTGTCAGCACAGAGCCCAACGCGGGACTCAAACCCACAAACCGTGAGATAGTGACCTGAGCGAAGTTGGATACTTAACCGACTGAGCCACCCAGGTGCCCTGAGAAATTTCCTTTAAGACCTAAAACTGGGAAATCTCTCAGTCTTTGCTGAGGGGTTCTTTGTGCAACTGGAGCACATCTTCTATATTTCCCCAGGCAGTTTACAACTTTAATTTTAGCCTTCATTTCCTGCTTCTGTATAGTCTCAAGGCCAGTCAGAAGTGACAGCCTAAGACCTTTGCAGACTGTACACAGCCCTACTCATGCATGTGGTCCCCTAGATCCCAGGAATAGGTAGGAGTTTTCAAAACCCATGAGGTCATCTCATTCCTCACCTTTCCTCTTTTAAGACATTGGCTAATCTATTGTTTGCCCCAGCTGTGATTGAGGCTTTCTTTTAAGCTTGTTACGTGTGACAGAGCAGCCTTTAGTCTAAGTCCACTTTTCCCCCAGTCCTGAAGCAATACCCTTCTGAGTTCTCTACCTCTTGTCCCGTGATCTACTTCATTTTCCCTTTCTGGCTGCTGGGAATGCAAACTATTGCAAACCTTTTGTGAACCCCAGGGACTGTTCCCGTGCGTGATTTCTGGTGGCTCTTTCCCTGTCCTTGGGCATTTTCTTCATGTGCATGTACTGATCTGAACTCATCCCAAAACTCAGGGTGACCCTCGTCAACCTTACTCTCTCTGTGTGCAGCTCTTTCCTCCCTGGCACTCTGCCCTGAGGATTCTAGCTGTGTTGCTTCTCTAATTCCCAACTCCATTTCTTAAGCTCGGTAAGACCACTAGGCCACTGTTAGATTGCCTTCCCCTGCACTGTGACGTGGAAACTCCCCCGGTAGTATGCTGGGGCAATCACACGGCTCACCTTAGTGTTCTCCCTCTCTTAGGAATCATTATCTTCTGCTCACGTCCAATACTCATTTTATATATCATGTCCTATGTTTTAGTTATTTCAGATGGCAAGGTACATGTAGTCGCTATGACTCCATCTTGACCAAAAACTGAAGTCCCCTTGCCTGTATCTCCCTGTTTCTGCTTGTGATTGTCCAGAATCTATTATCAACAGTGTAGTTAAAATGAGTCTTTTTTTTTTTTTGAGTCTTTTAAAATATAAGTGAGATCATACTACTTTTCTAAAAAGGTGCAATGCCTTTCAATGTCTCTCAAATTAAAACAATGCCTCTACAGTTTTCCTAAGGCCCCGTTGAGCCTGGCCACTTCGTTACCTCTCTGACCCACTACTTCCCTCTCTGTCCATCCATACTCATTGCTGTTCTTCGAACACTCCAGGAGCACCTCCAGCTTAATTACATTTATGATGTACTGTTTCCTCTACTCTACCAAAAAGTAAACAATGCAAGACTTTTTTGTTTTTCCCTATTTTAACTTAAGCAGCTAAAGCAGTGCACAGCACATAGTAGACCCTTTAAAAATTTTTTAAATGAAAGCCACAGAGCATTTAAGATTTTAGGAAGGTTGTAAAGATAGGCATTCAGCCATAGGAGACAAAACAGAAATCCAATTACCAAAAATGTAATATGATATCAAAGTGAGTCTTACCTGTAACAAAGGTTGTTTGATGCCAAGCGTTATTGTTGAGGAAGAGATATTTAATGTGTTTTACCAAAGACCAGAGTTTAACCTAGAGATTGGGCTAAGAGGGGAATAAAGTGACTCAACCTGTAGAAAAGGATCTGATATTAAGCTCAGCTTGAAATGCCCCAAAAACATAATTACAAAGGGCAAAAATGTCTGATATTCCCACTAGAATTCATTGAAGACTTGCTATCTAATATCATTCTTTTCAAAAAACAACTTATCAAGATTTTTAATGCTAACCCTTATCAGGATGTGGTAAAATGAACACCTTACAAACTAATCGCAGAATTGTGTTGCAAGCAGTTGTTTAGTTTTTTTTTAAATTGTGGCAAAATATACATAACATAAAATTTACCCTAAAGGGCACATTTTTAAGTGTACAGTTAAGTACATTCACATTATTATGCAATCGCCACAACTATTTTCAATACCATCATTCTTTTTATTTTTTTTAATGTTTATTTTTGAGAGAGAGAGAGACAGATAGACAGACAGAGTATGAGCAAGGGAGGGGTAGAAAGAGAGAGTGAGACACAGAATCTGAAACAGGCCCCAGGCTCTAAGCTGTCGCACAGAGCCCGACATGGGGCTCGAACCCACAAGACACGAGATCGCCGCCTGAGCCAAAGTCAGACACTTGACCAACCTAGCCACCCAGGCGTCCCTCAATACCATCACTCTTTTTTTTTTTTTTAATATTTTTATTTATTTTTGGAGAGAGAGAGAGAGAGAGACAGCGTGAGCAGGGGAGGGTCAGAGAGAGAGGGAGACACAGATTCTGAAATAGGCTTCAGGCTCTGAACTGGCAGTCAGCACAGAGCCCGACGCGGGACTCGAACCCATGAACCGCGAGATCATGACCTAAGCGAAAGTCGGACGCTTAACCGACTAAGCCACCCAGGCGCCCCTCAATTCCATCACTCTTAAAAAGTGAAGCAATATTTTTTTCTAAAAGTATTTGTGTCTACCTAACAATGTAATTGTCGAATTAAAAAGAAACTTTTCCCTTTGAGATCCTGAAGAGATTCGTTATACAGTATAGGAAAAAGCAGGAGAAAGCACAATTGAATTCCAGAGGCCCTTTTAATTCCTTGTGTATACATTTAACTACATATCGTGTTCTGCCTTTGAATTGAAAAGACTTACAGCTGTCTTTAAGAAAAACATTATGGCTTTGACTCAACCCTCTTTCATGTTAGATTTCATCTTTCTTTCAAATACACATCTTACTGGAAAGACTACCTGGCAGTTCCTCCTTCCTTTTATTCTGCGATAGGTGTGCCGACACGGATTCTCCTGGCCTCGAGAGGGGAGGGAGTCTATGCACTGATCTCATTTTGAACCTGGCAGCTACTGGTGGACTGAGGTCTCCATCTGGAGAAGACAGAACAGCACATGGCACCCATAGAGGCTCTAAAACATGTTCTTACTTACCTTGTGTTTGGTTAGTAGTTACCTTGATGTTCTTCTCATATAGGCCACACAATTATGAAAGTTACAGGATATTTATTGCCTGTGATCCTCTGAGTGGCCGTAAAGTGGCAAGTTCAGTTTCTCACAATTCATATTCCAGGTGCATTTAAAAACCTTCTTCTTCTTGACTCTCAGACTCTGCTCCTATAGCTTCTTTCTCATTTTTCTCTCCCTCCTCTTCCTTTATGAGAACCCTCTTTTTCCTTACGAACTTACATCTGTTGCTTCCCTTTTCTGACTTGGTCTTTAACTGTGAGTACTCAATATATTTTAATTCCTATATATATATATATATATTATATATACATATATATAATATATATACATAGAAGTTTATTTTGAGAAAGAGAGAGTGCATCCACACGTGGGGGAGGGGCAGAGAGAGAGGGAGGAGAGAGAATCCCAAGCAGGTTCCGCACTGCCAGTGTGAACCCGATGTAGCGATAGAGCTCACAAACCATGAGATGATGACCTGAACCGAAATCAAGAGTCCCACGAGACCATGACCCAAACCAAAATTAAGAGTCTGACATGACTGAGCCACCCAGGCGCCGCTCGTTCTAGAATATTTATGTCACCACTTCGAAACGTATCCTCTCTTGCAGATTTAACTACACCCTACGTATGACTGTCAATTTAACATAGAAGGTTAGAGCTAGAAGGGAATCAGAATTAACCCAGTCTCATTCCTTCCGATTCCAGATGAGGGAACTGAAGCTCCCCCAAATTAAGTGATTTATTTAACTTATGCAATTAGTAGCTGAGCAAGCACAGAATACTATTTCCTGTCTCTCAATACGGTGCTCTTTCCATTTTATAATGTTACTGCCCTAAGTCATGGATATACTAGACTCCTATGCTGTAAACCGATAAGCTATGCTACCTCACCATCAGACAAGGCAGCACAGATCTGCCTGAGTCTATATACGAACTGTTTATAGGATAAAATATATAATGCAGATATACACATAAAAATTAAATATATTCAATATTTTATATAAATATTTTTACTATAAAGATACTTGTATTAGGTTTCCATTGCTGTATAACAAATTACCACACGTTTCTGTGGTTTAAAACAACATATTTTATTACCTTATGGTTTTTAAATATGTTTAAAACAACATATTTTATTACCTTATAGTTTTCATTGGTCAGGAATCTGGACACGAGCCTACTCAGTTCTTAACTAAGCTGCAATCTCATCTGAGGCTCAGATTCCTTTTCCTAGTTCACTAGTGGTTGGTGGAATTCAGTTCCTTGTGACTGAGGGACTGAAAGCTTTGGCTCTTAGAGCTCACTGACTGCTCCTTGACATATGCACCTCTCCAAATGGCAGCTTGTTTCTTCAACTCCAACAGGGGTCTCTGCTGCTTCAGACATGACTTCCCCTGTCCTGCGGGGCTCAAGTCCACAAACTGTGAGATCAGGACCTGAGAGGAAGTCAAGAGTCAGATGCTCAACCAACTGAGCAAACCCAGGTGCCCCAAGGCTAGTGTTTTTATATTTTGGGTTTGCTACAAGGTGATCAATAGAAGGTTATTTAATTTCTCTAAATATATGCCTTAAATTCTCAAATATTATTTGTCTTCATTAAGACAATATCATCTTTATGATACAGGGTCATGGGATCGAGCCTGGCATGGGGCTCCATGCTCAGCATGAAGCCTGCTTCAGATTCCCTCTCTGTCCCTTCCCCACTCACACTCTCTCTAAAAAAGGACAATATTATCTTTATATTTATCCCTCAATCATTTCAAATTGTGGCAAAATATACATAACATAAAATTTACCCTAAAAGGTACATTTTTAAGTGTACAGTTAAGTACATTCACATTGTTGTGCAACCATCACAACTATTTTCAATACCATCCTTCTTTTTACATTTTTTAATGTTTATTTTTGAGAGAGAGAAAGAGAGAGAGAGAGAGCATAAGCAAGGGGAGGGGCATCTCTTCTGTATCTTTTGGGGAAGAAAACTGCCTCTTCCTTTTACTGCTGTGGGAAATCCATTCTGTGTGTATCAGGAGGGGCTGATGTATCTTGTCAACACTGGTTATTACTTGGGGTGCCTGGGTGGCTTACTCGGTTGAGCGTCAGACTTTCGCTTAGGTCATGATCTCGTGGTTCGTGGGTTCGAGTCCCGCGTCGGGCTCTGTGCTGACTGCCAGCTCAGAGCCTGGAGCCTGTTTCAGTCTGTGACTCCCTCTCTCTCTGACCCTCCCCTGCTCACGCTGTCTCTCTCTCTCCTAGAAATAAATAAAACATTAAAAAAATTAAAAAACAAACAAACACTGGTTATTACTTATCCTAGTAAGTATGAGCTGCGATCTTATAGCTTTGATTTGCACTTAGTTAATGATTAGTGTGTTGAGCATCCTTTCATGTGCTTATCGGCTGTATGTACATCTTCTTTGGAGAAACATCTACTTAGATCCTTAGCCTGTTTTTAAATTTGGTTATTTGCTTTTGCTGTGTTTTAGGAGTTCTCTATATATTCCAGATATTGATCTCTTGTCAGATATAGGATTTACAAATATTCTTGCATTTTGTGGGTCGCTTTTTCATGACAAATTTGTTCACCATATCCCAGCAGAATTTGGGCTAGTGGAAGACATAGATTATCACTTATAGTTCTGTTATGATCATTCAGTGCAAAGGGGAGAAACTCTAGGGAGGACATTTATTTAATATCAATTATGTACCAAATGCTACTAGGATCACTCCTACATATCTTTAAAAATATGTTGTTTATTTATGAGAGAGAGAGAGAATGCCAGCAGGGTAGGAGCAGAGAAAGAGGGAGACAGAGGATCCAAAGTGGGCTCTTTGCTGACAGCAGAGAGCCCAATGTGGGGCTCAAACTCATGAACGATGAGATCATGACCCGAGCCGAAACTGGGTGCTTAACTGAGTCACCCAAGCGCCCCAGATTACTCCTAAATAAAGGAAGAACATATCATTGATCATCTTTTGCAGATAAAAAAATTGATGCATAGAAAGTTTAACTTGCGGGGGCGCCTTGGTGGCTCAGTTGGTTAAGCGTCCCACGTCAACTCAGGTCATGATCTCATGGTTCATGAATTCTAGCTCCGCTTCGGATTCTGTGTCTCCCTCTCTCTCTGCCCCTCCCTGGCTCAGGCTCTGTCTTTCTCTCTCAAAAATAAATTTAAAACACATTTAAATTTTTTTTAAAAATTAAGTTTAATTTGCCTACAATTGCAGAACTAGTATGTGGCACAGCTCAAAGTTAGATTGTCCTAACTTTTTTACTCACTATGCATAATGATACTTGTCAAATGATTAGGCTATGGTTATTAGACACTACTGGACAAATAATAGACTTGATTGGCCTTATTAGTTGATTTCATTGCAAACCCCCTGCACTGGGAAATCGGTATAGATCTGCCCTTGGGGATAACGTACGTTTTCAAAAGTCTGTTCAGCCCAGACTGGGCCCAGTATATATACATCAAGCACTTTGGCACAGGTACCTTGCATAAGGTGGTCTAGGATTATGTGAATCCTCTGCTTATAAACTATATTTATAAAATATTTATTACCTGCACCAAGCATGTATTAAATGTTTCTGTCCAATGGCATGTTTTCGCCAAATGGATTTTCCTGTAGATTTAGAGATGAAGTGGATCCTGAAATAAAGTTGAAGACTATACAAATTGTTTTTGGAAATATTGAATTGGTTGGCAGTCTTTTACTTTTGGTTTTCATTATGATACCCTACCCTTATTAGGCCAAATATGGATTTTGAAAATATTCCCTGTGTGTTTAAATACTCAATTGATTTTATTGAACTGGTAGAAATGACTTTACTATTCCTACTGGCACTTTATAGTCCCTTGATATTAATTAGGCTTGGCAATTCTTTAATCCTTCCACATCCCTATTATGGTTCAGCTATGCTCCATTAGATCTAGTGCCATTCAGGTCAATATAAGCCTTCTAGATTTTGGAAGTAAATTTTCTAAAAAATCAACTCATGTCTTTTTTTCTCATCCTTTGATAATCAAGGATATAATTTTGGGATTCACTCTGGATATAATTATATAAAGTTTCTTCATGGTTTCTCAAGGTATTATTTATTTTTTAAGTATTGGTAATACAGATTTTTCTCTCTAAGAGTTAACCTCTCCTGCAAAGCTCCATTTCGGTTCAAATAATTTTCAGTTGGTTATCCTAAAAAAATCTGTCGAAGTTTATTTTCCTGTTCTCATTCTCTTATGATAGAATTCTTTGATTGCAGATAACAGAAATAAATTTAAATAAAAAGGAAAAATTTGGGGACGCCTGGGTGTCTCAGTCGGTTAAGCGTCCTACTTCGGCTCAGGTCATGATCTCACAGTTCGTGGGTTCAAGCCCCGCATCAGGCTCTGTGTTGACAGCTAGCTCAGAGCCTGGAGACTGTTTTGTAATGTGTATCCCTCTCTCTCTGACCCTCCCCTGCTCACACTGTCTCTCTCTCTCCCTCAAAAATAAATAAAAAAAGGAAAAATTTAACTCAGGAATACTAGAATATTTCATGTAACTAAGTGAAGGAAATCAATTATGACAGAAGCAAATAGAATTTTACGGAGCTGTTTAAGAAACTGAGGTAGCAGTATACCTATTTGTATGGCAAGATATTCAAGATATGTTGTAAGGTTATGGGACACTGTTTATATCATGATCCCACTGGGTTTGAGAAAAAAACATGCTGATAAGTGAATTTAGAAATTCTGGAAGGTGGGGTACACCTGGGTGGCTCATTCGGTTAAGAGTCCAACTCTTGATTTCAGCTCAGGTCATGATCTCACAGCTAATTGGATCAAGCCCCATGTTGAGCTCTGTGTGGGGTCAGTGAGGAGACTGCTTGGGATTCTCTCTCTCCCTCTCTCTATGCCCATCCCCAGCTCTCTCTCTCTCTCACACTCACAAAATAAATAAGTAAACTTAAAAGAAATTCTAGAAGGCCATGAAAGAAAATGTTAACAGCAATTCTCTCTAGGGAGTAAGGTCAGGAGGTGGGAGAGGGGTATTGGTGGATCTTACTTTCCATTTTTTCTCTCCTTGAGACCCATTTGTCTCCCACGAACACTGTGACAGCCATAGAGGTTTGCCAATCACACCTCTTCCAAACCTTATTGTGCGTGTAGTTGGCTGGCTAGTCTCCAGCGACACCTCTGTTGGCTCCACCTCAGTATTCACACCAAGGTCACTGTCCTCCTGGCTTACTTTCAGCCAGTGACTGCGTACAGCAGGGCTATTAGATCGCAGGAGCATAATGTACAGACATCGATCTGGTAATTAAAAATTTTTTTTCTATCTCAATCAGAAGAGGGCCAGAAACAGTTTGCATCCACATGGAATGGTAAATATTCACTTAGTTTTGCTCTAGGGATATGTTAACCATTGTACCTTTGATGATACAATCTAAATTATAGGTCATATGGACATTCCATGGAATAGGACATCAATGACAGCATGCTGATAGGACAAGATAAGCAAAAGTTAGCTAACCATACAGAAGGCCTTGTGTAGATATTTTTTAGAGAGTGGGAGATAAACTCTATAAAGATTTCTTGTAAAGTTTTTAGGAGACCAGTGGTAAAGGGCATAATGAACATCCCCTACAAAGTAAAAGCCTCCTACATTTCCATCACCTGCTACAAGGAAGCAAGCACAATACCTGGTGGATCTCTCTAGATTCTGGAGGCAATACATTCCACCTAGAAACACTATTCCAGCCCATACACTGGGTGATATAAAAGGCTAATAAGTTTGAGTAGGCCCTGTATTGGGAAGGGGATCTGCAGAAGATTCAGGCTGGGATACAAGTAACCATGCAACTTGAGCCATGTGATCTGCCAAGTCAACGGTATTATAGGTGTATTGGTGGAAAAATATTCAATAGAGCTTTGATGTAACAAACTCATGAAACTGTATAGAAGTTGCTCCTGAAATGTATGTAGAGAAGATCTGTACAGCATAACAGGTGGAACGTGGTTGCCATAGCAGCGTGCCACTTGGGTATCTTCAAGAAAACCTGATGCAGAAGCACCTGGGTGGCTCAGTCGGTGAAGCGTCCGACTTTGGCTTAGGTCATGAACTCATGGTTTGTGGGTCAAGCCCCACATGGGGCTCTGTGCTGACAGCTCAGAGCCTGGAGCTGCTTCAGATTCTGTGTTTCCTTCTCTCTCTGTCCCTCCCTACTTGTACTCTGTCTCTCTCTATATAAAAAATAAACAACAACTAAAAAATTAAAAAAAAAAAAAAACAGAAAGAAAGAAAGAAAAACTGATGCAAAGAACAAAGCTGGATGGGGCATCTGGGTGGCTCAGTCTGTTAAGCATCCGACTTCAGCTCAGGTCATGATCTTTTGGTTCATGGGTTCGAGCTCTGCATCAGGCTCTGTGCTGACAGCTCATAGCCAGGAACCTGCTTCAGATTCTGTGTCTCCCTCTCTCTGCCCCTCCCTCTCTCTCTCAAAAATAAACGTTAAAAAATTAAAAAAAAAAAAAAGCTAGAGACATCATACTTCCTGATTTCAAACTATAGTATACTGCTAAGCTATAGTAATCAAAACAGTATGATATTGGCATAAAAACAGACACATAAATCCATGGAACAGAATACAGAGCCAAGAAATAAACTCACACATAAAGGTCAATATGGTAAATTAATTTAAAAAGGAGCCAACAGGGGCGCCTGGGTGGCTTAGTCGGTTGAGCGTCCGACTTTCGCTTAGGTCATGATCTCGCGGTTCGTGGGTTCGAGCCCTGCGTCGGGCTCTGTGCTGACTGCCAGCTCAGAGTCTGGAGCCTGTTTCAGAGTCTGTGTCTCCCTCTCTCTCTGACCCTCCCCTGCTCACGCTGTCTCTCTCGCTCTCCTAGAAATAAATAAAAATATTAAAAAAATAAAATAAAATAAAATAAAAAGGAGCCAACAATATATAATGGGAAAAGGATATTCTAATAAATGGTGGAAAACTGGACAGCCATATGCAAAAAGAATGAAACTGAACCCTTAAACCATATACATGAATTAACTAAAAATAAATGAAAGAAAAAAATAAATGAGACACTTGAACATATGAGTTGAAACCACAAAACTCCTAGGAGAAAACAGAGGGTAGAGGTCCTTGACAGTGGTCTTGGCAGTAATTTTTTTGCATTTGACACCAAAAACAAAGGCAACAAAACCAAAGGGACATCAAATTAAAAAGCTTCTATATAGTGGAGGAAACCATCAACAAAACGAAGAGGGAACCTATGGAATGGTAGAAAATATTTGCAAATTATCTGACAAGGACTTAATATAAAAAATGCATAAAGAACTCATACAACTCAATAGCAAAGACAAACAAAACCCAATTCAAAAATGGACAGAGAAACGGAATAGAAAATTTTCCAAACCCAAGATAACAAATGGCCAACAGGCACATGAAAAAGTACAGCAACACTATTCATCAGAGAAATGCAAATTAAAACCATAGTAAGCTATCACTTCACACCTATTAGAATGGCCAGTATCACAGTGAGAGAAACACTGGCAAGAATATGGAGAAAAGGGAAACCTTGCGCCCTGCTTGTGGCAATGTAAATTGGTACAGCCACTATGAGAAACACCATGGAGGGCCCTCAAAACATTAAAAATACAACTATCATGTGATCCAGCATGGGCAACCCCATGTTCACTGCAGCTTCTCAGTAGCATGGTATGGAAACAAAGTGTCCGTCAACAAATGAATGGATAAAAACAATGTGGTGTCTAGATGCGATGGAATACTATTCAGCCATTAAAAAAAAAAAAAAAAAAAGAAGGGGCGCCTGGGTGGCTCAGTCGGTTAAGCGACCAACTTCGGCTCAGGTCATGATCTCACAGTTAGTGGGTTAAAGCCCCAAGTAGAGCTCTGTGCTGAAAGCAAGCTCAGAGCCTGGAGCCTGTTTCAGATTCTGTGTCTCCCTCTCTCTCTGACCCTCCCCTGTTCATGCTGTCTCTCTCTCAGAAATAAATAAAACATTTAAAAAAAAATAAAGAGCAAAGTCCTTTAAAAAAAAAGAAAGAAACCTTGCCATCTGTCTCAACACAGACGGATGTTGGGGGCATTATGCGAAATAAAGTCTGAGAGGAAAAGAGAAATAATGTTATGATCTCATATGTGTAATCTAAAAAATAAAAAAGTTCAGATTTGCTGGTGGTCAGAGGGAGGTTTGCAGGCGGCAGAGAGGAGGATGGGTGCAGATGGTCAGAAGGTACAAACCTCCAGGTAGAAAGCAAATGAGTTCTGGGGATGTAAAGCACAGCACGTTGACTACAGTTAACAGTGCTGTATTGAAAGTTTCTGAGAGTAGATCTTTAAAAAACCTCATCATAGGGACGCCTGGGTGGCTCAGTCCGACTTCAGCTCAGGTCATGATCTCACAGTTCGTGGGTTCGAGCCCCTAGTTGGGCTGTGCTGACAGCTCAGAGCCTGAAGCTGCTTCAGTTTCTGTGTTTCCTCTTCTCTCTGCCCCTCCCCCACTCATTATCTCTAAAAAATGAATAAACATTAAAAATTTTTTTAAAACCCTCATCATAAAAATACTGTGGTGACCGATGTTACCTAAACTTACTGTAATAATCCTATAGTATATGTACATATCAAATCATTGTTAGACACCTTAAACTAATACAATGTCATTATCTCAGTAAAGGCCAATTATGTTTCAGTAAAGCTGGAAAAAATCTTGTTACAAGCAGCCTCCAGCTCCAACTCCTTCTGATCCGTCCGAGCATTCATCCGGAGGCCATGATGTCCCCCCCCAGGCTACTCCCAGCATATTTGTTGGGTCCTTTCTGCTCAGTGCAGAACTACTGTAATAGGTAATCTCAAATTCCTCCATCAGGCTGGCAGAGATTCTCTGAGAAAATCTGATGCTCTCTTTTTTTAAAATAAAAAATTTATTTGTTTAGGTTTATTCATTTTGAGAGAGACGGAATCCCAAGCAGTCTCCGCACTGTCAGCTCAAAGCCCGATGGGGGGCTCAAACCCACGAACCAGGAGATCACAACCTGAGCCCAAATCGAGAGTTGGACTCTTAAGCGACTGAGCCGCATAAGCACCAGGAGGCCCTTTCTACTCAATTTTCTTCTCTTCTGTCACAGGCGTCAGGCTCACATCACAGTCTGAAGACTCCTCCTGTCTGCTGTTCCCTCTCTTGCACCCTTCACTAGCTTCTTCTTCAAAACACCCTCACACATCTAACTCCAGACGCCTGCTGGAGGACCCACAGTGACACTAGCACGGATGCTTTAACTTTTAAAATTACAATAATCAGTGAGTTAAAAAAGTGGGGAAGATCACCCCAAACTATCTGTATCTCTTGACTTTATACAGATCTCAATGACCTAATCGCTGTAGTCTCTCAAATTTATACTACATAAATTTTAGGTATCATGAAATATCAATAGCTGAATACTGTTGTGGCCTCTATAAAACCCGTTTTATGAAGCCCTGACCTTCAAAGTTTTCATTTTGTTTTTTCTCTGAGAAATTAGTAGCTGAGTACAGGGGAACTAAAAAAAAAAAAAAAAAAAATTAACCCATCAAAATCATCCATCTGAACATTATTTACTGAACTTTCAAGTATGAAGAAATTTGAAGGGTGCAGTACTTTAGCACATTTTGGTCACACAAATCCCACCTTTCTGCTCAGGTTTTTCTACTTAAGCTAACTTACATGATGATACCAACTCTTTCGCCTTCCTTGACTACCAAAGCATCGTTTTTGGTTCACTACATAGAAATTCAACAAACCAGTTTCCCCACTATAACAAATAATCTCAAACTCTACTGTTAACAAAGCCTCCTGTTTAGAGAATTGTATATTCCATTGCTCACTGCCTAAGGTACATTCAATCCACCCACTCCTCCAGAGTAAGTCTCAGCCTGTTTTTTTATCACCTATGAACTAACAGGTTTTAAAGGGCTAAGAAAATATTTTTTTAAAAAAGCAACATAGAGGCGCCTGGGTGGCTCAGTTGGTTAGGCGGCTGACTTCGGCTCAGGTCATGATATCGCAGTTTGTAAGTTTGAGCCCCTGTCAGGCTCTGTGCTGACAGCTCAGAGCCTGGAGCCTGCTTTGGATTCTGTGTCTCCCTCTCTCTCTGCCCCTCCCCTGCTCACGCTTTGTCTGTCTCTCAAAAATAAACGTTTAAAAAAAAAAAAAAGCAACAGAGACCATACGCAGGTGGCAAGGCCTAATATTTACTATTTGTCCTTTCACAAAACACAAGAGATTAGGTATGCCAATCCTGGTTTCTGATTTTTTTTTTTTTACTGTTTTATTTTTGAGAGAGACAGAAAGAATGAAGGAGCAGAGGGGCAGAAAGAAGACTACAGAATCTGAAGCAGGCTCCAGGCTCTAAACTGTCAGCACAGAGACCGAGTGGGGTTTGAGCCAATGAACTGGCACATCATTACCTGAGCAGAAGGCAGGCACTAACCAATGGAACCACCCAGGAGTCCCCTGAGCTATTTTCTTAAAGGCACCAGTGGGGACAAGATTTAGGGCAGTGGTTCTTCAACACTGGCATGAATAAGTCACTTGAGTTTGTCAAAATGCAGATTTTTGGTCTAGGGCCCTAGAATCTATATTCTAAATAAGTAACTCAAGTGATTATGATATAGGTGGTTGTAGGTCACTTTGATAAAATTTAAATTTTTATCATTTAAAATCAGAAACAACTCTGACCATCAAGAGGACTTCTTATTGTGCTGGCTTCAATGGATTTTATTTTAGTATCATACTTTTCTGCATTGTGACATATCTCAAGATCAGAACATATTGCCTCTCCTGTGCAATAAATTTGCTTCTATCTTAAGGTTATTTTGAATATTCTAATAATATCATTTCTGCGAGAACAAGTCATACTACCATAAATTATTCCTTATAGTCCCTGGTATGCATATTCCTCACTTGTTTAATTCTCTGGCGTTAGAAGTGTTTTTGTTATTAGCTGAAAGGGAAAAACTGGAGAAAATAGGAGATAAAAGGTATCTTCTATAAATCAGTTACTGAAGTGTGGAGATGAGGAATAAGCAGACTAGATTAGGAGAAATGCCACATGTGTGCCGTGTTCCAAACGCAAAATCTTGTGAAGGAAGCTATACAGGAAAACTGAAAAATGATCACGAAAGAAAACCTTACGGATTCCAATTCTGAGATGAAACGATTCAGCAGCTCTTGAATAAGATATCCAAAACCAAAATGTATAGAATTAAAGGACAATTAGTATTATTCAACTATGTGCTAAGCACACCATACACGTATTATAGAAAAGCTATCCTTACACATTAATCTAGTAAAGTAAGTAGTTATTTCCATTTTTTACAAATACTCTCCTGTAGCTTGAAGACGGTAACTTGTCCAAAGTCCAGGTGAACAGTAAAGAATGGAATTGGAATCTGTATCAATATCTGATGACAAAGAATTATCAATATTTTTTGTCCGAGGTACTAGGGTTACCTCTGTAGACACGTATATGTATCAGATCTTGTGTAGTTCAAATATATTAGGTCAGACATGATCTCTAGTCACAAGAAGATTAAACTGTAGTGAGTGAAGCTGTGATGAGTGTGTGCCAGAGCCTTGTCAGAGTGAAACAGAAAAACGCCTGCATTTCTTCAGAGATCTCTCTCTCTCTCTCTCACTCATACACACACACACACACACACACACACACACACACACACAGAAGCAATTATTCAGCATGGATAAAGTGGGATGAAAGGGGAAGGGGTAAATCCATATAATACATATTTACAAGTAAAATGATACGTATTTTAATGTCTATGTACCAAGAGGAGGAGTAATCATTTCAGAACATATTTCAGAAAGATCAGTATGTCAAAACCAAAGGAGTTGCATCTTCTAAAATGAAGAAAAGAATAAAAAGAAAGATACATGTGGAGCTAGACTTCAAAACTTGCCATATGGACTGAAGTGAATTCATGTAAGATGGAGTGGGCAGAAATAACCGCCAGAAGAACAAATCAAACCGCATACTATCTCATTCCCAGTTCTGGTGTTTTTATTTTAGAAAACACATTGGATCACAACAGGCTGGAGCTACTGCCTCCTTGTCCTGTGTATTTCTATCCTCCATTTCAAACAACATATCTTCGTCCATTCTGTGAATGAAGGACCAGCAAAAAGGATCGCTGGTTACTTCAAAAGAACCTAGAGGGGAAAACACATACAATTCACTTAAACCACAGATTTAAACAGTCTTTATAATTAAGATGAGGAAAAAAATATTGAAAATTAACTAATGTGACAATATTACAAACTGTCTAGGTTACCAAAACACACACACACACAAACTAGTTTTTTTGTGATTACCACACTTTACCTTGTGATCTCAGCTGAAAAAGGTATACTAAGGTATAGTCAGTTATTCTGACATACAAAGATGTATCAGCAATATTATTATCCCTTCACAATCTTATAATATAAACAACTGTGGTTTACTGTAGTCAGGAAAATTGTACCAAGGGGAAAACTGTGAGATAAGGCCTTGCACAAGATCACATAAAATAAAACAAAATTATCATACCAAACTGCCTGAACAAAACTAAATTTAAATGTTATATTCTTACTCTATTACCCTAGGTTACTTTTTTTTTTTTTTAATTTTTATTTCAAGTAGGCTCCACACCCAGCATGGGGCCTGAACTCAAGCCCCTCTCAGGGAGGCTGAGATCAAGGGCTGCAGGCTCTACTGGCTGAGCCAGCCAAGAGCACCTAGATTACATTTTCAACAAATTACATAAGGAACAATAAATTTTGATTCTGATTAAAATTCAAGCTTGCCATCTCTATATGAACCAGAATTCAAGATAAAGACAAAACTGTTTGAAAAGATTTACAAATTCTAACCTTATTTATTAAGGTGGTATATTCTTGTGTTCCATACAAGTATACAAAATGTCATTCAGCATTAGGATAAAGAATCTTTTTAACAGAGGTGACTTCTTCTTTTTATACTGTTTAAAAAAAAAAAAAAACAAAAACAAAAGATGCCATATATTTGGGGCAGCTGGGTAGCTCAGACGGTTAAGCGTCTGAATTTGGATCAGGTCATGATCTTGCAATTCATGAGTTCAAGCCCTGCACTGGGCTCTGTGCTGACAGCTCAAAGGCTGGAACCTGCTTCGGATTCTGTGTCTCCATATCTCACTCTGCCTCTTCCCACTCATGTTCTCGTTCTCTCTTTCTCTCTCTCTCTCTCAAAAATAACCATTTGAAAAAATTTAAATATATTGCCATATATTTAGTCAACAGTATCAGTTATTCTAACTTCATGTTACTATTCATCCCTGTATACACAATCATCCCCTTTAACTATCCACTTCCCCCACTGCTAGTCTAATAATCTGCAAGAAAAAAAGCAATTTCAGAACAATATAAAGTTTTTGTTATAGACTGATTCATTTTCCAGAATAGGAATGCAAGGCAGGCAAGAAAAGAGGTAGAGAATTCTACTAGATTTAAGGAATCAATTCTTCTTCTCCCTTAACCAGAAATGCAACAAACCTGAAGACTTCTTTGTAACTTATCTTAACAAGGGACATCATCACCAAACTCTGTAAATAATATATTCATTAATTTTACATATAAACCATTTAAATAAGTCACCCACAGCAAGCCTTTATATCCTTTATTTGAACAGACTCTCCACAAGATAACCACAAGCACAAATAGTGGTAACTGTGTTGGTGTATCACAGCTCTCATTGCAGAGCATGTCGTTTCTTCAGTGACTACAACAGATTTTGAAGGATCACAATAAAATGAGCACTTTCATTAACAGGTAGGAGACCTGGGTCCTTGTTCTGGTTCTGTAATCTTGGGAAATATATAATAACTTCTCTGAACCTTAGTTTGCTTACTAGCATATTCAAGATTATAATACATAGCCTCTAAACTTTCCAGCTTAAAAAATCTAAATTTCTATGGCAGGCGCTTGTATGCAGATAGCTCAATCTGTTACTACATATATTGACAGGAAGGACTTCATTCGTTCGTTCATTCATTCATTCATGACTCCTTTTCTTTAAATAATAATTTCTCCTCTGAATACCCTGTTTTCACCAGCTATGAAATTTGAAAATAATTATTTGTGTGCTATGTTAAAAAAGCTAATTAACACTTCTAAAATGTTCACATGTCTATCTTAGAAAAGATTTAGCTTAATTGCTTTTAACTTTTATATGAAACACTACAAATTTCTCTCCAGTTATAAAGTATTAAAATTGTATATTTAAAAGTTGTTGAGAGTAGAACTTAAGAATCCTCATCCCAAGGAAAAAAAGTCTGTAATTGTGTACAGTGATGGATGTTACCTAGACTTACTGTGATGATCATTTCCCAATGTATATAAATATCATTGTGTTGTATATCTAACATTAGTATAATGTTATATGCCAATTATACCAATAAATTTTTATTTTCTCTAGTAAATGTCTATAAAATAATGACTACTTTGCTCAATTTCTAATTTCATTAGAAAATTTTAAAAAATCACGGCCAATTTGAAGTTAAAAGCCTAGATGAAATTAAGAACTGCAGGCCTTTTCTTCTGTCCAAGTGATAATAAAACAGCTTCGCTTCCAGCAACAATAAAGATACTATAGTTAAAATAAACACGTAGCTGAGTAAAGAGATCTGCATCTCATTATAAATTTCAATCCTGAAATTTAATCTTAACTCTTGGGACTTAAAAACCTCAACTTCTTCTATTTAGCCTCACCAAATTCTAAAATCATCACAATGGTGATACTCAGATTAACATGTCTTGGGGCAGTTATTGATGCAAAGAAAAGAAAGCTGTTTACTCTGGCAGATACAGACGCAGAGAATGCAAATGAAAAGGGGGAGACACACATATAGAGAAAAGCAGGAGGGCAGAGATGAAAAAATGGCAACACTGGAAAAGTAAAATTCTGAGGGAATGAATGAAAGGGACACGCATACAGGGAGACAAAGGCGAGGAAGAAAGAGTTGAAAAGACAGAGAGACAGAAGCACAGCTAAAGAAAATGGAAGGAAAAGCACAGACAGAGTTAAGCCAGAAAGAAAAGTGAACAGAAGGGAACTGATGGGCAGACGAGTAATGAGGAAACGGGACTAGACAGACACAGGACAGCTAGTTGAAGAAAAGATCATGTTTACCCCAGAAGTGTTTCAAGTTGCCTATTTTTACTGCCATCCTCCCAGTGCGCCACTAAAAAGGGGTCAGACTTTTATTTCTGTAAAATGGTTAACAATATCTGATTTACTGTGAGAAGCATAATTTTTGCCATCATTAAGGTTCATACAGTGGATGTGTTAATAACTTGATGAGAGGGAATTTTACAATGTATGTAGCTATCAAATCATCACATCGTACACTTTAAGCGTCTTACAATTTTGTCAATAAAATTCCTCAGTAAAGCGAGGTAAAAGGTCATATATATAAATATACTGGGGAGAGATCCCTAATTTTACACATTGCTAGTCTTTTTTTAATGTTTCTTTATTTTTGAGAGAGAGAGGGAGAAAGAGAATCAATCCCAAGCAGGCTCTGGGCTGTCAGCAAGGAGCCCGATGCAGTGCCCGATCTCACAAATGGTGAGATCAAGACCTGAGCTTAAATCAAGAGTCAGACACTCAACTGACTGAACCACCCAGGCGCCCTGCTAATTTTTTTTAAATTTTTTTCAAAGTACAAAATGATACTACCCTAGTCAGGGCAAATTTATCCTAAGGCAAAGACCTATAGAGCCATTTATGATTACATATTATAATGGCATACAACTCCACTATCAGACTAAAAACACATTCTTAGTTGAAAATAACTTACCATTCACAGTCAAAAATCCAAAAAATTTTGTCCTGTTTCCATTATTTGCCCCTTTTGCTTCAATTGACATGTTATGCTCTATCTCTTGTCCTATGCAGAATCTCTCAGGAGCCATCGATCTGAAGAATTCCTTCTTCTGCTGCCACCTACCAGTTTATTTCTCTGCTGCAGCAGAAGGGTATATAGAAAAAGTTCTTGCTTACTATTAAGGTTAAACTGAAAAGTTCCTTTAACATTTCATATTTTCACATGTGTATAAGCTTCCTCACTGTTTCCCCAAGACCTCCCCACCAAAGTCAAAACAACAAAAGTTCCAATCACAGAAAATCAAACAAGTATGATCAATATTCATGCTAAGCTGGGAATTCTTTTTAAGTGGAAAGACTTAGATGCTCAGCAGCTGCCATCTCAAGAGCCATTTCTTTGGTTACACTTAACTTCTTCACCTCTCTCTATAATCTTATGAGTTAAGTGTGCAACTTAAAAATTAACTAGGTAGTTACAACTCCTACAAATTTTAAGTTCAGAAACTTTCAAAAGAACTGTGGAAGATGCAGCAATAAAGAAGTTTTTTAAAGTAAATTCTAGAAACTAAAGGTGTTAGGTGGTTTACCTGCATGAGTTTTCAATGTTCTGGACTGCTTATTGCCCAATGGCTCTGAATACATTAAAACACGAACACATACGCCACCTACATTTAAAATAGGGTAGCATTTGTATGCCCATATAAGCACTGGGTGTATCTTTTGCAAAAGAGTAATAAATTCATTAAGTCCTTTTAAAAGGACTAATCACAAATGCACATTTCCTAAAACTGTATACATACATAAAAAAAAATTAGGGCGAAAAAGGGAGACAGAGTGACAAATGTAATAGCAGTTGCAGAACTGGAAACTAACACAACATAAATGTTTTCTGTTTGTTAAATTCCTGAAATTCATTTCTATTCACATTTATGTCACTGAGGGTCTAGGTTGAAAGTTTATTCTGTATTAGCTACTAAAGAACAGTATCCAATAATGAACTAGTAATACTAGTAATCTATGGCTTGTTTTTTTCCCACCCTCCCACTACCTTTACCCCAAAATACAGGTTTGCCAACATAAAAAATGAAACAAACAGACATAAGCACCAAAGGCTAGTCAACAGTGGCACTGTAGCAACATCGTTTCTACGTTCTCATTCCTTCCCCCAATCTCAAACCCCACCCTTTGACCTCTGTATATGGGATGAGCCTGAGCAGAAGAGTTGGTGATGTCAGGACTGCGCCGTTCCCACGGATGCTCCTAGAGGCCTGCTGTGCTTCTGGGAACTGGGGCACAGTGATGTCTGTCTGACTGAAACCTAAAACAACAACAATTCACCCCACCCCCCATGTTCCCAAATCCCACAACAGCAGCCAGGTATATACGCTATATAAGGCCCAGCTAATAAGTTTGTATATGGTGAAATCTGAAAGCAAGATCATTCTTAACAAGTCAGTGATCTTCATGGGGATAGCAGAGTGGAGACTGTTAAATTCTCCACGTCCCATGTAATCCCATAGTCCACACATTCTAATGCTGGCCATTCTTACAGCAAGAGAACAGAGTTCTCTGGTACAAGTCTTTTTAAAGTATTTATAGATCATAAATTCCTGCAGGAGGCAGTTGAGATTCCTCTGTTAGTAAATTTCAGTTCAACAGATAAATACTTTTCCCTTAAGATGTTTAGGGGAGAGAGTGATTCTATCTTAGCATGAGTTAACTGAAGCACAAAACAGGTTAATGATTTATTTTATGCCTTCAGCTATAGAATGCATTACAAGCCAGAATTTTCCTAACAGCTAACTAGTGAGCTTAAAGCCTCTTCAGATATACGTCTAAAGCCACAGAATAAAATTACACAGAAGTATATCTTGAAAAGGTCCTGACCGCTGTCTAGTAAATGAGGATTTTCTCCCCAGTGATAATAACTCATATTCGTACTAAAACTTACGGCAAGACAAGAGAAAGGAGGAAAGGGTAGGTGGACTGGGGTAGGCAGAGAAGGGGATACTACATTAGCTACTGGGAAGGCTATTAAAATGGAGAAGTTGTATTCCTATTCCTGCACTAAGTTTGTTTTATAGCCTTGGTTAATGTGCTTAATGATTTGTGCTTCAGAAATGCCCTCCAATGTGTTCAAATCTGTAAATTTTTATTGTTTAAACCATTATGAGAACCTCAAACTGCTCATATCTATCTTTAGAACTAGCATCTTAGAAATTCTAAAATGATTAGTTCTGAGATTACACTGTTCCTAAAATAACTGAAATGCTTTCTATTACCTTTGTCTCATCACTCCTTTTCGCTTTTTATAATGATGTCACAGAAGGAGAAGCACTAAGACCAACTCAACACTATGATGAAGTTTTACCATATATATAACCTAGAACCTAATTTTTACCTTTTCAAAACTCTAGTTTTCCATACCTGGCAACTCCTAATTGATGTCTTTATACTGTGAGCTCACTGTGTATTCGGAACACCAACCCCTGAAAAAGCTTAAGCCAGAGGAGCACAATGGGAGAAACAAACAAACCCAAAACAAAAACAAAGCCAAAAAAGTCACACTCTGAAATACTTCATTATAGACACATATGCAAGGAATGGAGTTATCTAAATGGCTACAGTAAATTCCCAAAGAAAGTCCTGAGTTCATCCCAACCAACTCAAACTTTACCCCCAAAGTTCTTCTTTAATCAAATTATTTGTTAGGATACGTGTTTTCTTTTTTTAAACAAGATATTTTTTTCCTTATAAACCCACGATTGCTGTTAAAGTACACAAAGAAAATTTTTTAAAAAGAAAGTAAGGTTAGCCTTGCGATGGAAAGAAAGGAGAGTCAAATTACCTGCAAGCAGGCTGGGGCTGTGCCTGAATCCAAACCGCTGCATTTACCATTCATTATACAGCTGCATTATTGGGGGAAGGGGAGTTTACAAGGGCACTGACCCCGAAAGTTCTCAATACTTCTCACTCATCATCAGGAAGGGGGAAGAAGGAAAGTTTTTTCTCTGGGTATTTTTTTGTTTGTTTGTTTTTGTTTTTTTGGCTCCTGAAAAGGCTGGCAAAGAACAGTAACAGTGCAAGCAGTTAGAATATTTCTTTAAGAACAACTTTTAAAAATGCAAAACATTAAGGAATTTAAAACACCAAACTTTCGTTAATATAGAAAGAATTTTCACTAGAGTTAGGCAGCCACCCCAAAACAGCATGGCAAAAGGGCACTGATAAAGGAAATAAAATACCACACAAAAATCCAAAACAAAACTAAAAACATTTCAAATTAAACCTGGAAGACTAGAAGATTCCAACAGCAGATTTCTGTCCACTACTGAAACATTCCAAAATCCAAGCTTCAAAGGCGCCTAAATGTATCTTAAATGAAACTTTGTTTTTTTTTTTTTTAAGAAAAAAAAAAAAAAAGAAAGCAGTGAACCTGGTTATAAATCCTGCAATATATTACATTTTAAAATATCCTAATACAACAAAAACAAATTTTAAATGAAAGTAAACAAACAAACAAACAAATAAAAACAGTAGCAGCAGAGGTTACCTGTCTGAGCACCTACATTTTCTTAGGAGGGGATCGTGTCTCACCAGCCAAATAGCCCATAAACCTTCTCAAAAAGAGTGAGCCAGGAGAAAAATGTAACACAAGATTTGATTTCGCAACGTCTCTAAGCTCCCCCGACCCCAAACTGGGGATTCACTGAATGAAGAGAATCTGTTTTTCCACTGTTTTCTTCTTGAGAAAAAGAAGAGATGATTTTGAAAGTCAATTACTTCTTTCAATGCCTTCGATATCTTCTCAAAGTCTGATAAAGTGCTTGATGAAACCAAGTCTCTTGATGGATTTTTCTAATGTTCCAGCATATTCTCTTATTGATAGCATACACACAAAGATTTCAAAGTTCAGTGGAGTAAAAGCCAGCAGAAATAACCAATTATTAGGCACCAAAAAAAGAAAAAAACTATTAAAAATTTTAAATAGAATAGTTCATATTTGTATATTTGTGTGCATGTGTGTGTATAGTCCAGTTTTCATCACAGGTAACAGTATCAGAATTACTTTTAAAATACAATTAAGAATTAACAATTTTAACAACACATAATTTTACAATAATTCAGATTTGAGCATGATAAGAATTATACATATTTAATAAATACATTTTTACCTCTCATAATAGCAATGAAGATAATACAAAAGTTGTTAAACAATAGGAAAATATATTTAACTTTCACGTAAATATCTGGGATTTTCATTTGGGTTCTTCCAAAATGATCTGTTCATATTCTTTACCTTAATTTTTAAATGAGTTCAAGAAGATACCCATGTTTTTAAAGTCTAAGATGACCATTCCTACCCTTTTCCTTTTAACATGTGAGTGTATGATCCAGAAATAGGTCAGTAAAATTGTTTTACTATAGTGTGAATGCACAAAAGATCAATCAGTAGTGAATAAAATTAAAGGTGAAATAATCTCAGATAATTCTTATAATACAGTGGATTAGTTTGGTAAAAAATTTTTAAAGGGTATCTACATTTTTCCTAGTGACTTACCCCACCCAACACAAACCCTGAGTTTTTCAAATAGGGTGTTCTTTTTATGTTATAAAATTAATAAGTCTATAAACATGTGATATGTAAATATTTAATGTGTCATAATTTATGTGATAATCAGATGGTCTCTACACAAACATGAATAATGACTTAATTAAGCAGTTCTTTCTCTCTCATTTATTTCTCTATCCCAAATATTATGCATCCTCCAATGGTCATTCAGTGAAAGAAAGAAGTACCATGTATTTCTTTTCGTTAAAGAGACAGAGGTACTTATATATGTATGTAAGGCCCAAAATAACTCTATGTGAGTCAAATTCTTTTATAGGAGATTAGAATATCCTAAAGTAAATTAGAAAATCCTCTTATCTTTTTCTGAGGTGAAATAAGACACTGCACAGATTAGAGGTACTATTCTATTTGTCAACAATCAACCTTTCACTCAATTTTAATATTATTTAATTCTATGGAAAAAAACAAATTTTATTACATTCCTTTTTAAAACGGGGAAAAACTGTACAAGCATGATCAAACCTCTGTTAGAGCTGGTTAATACTGATCTTTATTATTGCCTCGAAGTCTCTCTAGTAGTGTCCAAGAAATTATGTTTAAGGTCCATCTGAAGGAAAAAAGCACTGGAGAGGCAAGAGAGGACTCGGGTAAAAGCTTCAGAGGGTTGTAGTAAGATGGAACTTGCTGCTTAAAAAAATTACGTTGAGCTCTGGAGCATCTCCATTTCTTAACACACTTTCCAAACCCATTATTCAGATTTACCCCTGTTTTAAAGGCTCCTATTAATATGCCATTTTGGGGATTTTATAAATTCAGAAATTAAAGGAGTATAAAGAATGGACAGTATTGAAGGCTTCAGAGTTGGGCTATAAGAGACTTAATACTGCTAAGTCCCCAAACAAAAATGTGCAGTCCACCCCACCCTCAAACCTATGACGTGAACAGGAGAAAATGCACAGCCGGAAGCATAGAAAAGCATGTAGCCTTGAATAAATCATACACTGAACAGTCTAGAACCAAAGAAAAAAACCAAACAACATACATATACATAAAAAGGCCTAAGAAGCATCTATTTTCTTTATGTCTTTAGAGAGTACCTCTACCCCACTGGAGTATAGTTATTAAAACAACTTATCTGTTTTTTAAAGTAAAAACTGTTGCCCCATCATGCTCCATTTTCTATAATCTATCCTTTTTTGATTGGTGTAAACAAAAAGCAAAACACATACACATGCATGCGTGCACACACACACATATATACTCCCTCCTAAAATGTGAAAAATGCAAATATATAACGCTGGTATTATAAATCACTTCAGCTTTATACTAAAGAACTTATAGACCCTTGATTTGCCCCCCAAAAAATATTTTTCCTTGTCCTTATACTTTAAATGCCCAACCACCAAAAGAAAAAAGGAAAAAATAAAAGGCTTTAAATGCACATGTTTCAAGTCAGTGTCTTGTTAACAAAAAAGGTAGCACTTTCTTCACTTTGGCTATTGTTAAAGATGCAGGCATAGATCAGGGAATGTTAGACTAGCATGTATTAAAAAAAAACTGCAACATTAACAGAGCATTATCTTTCAAAAAAGATTAAAACACTAACAAATACAAGTCAATGCACATATTTTAAACTAGTGTAATTTTATCTACATTGGAGTAAATGTCATCTTGTGTACCAGAATTGCAATACTGTTCATTTCCCTTTTATCATGCAGAAATGCCAATTCTGTCATTAAAAAAAAAAACCTTTATTGGGTCATATTAATATTGCCTTCCCACCCAAATTAAGGGAAAAACCAAAACACAAAAATTATAAATCCCAATAAAAGAGCTCTTCAAGATTTCATAAACTATGGACATAAAGTTGCTAGTTTACATGGTAAAGGCAGAATTTTCAGATTTGTGTGAAAAATTCCTATCATTTAGGTATCTTCCTCGCCCATCACAAATCTTTGCAACACAACGTAAAGTTATCCTATTCTAAATTTTGTAGTAACTATACAAAAACAAAAGGGACCATGAGAAAAAACTGTATGTTCTTCATGGCCTGAGAGTATACACATTTTTGAGTAACTTAACAGGTTAACTTTAAGGGCCGGACATTTTTCTGCACCTCCTCTCTTCTGCCTCTCTGCAGTATTCTTAAACAAGCCAGTAACATACCAATAGCAGAGGTCTACCTATATCCCTCATCCTCTCTCCCACCTAATCCTACTCCATTTTCTCTCATCTTCCTGAGTACCTTCCATGAACAGCATTGCAAGTTGGTGAGGAAAAAAAAAAAAAAAAAGGAAAGAAAGAAAGGGGGGAAAAGAAGGAAAAGAAAGTGAGTTTTACACGGGTTTTGTTGGTTAACTATTTCCCAGTGGAGTCACTCCACCAGGAGTTTGATCTCATTGGCTAGCAGCTGGTTCATGTTGAACAGGCCCCCTGGGAGCTTGGTGAGCAGCTCTCGCTCCGTGCTTTCAGGGTCACTGTCAACAGAGCTGGAACTTGCGCTCATGTTGTCGACAGCAGTGCTGGCTGGAGGACCCAGCTCCGGCTCACTAGTCTCACTGGCCGTGGACACCACGGAGAGCAGGGACATACGCCGGGTGAGCCGGCCAGAGGGCAGGAGGGAGGCGGCATAGTCCGCTATGATACCAGCTACATCTAGATTACAAGCCTTATCAAAGGCGATGAAACCTACATTTGCATTGGCCTCGCAGACACAGAAGGAGCCGTCATCTTTCATCAATAGGTCAATGCCACACACATCCATCCCCAGGATATTAGACACTTGGATAGCTAGCTGCTTCCCTTGTTCACTCAATGAGCACATCATCCCCACTCCGCCTGGCAAAAAAAAAACAACAACCAAAAACAAAATAAGTTACCAAAATGACACATTTCTGGAGTAAAAATAAAGCTGGCCTCTAACACACCACTTTGATGTTGTTGTTTTTTAAAATTTATTTTTGAGAGACAGAGACAGAGCATGAGTGGAGGAGGGGCAGAGAGAGGGAAACAGAATCAGAAGCAGGCTCTAGGCTCTCAGCTGTCAGCAGAGAGCCTGACAGGTGGCTTGAACCCATGAAACTCGAGATTATGACCTGAACCGAAGTCAGATATTAACCAACTGAGCCACCCAGGTGCCCGAGAGAGAATCTTAAACAGGCTCCACACTCAGTGCTCAGAGGTCAAGCTACAACACAGTATTTTAAATCAGTAGTGAAAGCAAAGTGCCATTCTACTGTAAAATTGGGACTTCAAAATCTAAATTTCCTTCATTAGAGAATCCCTGTCTAATCCAGTCTCTCAAAGAATTGATGAGTTAGTACTTTTTTGATATGCTATTTTTTTCTGAAAATGGCATTCAGCATTCACAGAAACCAATCATACTTGCAATAATATAGATAGAGGTGAAAGTATTCCACAGACTTCAGATTTTTATCAAGGCAGAGAAAAGTAGAAAATATCAGAGAAAATGGTTCTCCTATCAGAAAATATGTGTCTGATGTGAACACTGGGAAAGAGAAGTTAACTATTAATGGATGTAAAACCACAGACAAGCATCCAGACTGAGTTTGGGAACAAGGGTGGAAATGTAATTAATGGTACCTTACAAATCCACAAAAATTAGAAAAGAAAGAAGAGGAAGAAACGATTTAAATAATAAACACAAAATCAAACTGAAGGAATTAAATGAACTGTATGAGCGATAACACTAAAAACAAACTTAAATTTCCCATGGAAAAGGTGGAAACTGGTCAGACTGGACTGAAAGACAAAGTTTAACCACACTTTCTGCTGTACTAAATGAAAACATTCTGGAAAACTAAAGAGATGGACAAAGAGATAAGGGACAAAGGCAAAAACACCTGACTTCATAGCCTTGTGTCTTTTATAATTTTTTAATGTTTTTTTTTTCTTTTAAATTTATTTCTAGGAGAGAGACAGCATGAACAGGGAAGGGTCAGAGAGAGAGGGAGACACAGAATTGGAAACAGGATCCAGGCTCTGAGCTGGCTGTCAGCACAGAGCCTGACGCAGGACTCAAGCCCATGAACCGTGAGATCATGACCTAAGCGAAAGTCGGATGCTTAACCGACTAAGCCACCCAGGCGCCCCAACTGTATCTTTTAAATATAGTATATACCCATGTACATATTTTTTTCCTTTATCAAATATAATAAGCAATCATTTGTTTGCCTCAAGAAAGAACCTTAATAAATTTTAAAACAGTTTTTACAGGCAACATTCTCTGACAATAACCCAAGAAAAACAGAAATTAGAAATAAATGATTTAAGTAACCAAAAGATTTATCAAGGACTTAGAAATTGCACTGATCCCCTAAATGAAAGGAAAATGAACACATCTATAAAATCACTTCATACCAAAACTTCTATTCTGATTTAAAGAAATTACTTATAAAATAAGAAACTAAGAAGAGAGATTTAATAAAAATTGAATGAAAAGAACAGAAAAAATACAAAGGACAAAAAACCCAAATGTTACTTTTACAAGGTTATGGATGATATCAAAACAATACTGCAGACAAATAAGCAAATGCAATCATCTCATGAAACCAGCAAAAAAAAATCTGAAACCTAAAACAAATGGAAATTACCAACACCGCTCCAAGAAGAAGCAAACTTAAACAGGCCAATTATTATTATGGAAGAGACTGGGAAGGTGATAAAAGAGACTACAAAAAGAACTAAGACCAGATGGGTTCAAAGTAGAGTTTGTTTACCTATGTTACTTTACCTACAGAATAATGGAAGAGAAGGCTGAAAATTCCAATATGTCAAATGAAACCAAAATGTTATATAACCTTGATCAAAAATGATTAAGAATTTTTTTCTTTAAATTTTTTTTTCATTTATTTTGAGAGAGAGAAAGAGACAGAGCAAGTGCATGCAAGCAGGGAATGGGCAGAGGGACAGGGAGAGACGGAATCCCAAGCAGACTCCACACTGTGAGTGCAGAGCGTGACTAGGAGCTCCATCTCATGAAACATGAGATCATGACCTAAGTTGGAATCAAGAGTTAGACGCTTCGGGACCCTGGGGGGCTCAGTCGGTTAAGCACCGACTTCAGCTCAGGTCATGATCTCGCACTTTGTGAGTCTGAGCCCCGAGCCGGCTGCCCCGGGTTCTGTGACTCCCTCTCTCTGCCCCTCCCTCATTCATGCTCTGTCTCTCTCAAAAATAAATAAATTTTAAAAATCTAAATGTTTACTTACTTTTTTGAGAGAGAGACAGAGACAAAGAAAGAGTATGAGCAGAGAAAGGGTGACACAGAATCTGAAACAGGCTCTAGGCTCCATGCTGTCAGAACAGAGCCCGACTCTGGCTCAAGCTCTTGAACTGTGATGTGAGATCATGACCTGAGCCAAAGTTGGACACTAAACTGACTGAGCCACCACTCAGGTGCACCCCAAAAAATAAAATCTTAAAAAAAAAAATCAATGAAATGTTTTGTAGTCAACAAAAACTATTCATTATGGAAAAAACAAAACAGTCCTTGAAAAGAAATAGCTTGAAAGCTGATTTCCAGGAATAACCACAATTATCTAAGATATATGTATGTAATTTCACATAACTGAGATATTGTGTAACTGAGTTTATTTTATTGAGATAGTGTGTGTGAGTGAACATGAGTGAGGGAGGGGCACAGAGAGTGTGAGAGAAAATCCCAAGCAGGCTCTGCTCTGTCAGCAGAGAATCCAACCTAGGGCTCAAACTCATGAACCCTGAGATCATGACCTGGGCTGGAATCAAGAATCAGGTGCTTAACCAACTGAGCTACTCAGTCACCCCTGAGATCATATTACTGTTAAAAACACTAAGAATACGGAGGCACAGCGCTTAACAGTTTTTTTTTTTTTTTTAAATGTTTTATTTATTTCTAGGAGAGAGAGAGAAAGACAGCGTGAGCAGGGGAGGGTCAGAGAGAGAGGGAGTCACAGACTGAAACAGGCTCAAGGCTCTGAGCTGGCAGTCAGCACAGAGCCCGACGCGGGGCTCGAACCCACGAACCGCGAGATCATGACCTAAGCGAAAGTCGGACGCTTAACCGACTAAGCCACCCAGGTGCCCCTTAACAGTTTTAAAAAATGGATAAATTCATGTCCTGTACCTGAAAATCTAGATATCTGCAAAGCTTCCATGTAATTTTCCAATTCTGGAAATCAACAGATTGAAGAGTAGTTACAAGGACAACTCTGGAGCCAAACAGTATATTTGCATCCTGGCTGCACCATTATTAGATCTGTTATCTTGAGCAAGTTGCTTAACTATTCTGGGCCCTCCTCATCTGTAAAATGGGAACACTAACAATATCTAGCAATATCTAAAGAAGTTAATAGTCATAAAGCACTTACTACTGTACCAGCAATGAAGAAATGGTAGTTGCTATTACTGTTAAAACTGAATATATGAGGGGCGCCTGGGTGGCTCAGTCAGCTGAGCTTCCAACTTCGGCTCAGGTCGTGATCTCACAGTTCGTGGGTTTGAGCCCCACATCGGGCTCTGTGCTAACGTTAAGCTTAGAGCCTGGAGCCTGCTTCGGATTCTGTGTCTCCCTCTCTCTGAACCTGCCCTGTTCATTCTCCCTCTCTCTCAGAAATAAATAAAACATTTAAAAAATTTTAAAAAACCTGAATATATGAGAATATTCATATAAAAAAGGCCTCTGAACAATCTGGTTGCCAGAGGGAAGAGGATGAAGGTGGATAAAATAGGTGAAGGGGATGAAGAAGTACAACTTCCAGTTATAAAATAAAAAAAAAGTCATGAAGATGAAAAAGACAGCAGAAGGAATATAGTTAGTAACACTGTAATAACATGGTGACCAATCACTGTGTTGTACACCTAAAACTAGTATGTCCATCATACTTTAATATTAAATAAATATTTTTAAAAAGTGAGATAAACACACACAGGAATATTATTCAGCTATTAAAATACATAGATAGGGGCACCTGGGTGGCTCAGTCAGCTAGGCGTCCAATTGCTGATTTTTGGCTCAGGTCATGATCTCATGGGTTCGTGATATTGAACCTGGTGTATTGGGCTCTGTATTAACAGTACAGAGCCTGCTTGGGATTCTCTCTCTCCCTTCTTTCCTCTCTTCCACTCTCCCCCACAAATAAATAAACAAACATTTTAAAAAATTAAAAACAAACAGGGGTGCCTGCATAGCTCAGTCAGTTAAGCGTCTGGCTTCGGCTCAGGTCATGATCTCACGGTTTGTGGGTTCAAGCCCCGCGTTGGGCTCTGTGCTGACAAACAGCTCAGAGCCTGAAGCCTGTCACTGGATTCTGTGTCTCCCTCTCTTTCTGTCCCTCTCCTGCTCACGATGTCTCTCTCTCTCTCTCTCAAAACTAAATAAAACATAAAAAAAATTTTTTTTAAATTAAAAACAAACAAACATGCCTGATCCAAAACCAAGTCAGAGGCTTAACCAGCTGAGCCACCCAGGCACCCCTAGGAGAGTATTTTTTTTTTAAGTTCTCACCACTCATACACACACATACACACACATACAAAATATAAAGTAACGGATGTGTTAACTAACCTTATTGTGGTAATCACTTTGTAATATATCATATATAAAATCACTGTTGCGCATTTTTTAAAAAATGTTTGAGAGAAAGAGAGAGAGAGAGAGAGAGAAAGCGAGTGAGCCTGTGTGCACTCATGAGCAAGGGAGGGGCAGAGAGGGGGAAAGAATCCCAAGCAGGTTCCACTGGCAGAGCTTGACTCAGGGCTTAAACTTGTAAACCGTGAGATCATGACCTGAGCCAAAATCAGGAGTTGGATACTTAACCAACTGAGCCACCGAGACACCCAACTATGTTGTACATCTTACATGCACACAATGTTGTATGTCAACTTATATCTCAAAAAAGCTGGAAAAATAGGGGTGCCTGGTTTTGGCTCAGGTCATGATCTCACAGTTTCGTGACTTCAAGCCCCCCACACCGGGCTCTGTGCTAGCAGTGTGGAGCCTGCTTGGTATTCTCTCTCTGCCCCTTCCCCACTTGTGTTGTCTCTGTCTTTCTCAAATAAATAAAGTTAAAAAAAGTAACCTCGCTGGGGCACTTGGGTGGCTGAGTTGGTTAAGCGTCTGACTTCGACTCAGGTCATGATCTCACAGTTTGTGGGTTCGAGCCCCGCGTCGGGCTCTGTGCTGACAGATAGCTCAGAACCTGGAGCCTGTTTAAGATTCTGTATCACCCTCTCTCTCTGACCCTCCCCTGCTCACACACACTCTCTCTCTCAGAAATAAATAAAACATTAAAAAAAAAAAAGGAACCTGTAAAAATAAAAATCAAGCTTACCCTCCCCCCCAAAAAACCTTCCCTGAGGATATTCGATTTTGAACAATAAGGTAGAGAGGCTTTGGCTTGATCAGATATTTAAGCATAACGCTGGAGGAATTAAGATTAATATAGGTAATGAATAGTATATAACAGACCAGAGGGCCCTGAAACAGACCGATGCATTTATGGAAATTCAATACATAAAAAAGACAGCATTACAAATCAGTAATAAACAGACTCTTCAATAAATAACGCTGGGAAAACTAGTTGTTATTCATTTGGAAAAAGGAAAATGCAATCTCTATCTCAAACTTAAAAACTAAATCAATTTCAGGGAGCTTAACAACCTAAACATGGAGCACCTGGATGGCTCAGTCAGTTGAGCATCCCACTCTTGATTTTAGCTCAGGTGTGATCTCACAGTCGTAGGATCAAGCCTGCTTAAAATTCTCTCACTATCTCTCATTGTCTCTCTCCTCCTGCTTAATATGTGTGTGTATTCTCTCTAAAATAAAAAAATAAATAAAAATTAAATAAGGGAACTGGGGGGTGAAACACATTGGGAGGAGGACTTAGGAGTTCAGTTTTGGACAAGATGAAAATGTCTGTTGGGGGACGCCTGGGTTGGCTCAGTCGGTTAAGCGCCCAACTTTGGCTCAGGTCATGATTTCACAGTTCGTGGGTTCCAGCCCCGCATCAGGCTCTGTGCTGACAGCCTGGAGACTGCTTCTGATTCTGTGTCTCCCTTTCCCCCTCTCATGCTTTGTCTCTGTCTCTCAAAATAAACATTATAAAAAGAAATTAAAATGTCTGATAGACAACTACATGGAAATACTGAGTAGGCAGTTATTTATATGTACTTGGAATTCAGGAAGAAAGCCTAAATTAGAGAGAGAAATTTGAAAATCATAACATTATAGACGGTATTAAAATCTACAATCCAGATCAGAGGAATAAGAAAGTGAAGTATAAAAAAGTGAAATAGGGGCGCCTGGGTGGCTCAGTCAGTTAAACATCTGACTTCGACTCAGGTCATCATATCATAGGTCGTTGAGTTTGAACTCTACATTGGGCTCTGTGCCAAGAGCATGAGACTAAAACCTGTTTTGGATTCTGTGTCTCCCTCTCTCTCTGCCCCTCCCCTGCTTACGCTCTATCTCTCTCTTTCCAAAATAAATGAACATTTAAAAAAATCTTAAGTACTGAACCAAAACAAACATAATCTTAAAAAAAAAAGAAATAAACAGAAATAAAGAAAAAATCCAGACAAAACGCTGAGACACTTCAACAATAAGAGATCTCAAAATTTATGATTCAGAGAAATCCAATTTTACTACTAGAAAAACAACTCAAAAGTATATTTATTACAGTCAGGGTAAGTCTACTGATCATAGTTCCATGTGAAAGATAATATTTTTCAACTTATTATGTAAAAAGATCTATAATTATACATGGACACTCAGTTGGCAAGCTGTAATAATATTACATATACTAGAAAGACACATGCATTGTTTTTACCTAGTGAGCAGTTACTCTGCATCCTTCCATCAGTTGAACAACGTAACATGGTACCGACCACACGGCCTCCCACGACAATGACACGCACATCCCGTCCGTGAGACTCTTTAACATACTTCTGGAACAGGTATGGAGCTTCATGGCGAATAAGATGGCTCAAATCAGCCAAATGGTGTTTATCTCGAGCCAAGAAAACAGCTTTGCCTATGATTGAAAAAGAATAAAAAATACATTTAACAAATTGTGAGCAGTTGATGTATTACCTGCATTTTGGGTCCCAACCTGCTCTTTCAGAATCTATTAATTTTTAACGAAAGTAAGTTATGGTAGTTATTGAGACAATGCAAAAATGCAAAAGTGTCTTCTACCATTCCCTTAATTCCTACAGTAATCTAGAATATCAGTATATGTTGTGAAGTAAAAGTCCAAGATTTGTAGTCCTCCAGGTGAGCCGCTACTGCTGGCCTCATTTATTACCAAAACTTCCTTTTGTGAAAAAACATGTCTGGGTGGCTCAGTTGGTTAAGCATCAACTCTTAGTTTTGTCTCAGGTCATGATCTCACAGTTAGTGGGTTCCAGCCCCACATCAGGCTCTGTGCTGGCAGTGCAGAGCTTACTTGGGATTCTGTCTCACCCTGTCCCTTCCCTGCTCTCTCTCTGAAAATAAACTTTAAAAAAAAAAAAGTTTTTTAACCATGTCTTATAGATTATTACACAATATATACAAAATTTTGCATAGGGTAAACCAGCAATGTTACTACATACCTAGTTTTATTTCCAAGTTCACTAGTCCATTCCATTGCTCTATTTGTCAATTTTTATGTCAAAGGAAGTAGCTGTCTTTACTTATTTTTTAATGTTTGTTTCTTTTTGAGAGAGAGAGACAGAGTTGGAGCAGGCAAGGGGCAGTGAGAGAGAGTAAGTGGCAGAAACTGAAGCAGGCTCCAGGCTCTGAGATGTCAGCACACAGCTCGATACAGGGCTTAAACTCACGAACTGTGAGATCATGACCTGAGCTGAAGTCAATCGCTTAATTGACTAAGCAAGCCAAGCACCCCAAAAAAACTACACATTTCAACTGATAAGACGATTATCTAGTCAATAACTATGAGGAAATACAAAGAAAATAATAAGAGCATTGTTCAGATTAAGAAAAAAAAATCTACTTGGTATAATCACCATTATTAATTCTCAAGGGTAGTTTCAAAATGATGTACCATAGTAACAACTCATACACACACCTCTATGACCCCGTGTATTCTTCACTACCATGGGAAACTCCAGGACTTCTGCTTCATCAATCATTTTAGCAAAATTTTCATGACCACCTGGTTTGAGTAAAAAAGAAATTTAAAAAGAACAGTAACAGAGGTGTTTTGTGGTAGATGTTATCTATGCTAAAGTCAGCAACACAGGAGGTACAAGGTAAGAACCTGATGGCTAAATTCTGTTTTTCTTAGAGGAAGTAATAAATAAAAGTTGAAAGTACAGTTAAACATCAGTTTAAAACAACAGCTTTTAAAAATCAAAGTTTCCTAATTCTATACAATTTTTCATATTTTTATCCTTTATTCTTCCACTATACAAATAACAGAAGAACCAAGATCCGGTTCAGTGTATTTCCTGTTTAGACTAAGAAACTGAGGAATGAGTCTGTTTAAAAGACTCACTCAAGGAAGAAAAGATGCTACGTGTGGTCTATTCCTCTCAAAGAGAGGAAATAATCTTTCTTATCTCCATTATTAAACAGAGTTCTTTCTACACTAAGCCAGTCAGTACTCATAAGTTTTGTTCTTTACTGTTTTTACTGCCCAGGAACAAGTGATATGGTAACAAAATTAGAGCAAAAAGGAATTGTGATATCAGCTTGGTGATATAAAAAAAATTAAACCAGGAAAAAGTTCATTAAGCAACTAGAGTATCATACATTTGCAGCTTAGAGAAATTAAGATGATTCAGTCCCCAAATTTTAAACTGTGAACATTAGAACATAGGTAATATTTGTTAACTGGGCTAACACTTTTCTCCTCTCCATTCTCTTGAAATCAGAAGCATAGACCCATGATATAAGCTGTAATATTCCAAAAGCATCTGACAGAATTCTCAAACTATTCATATCGTCTCTTCTTGTGCAACTGCTAAAAACAGTAACTGTACTGACGTATGTCACACAGACTTGGGGAGTTCCCTTCTTTAAAATATTAATGGTAAGAAGAGGATTGGGATTTTTTTCACAGCTTCGTTAAGTCTCCAAGCACACTGTGGGACATTTATTTGAACAAATGTCTTCACCTCCACCAGAGCCTGGAAAAGACTCACCGCCAGCCAAGTGAACAAATGTCTTTATGAAAAATTACACTGATTTACAGCACACTTCACCCTTTCTAATCTAAAAGGACTGGACAGGCAGGAAATACATTAACATAATATTGTTTATGGCAGTGTTACTCAGAAGTGTCCAAAAACCTGTGCCTGTCTGTGACTTCTCTGCTATATGCAGCCAGGTAAATAAACAAAGACTGAACACTGGAAGCTTTTATAACATTCTGGCATTTCTCTGACATTTTTTATCGTATTTTTATAAGAGTATTGATCCACAGCATATTGGTCATTAAAAAAAAAGGATCCTTTACTTTTACCAGTTTTAGAAGCACTGGTTTTAAAGTATACCTACTATAGTTTCATTTTCTTAAAAAATAAGAAAACCAACTCCAACAAAAAAAGAAAACAATTTATGGAGAATTATCATGAAAACGCTAATAAGGATAATCAGATATTAAACAGAGAGGTCATCAGGTTGTATATTATCTTTTACCTTCGAGTCGGCAAACTAACGCCAATGAGACAGATTTGGCTCACTGCCTTTTTAAAATAACAGTTTTATTGGAACACAACCTCAATAATTTGTTTAAGCACTGTTAATAGCAGCTTTCATACTAAAACAGCATTACTGGGATCACAAGAATGAACTTATGGCCTAGAAAACCCAAAATAGCTAAAACCACTCTATCAGTATCATGGAACTAAATCTTAACACGTGATTCACAATTCTCCTGCCTAGTTTGTTAACATTGAAAATCACCTCTATAAGAAGTTCCTTTATGTTCACAAATTTCCTTATATCACATAACCCTACTAATTTAATTTGCCTTTCAAAACTATCAGTGTTGTAAAACTTAAGACTATAAATTCTTGTTAGCAAACTTACCATAAGAGAAAGTATCTGGCAGAGGAACACCATGGCCAGCCAACTCTTGAAATGTCCAGAACTTATTAACACAGTTCAGGATGGCTTGAGGTCGGTTCATCAACCGGCATCCCATCTTCTCTAGATGGCGCAAAACAGTGATGTCACTGTCACTCTGCACCCAAGGGGTGGGTACTCTCACTACCACCACCTGGGGGTAGGCAGTAATTAGTTCTCCATTGATCCGTAGACCTGAAATACACACCAATGAAGGCAAAATCATTAAAAGGGATTATACCAAAATATACTAGACCTTGGCTCACAAAACTAAATGTATCATTTTCAACAGATTTCACCAGAACAGAGATACATTCCTCCTTAAATTATATTCCTTTATAAGAAAAAAGAAAATTTAATGAAAAGAATTTCTACAGTGGTTATATAAATTATAGTATATGTCAATACAGTGAAAAACTACATACCTTTACAAAAGACTAAAAAAGTCGGTAGAACATACAACTCTTGATCTCAGGGTGGTGAGTTCAAGGCCCATGTTGGGTGGGGAGCTTACTTATTAATAAAAGTTAAAAAAAAGAATGTCATAATCTCTGTGTTCAAAGATGGAAAATAGGTCCAGATACATAATGCTGAGTTTAAAAAACAAATCAAATCTAATGTATGGAATTGTTGAATCAATTGTACACCTGAAATTAATATAACACTATATGCTAACTACACTGGAATTAAAATAAAATAAAAATAATTCTGTATTAATTATGTTTATTATGTGTTCATTTCAGATAAAGCAGGAAATAAGAAGGTTGCCTTCTTTTATATGCCCAGGCTGCCTTCTGCTTATATGTTCTACTGCCTAGGTGTTACATTTTATTAAACACCTGTTTACCTTTATTATTTTTTACAATAATTTTTGTTTTTTTAAATGTTTTTTTATTTATTTCTGAGAGAGAGAGACAGCGTGAGCAGGGGAGGGTCAGAGAGAGGGAGACATAGAATCTGAAGCAGGCTCCAGGCTCTGAGCTCGCTGTCAGAACAGAGCCTGACGCGGGGCGCGAACCCACAAACCGTGAGATCAATGACCTGAGCTGAAATTGGATGCTTAACTGACTGAGCCAGCCAAGCGCCCCTACATTTATTTTTAAGGAAAAAAAAAATCTGAAAAGTTTTATATTTATATATTCATAGAAAATGTATTGCCCAATAAATAATATAGGCAGCTTTCTCTAAGTGTGAGTGGGTGGCAGTTCAGGAAGAGAAAGGTAGAATGGGAATCTTTACATTTTGCTTCATGCAATTCTCCATCTTCTTTAATTTTTTTTCAGTGAGGACACTTATAATAAAAAAAAAATTTTTTTTTTTTTTTTAAGTTTTGGGGCACCTGGCTAGCTCAGTCGGTAGAGTATGCAACTCTCAATCTTAGGGTTGTGACTTCAAGCCCCACATTGGGTATGGAGATTGCTTAAACATAAAATCTTTAAAAAATAAATAAAATGAGAAGTGTTTTGGATTTTATACACTATCATTCTATTTAAGAGGTCCCAAATAATAAAGGACCAAAGTATGTATATGAGTTGTTCCTTAGACTCTATTTTCTTTGGGGTACCTGGCTGGCTCACCTGGTATGTAGCGTGTGATTCTTTACTTAGGGGCTGTGAGTTTGAGTCCCACATTGGGTGTAGAGATTACTTAAATATAAAAAAAGAATCTTTAAAAAAAAAAAAACTGTTAAAAATAGCATATGCTCTTCAGGGGCACCTGGGTGGCTCAGTTGGTTTAAGTGTCCAACTTTGGCTCAGGTCATGTTCTCGCAGTCTATGAATTCGAGCCCTGCACTGGGCTCTGTACTGATAGCTCAGAGCGTGGAGACTGCTTCGAATTCTGGGTCTCTGTCTCTCTCCCATGCCCCTTCTCATGCTTTCCCTCTCTCTTGAAAATAAATAATATATAAATAGTATATGCTTCTTTAAAACAAATACAAAAACATGTGATGTATTCCATTCCCATCCAACATCCTAAGTTCTCAGTGTTAACAGTATATATTTTCCCCACTGCTAAGTATGGAAAAATATTTAGATACTGTCAAACGTGGTGGAAGTTCTAATATAGAAGAGATCAGTGAGTAACAGCTGAGTTAGGGCATAAGACCTAGGAATGTGTGTATTTCAAGAAAAAAGGAAGAAAACTTCACATATAAGGAAGTTGGAGAAGTCACAGAGCAAAAGAGCAGTAAGAATAATATGTCTTTCAACTGAAATTTGTATTGGCAGAATGTAAAAGATAAAGCCGGCCACTTAACGTGTCAAACAAGCAAAGCCACAAGTTTTTATTAATATATAACTGGAATATAACACTGCATTAGGTTTAGGTGTGCAACATAATGATTTAATCTATGAAAAATACTGAGAGATGATCACTGCAATAAAGTTAACATCACCTCAGAGTTACACATTTTTTCTTGTGATGAGAACAGTTAAGATCTAGTCTCCTAGCAAATTTCAAATATACAATACAGTATTGTTAGCCACAGTCACCATGCTGCACATTACATCCCCAGGATTTATCTTATAACTTGGAAGTCTATACCTTTTGACCACCATCTCCCATTTCCCCAACCACAACTCTGTGTCCCCCCACAACTCTGGCAACCACCAAACGGTTCTATGATTTGTAACTACGAGTTCGGCCTTTTTTAATTCTACAGATAAGTAAGATCATACAGCATGTCTTTCTGTCTGACTTATTTCTCTTAGCTTAATAGCCACAATATCTACCCATAATGCCACAAACAGCAGGATTTTCTTTTTAAATGGCTGAATAATATTCAAATATATGTAAATACATCACACATTTTCTTTATTCATTCATCCATCATGAACAATTAGGTTATTTCTATATCCTATCATAAATAATGCTGCAGTGAAGCACTGGGGCAGACAGATCTTTGAGCTGGTAATTTTTTTTGCCTTCAGGTAAATTCTCAAAACTGGAACTGCTGGATCCACAAATTCTGAGCTAAAGAGTTTATATCTGTTCTGAGGAAGGGAACTGAGGGTAGGTGCCGCATACTGCCTGCTGACATTTCGTACCATCCCTATTTTTTAATCCCTCCTGTATGGCAGGATCTAGAAGCATCTCCTATAATCCTTTACCAGCAGGATTCTACTGTGAGAATCTATCACCAAGAGACAATAATATACAATTTCAAAGGTAAAAGAGATGTACTCTTCGTAATTCTCCAGGGGCAGTGGCACATAGGTATGCAGTAACCTGCACACGTGTGGTGCCAGTGGCTTCAGGCACTCTCACCATCACTCACCACGCTGCTACAGGCATCTTGAGATCAGCAGCGCTCAGGTTTCCGCAATCCCGCACTTTCCCATTTCTTACGCTTTTGCGATGACTTGCCTCTCAAATCTAAAGACTTTTTTTTTAGTCAAATAAAATCTATTGACCAAATTGGGAGTTACAAGTTTTTTATACTAGCATATGGAGAATGAAGAAGTTGAAAAGCAAAGCCATTTGAGGGCAGAAGATGCTGCATTTGGATACAGATATAAATGAATTGTGATAATATGAGGACATCAAAGTGGACCTATTCTGTAATAGCTAAACTATAGATTGAAACTATACATAAACACCGTATGTACACATAATTCATATCAGTAATATGGAGTGTGTGTACACATGTGTGTATTTATTTGTTTACTGGAATCTGCTCAAGACATAATAGCTAAAGAAACAGGGATACATAGACAGAAAAAAATAAAAGGAAAAAATGGAGAAACCCAAGACCAAGACTTGATGGGGCTCAGTAAGAGACAGAAAAGGAACTAAAAACCTGAGGAAAAATCAGTCAAAAACTAGAAAAATCTAGTTTTAAGTACTACTGCAAAAAGGTCAGTTTTATCAGGAATGATCAAATTCATTAAATAAAACAGAAGAAACAAGAAGAATGAGTTTTGAGAAGTTTGATCAATAAAGACATACTGTCACTTGTCAAGAGAAAATTCAACCATTATTACCTTTTCTTCTCATTTCCCTAAGCTGGAGACATTTTTTTGTACCTTTTAAAAAAGGTGATCAAGAAAGTAAAGGAAATGTCCCAAATGTAGTCCCATCACCAGCAGAAACCCTCAATCTGTTTCCACTGGAAACTGAGAGTATGGGAGTACATTCCCCAAATTACAGTCAGATCTGCACACTACACTATACGGGTATTATTGAGGATAGAAAGAAATTCAATACCTCCTGAAGGGAAACACTTTGTTATTTTATATAAGCAGAAGATGAACCAAGGCTAGAAAGAAGAGCAGGTACAGATGAATTTTAAGAGCAAAACAAAAATCGACATCTCTCTCAATTCTGCCTTAAGTGTTCCTGATCTCTGGGGCACTCTTAGTAAATGTTACTACTATCTTTGATGTAAAGCTTATAAATCTGAAATAATAAGTGACTGTTTGCACCTTAGATCCCTGTTATCAGTATATACATGCAAATAAATGTGTACAGAATCTTTCCCACAATTCCACTACACTTGTTGCAAACACAGGTAGTCCAGATGAATGTATTAATACCACTCAGCTTTGTTTTCAACTCTACTTTACATATATATACATATATAGTCTTTTTTACTTATCTTAAGCCTAAATTTGTGAAACTGTTCATCTAACTATATTTTGTGCTGGGGTGAAGATTTCACTGCAAATGTTATAGATTTCACATCTTAGATTAAGTATATGATCAAGTATCAACAACCAAAAGTAAGATAACCTTAGTATAGCAATGGGGTGTGGGAACAATTTTTGTTCCTATATTTTCAAGATAAAAGCATTATGGAGAAATGACAAGTGCTGGTGAATATGTGGAGAATAAGGAACACTCTTTCACTGTCGTTGGGAATGCAGACTGCTGTAGCCACTGTGGAAACAGTATGGAGCTTCCGTAAAAAAATTAAAAAGGTGGCTCAGTCGGTTAAGTGTCCAACTTTGGCTCAGGTCATGATCTCACAGTTCATGGGTTCGAGCCCCGCGTCGGAGCCTGGAGCCTGTTTTGGATTCTATGTCTCCCTCTCTCTCTGACCCTCCCATGCTGATGCTGTCGCGCTCTCTTGCTCAGGGGGAAAAAAAAAACCGCATTAAAAAAGAACTACCACAAGATCCAGTAACTGCACTACTTGGTACTTACCCAAAAACTAAAAAACATTAACGCAAAGGGATACATAACATCCCTACATATACTGCAGCACTATTTACAATAAGCAAACTATGTGTAACCATCACAACGTCCATCAGCTGATGAGCTAATAGAAATAATGTGGTATATACACACAATAAGTTATTCAGTCATTAAAAAAAAAGAATGAAATCTTCGTATTTGCAATGACACGGATGGAGCTAGAGAATATTATGGTAAGTGAAAGAAGTCAGTCAGAAAAAGATAAAAAACCACATGATCTCACTCATATATGAAATTTACGAAACAAAACAAATGAACAAAGGAAAAAAAGAGACAAACCAAGAAACAGACTCTTAAGGGGCGCCTGGGTGGCTCAGTTGGTTAAGCATCCAACCTCGGCTCAGGTCATGATCTCACGGTTTGTGGGTTCGAGCCCCGCATCAGGCTCTGTGCTAAACATTTGCTCAGAGCCTGGGGCCTGCTTCGGATTCTATGTCTCCTTCTCTCTCTGCTCCTCCTCTCCTCACACTCTGTCTCACTCTGTCTCTCAAAAATAAATAAATGTTAAAAAAAAAACACTTTTTTTTTTTAAATTTACAAAGGAAAAAAAAAAGAAACACACTCTTAACTATGAAGAACAAACTGATGGTTACCAAAAGGGGGACAGAAGAGGAGGAAATGGAGGAAACAGAAGGAGGATTAAAAAGTACACTTAACATGGTGAAAAATAAAATGATAAAAAAAAAAAAGTATTATGTATTAAAAGTCTGTTGCTGGTGTTAAGTCAGAGGGAGAAGGTGCTATGGGCCAATTATTATTCAAGTTGAGAGATTCCTTTGGGATATTAACAATCTCCTTGCCAACAATTAATTAGAGAATCTCTCGTGTAGCCCTACAGTAAATCTGTGCTTTCTGAAAGTAGAGTCTGGTTACACTGTTAAAAATAAGTACTGGGTGGGGCGCCTAGGTGGCTTAGTCGGTTAAGCGTCCGACTTTCGCTTAGGTCATGATCTCGCGGTTCGTGGGTTCGAGCCCCGCGTCAGGCTCTGTGCTGACTGCCAGCTCAGAGCCTGGAGCCTGTTTCAGCGTCTGTATCTCCCTCTCTCTCTCTGACCCTCCCCTGCTCATGCTGTCTCTCTCTGTCTCTCTCCTAGAAATAAATAAAATATTAAAAAAATTTAAAAAACAAAACAAAACAAAAAATAAGTACTGGGTGAGGCACCTGGGTGGCTCAGTCGGTTACGCATCTGATTCTTGATTTCGGCTCAGATTATGATCTCAGTTTGTGAGATAGAGCCCCACGCAAGGCTCTGCACAGATACCATGAAGCCTGCTTGGGATTCTCTATCCTCCTCTCTCTCTGCCCCTCCTAAGCTCACGATCTCTCAAAATAGTAAACAAGCATTAAAAAAAAAAAAAAAAAAAAAAGAGGGGCACCTGGGTGGTTCAGTCAGTTAAGCGTCCGGCTTCAGCTCAGGTCATGATCTCTCTTGTGGGTTCAACCCCACGTTGGGCTCTGTGCTGACAGCTCAGAGCCTAGAGCCTGCTTCGGATTCTGTGTCTTCCTCTCTCTCTGCCCTTCCCCTGTTCATGCTGTCTGTCTCTCTCTCAAAATAAACAAACATTAAAAAAAAATTTTTAATAAAAAAAGAATGTCTAGTGTTTTGGGGGGAAAAAAAGAATAAGTACTAGTGTTTTTGTCCTCAGGAAACAAGAAACTTGCAACTGATAGATTCCCTGCTGACTGGCAATAATTTTCTTCCATCTTCCAGTGTTTCAGGATTCTTCAGGATTTCTGGGATATTGAGTTTTAACTAAAAGTTTCAAATAAAAAAAACCCACATAATCTCTGTGCCAGAAATCAAGGAAGCGCTCAAAGACTAAGGGAGATATGCCACTAAAACACAGGAGAGAGTATAGGAGGGTTCCTATTAGCCAAATTTCAGATGACCTGGCCATCAAAAACAATAATTAACCAGTAACACAATGAATGTAAAACAAGTTCTTGAGTTCATAATAATTACAGAGAATGGGCAAAAAAAGTCTCATTTGCTATCACTGAAGGAAATACCACACAATTCCTTTTTCTAAAAACTAGTAAAATAATGAGGAAAAATTATATTTATCCCACCATCTGAATAGGAAATATAGTTTATCATTAGTAGGAAAAGCTTTTCTTTGGAGATAAATGTCAATTAACATAGAAGGAATAAGAAAATTTGAAAACCACTTTCTAAATCCCAATGAAATCAGTGAATGAGGCAAGAATCATCAAGATGCTAAAAGTATTATGAAAAGGTTGAAGAGATATTTGTACAGTACCAAAATATCAGAGGTTTTCTAAACCGAAAGTAAAAATAAGTTTTTGTAACAGACCATATAGACACTACTTATCTAATGATCAAATTTAGCATCACTAATAGTGGCACACACTGTCATTTTGTGCCTCCGGGTTGAATGCACTAAATGACATGTCTACCATCACCTAGGCAGTAATTTTTTGTTCAAAAGGCATAACCTGTAACTAATCATGCCAGGTCACAGGAAGCTTCAGAAAGCAGGTATCACAAGGAAACTCTTAGGCAATCCCAGAAAAAAAAAATTGTTTTGATTACTTTAAAAAGTTGATGTCACAAAAAAAAAAAAAGGTTGATGTCACTGAAGAAGTAAATATGGGAAGACTGTTAGAGTTGGGAAGACTAAGCAGACATTACATCCAATACCCTTCCATAAACCCCTGCAGAACCTGACTGGAAAATACTGACTGAAAGATCTCTCTCCGAACTCTCTGCCCCTCCCCCACTCTCTCATTCTCTCAAAATATATGAGCTTATAAAAGAGAGAATGACTGAAAGACATTTTAGAATCAACTGTGAAAGTCTGATTCTAGAGTATTCATTAAATGAATATTAAAGAGTTATTCATTTTTTAAAATGTTTATTTCTTTTTGCGACAGAGACAGGGACAGAGAATGAGCAGGGGAGGGGCAGAGAGGGAGACACAGAATCTGAAACACGCTCCAGGCTCTGAGCTGTCAGGACAGAGCCCGACGTGGGGCTTGAACCCATGAACCGGAGATAGTGACGAGCTGAAGTCGGTCGCTTAACTGACTGAGCCATTCTGGTGCCCCAAAAGTTATCATTTCTAAGGTGTGCTAGTGGTATTAAACTGTAAGGGACAGTGTCCTTACTTTTTGGCTACAGATACTAAAGTATTTGGGGGTAACAGTGACATGAAGACAGCTACCTGTTGTGAAAGTCTACTAACCCCCTCAAATGTGTAATGTATAAAATATTTATACATGTTAGGAGAAAGACACATGGAAGAACAAAAGGTTACTAGTGAACACTCCATCTAGGTGGCAAGAATATAGCTATTCATGATTCTATTCTATACTTTCAACTTATCTGTTCACTTAAAAATGTAAATACAAAGCTTGGAGAGGCAAGCAGAAACCAAGACATACCAAATTCATCTGAAGAAAACTGATGCTGGTCATTCCTACTTCAAAATCTCCAGGGTTTGTTGCTCAGCTTTTCACTCATTTTTTAATGGTCTCTCATCCTTTCGCAAATACCAAAACCCCATTTACTGTTCCACTACTATTCTACTTCCCTTGCCATTTATGTTCCAAATGTTATTACTGCAGTAAAATAATTTATTAGGTCATCTTCAAAGGAGAGAAAAGGAAAGAGTAAATACAAGCTAGAATAACTTACCGTAATCAGAGCTGTATCTAGGACCAGAATTCGAACATGTTTTTTTCTCAGTCTAGTAAGTTCTAGCTACAAAAAGGTGGCAGTACAAGAGATGAATAACTTCTGAGCTCCATACTCCCAGCCGAATTCAAGTAACAAAATTTAGTTGGTTTAGGTCAACAGTTCAGAAAAATGATTCATTACTTAATTACAAAACTATTGAAACTTCACCACCAAAAAATGGTATTTCCCACACTGCAAAATCTCAAAAGTCATATGACCAAAAAATGAATACATAATTCTGAACATTTTAAGATACTCACCCCATTATACAACTATTTCCAAATTAATCTATTCTAAAAGTTTCAGCAAGAGGGTTAGGTCACACAGAATTAATGTCTACCACAATAGGCATTACATAAATGCAAAACTGCAATTCTGTCTTTACATATATCTAACATATCAGAAATGTCCTTTTATAATTTAATTACTGGCTTGTATTCCCCGCCCGCATCCCCACCAGGTTCCAAACTAATCAAAATGAAGTAGGAAAAGTAATTACCTAAATTTTGAAGAGAACAAGTGGACAATGGGTATTTTTACAGTATCAAAGGTCAGATTATTCTCAAAAAAGTAATACAAAACACTAAAAAATATTTTTTAAGGCTGGGTAAGAATTCAAACAGCTACTACTTATGAAACACCAAAAACAAGTATAATACTAAGAATCCATTCTTGAGCTGCCTGGGTGGCTCAGTCAGTTAGGTGGTTCATGACCTCAGTTGTGGGATGGGGCTCCTCTGCACTGGGCATGGAGGCTGCTTCAGATTCCATCTCCCCCTTTTCCTCTGCCCCTCACTGGGCACGCGCTCTCGCTCGCGTGCGCACTCTCTCTCTCTCAAAAAAAAGGAAGAATCCATTCTTATAAGAATATATAAGATGCCTTTCCTATCTGCTTAGTGGCTTCTTAACAAGATATATTGTTTCCTATCAAACACCCTTCTTTAACCCCCTCAGCAACCCTTTTTCCCTCCAATTTGTTTCCAAGTCTTTTTTAGCTAGTAATCCCTGCTAGAGACAAAATGTTTTTCCTCAAAGGTGAGCCTTTTTGTGGATGATGAGGCATCAATAAAACTCCTTTCCAGATCCCTCATCAGTGGCATGGAAAGAAGCCAAAGGAAGAGTACTCTAACAGTGCGCCTCATTATCACTGAGCTCTGCTGCACTGCAGCTGACAGTCATGTGTTTTTAAAAAAAAAAAAAAAAAAAAAAAGGGTGAACTGTTTTTTTGCTGGGGTGTTTTTTTTTTTTGTTTTTTTGGTTTAAATAAATTGGTTAATATTAGTGAAAAAGTACCTGGCGCATAATAAGCACTTAAAAAACTCTTAATCATCACTGTCATTCATCATCCCCTCATGCAGCTGGGAAACTGAGAGAGAAAGTAGAAAGTAAATTTCATGAGAGTAGGATTCTATCTTCTTTGCAGCTGTATCTTATAGCACTCTCTAGCTCATAGTAAAATGTTCAATTACTATTTACTGAAATTCAAGCTATCTCACAATTTTTAAGAAGGAGAAGAGAGGTATGAACTCAGGTCTGTGTCTAAAGCTATACTGCCTAAAACAAAATTATCCCTATAAATTGCTTTAGAAAAGCCAGCAAACTCAAACTCAAAACATCGAAGATAAATCAAATCATATTAACATCCCAAAGTAGAAGGAAAAATGGGTCACAGGAGTGGCTCAGTAGGTTAAGGGACTGACTTCAGCTCAGGTCATGGTTTCACAGTCTCTAAGTCTGAGCCCAATGTTCGTAGGGCTCTGTGCTGACAGCTGAGCCCCGGAACCTGCTTCAGATTCTGTGTCTCACTGTCTCTCTGCCCCTCCCCCATTCATGCTCTCTCTCTCAAAAAATGAACAAACAGTGGGGCGCCTGGGTGGCTCAGTCGGTTAAGCGTCTGACTTCTGCTCAGGTTGTGATCTCGAGGTTCGTGGGTTAGGGTTTGAGCCCCATGTAGGGCTCTGTGCTTACAGCTAGCTCAGAGCCTGGAGTCTGCTTCTGATTCTGTGTCTCCCTCTCTCTCTGACCCTCCCCTGCTCATGCTGTCTCTCTCTCTCAGAAATAAAACATTTAAAAATTTTTAAGAAAAATTAAAAAGTAGAAGGAAAAATGTTTAAAAGAGCAGAAATTAAAGACAAGCCAAGCTAAAAGTTTGCCCCTAAAAAAGTAATAAATTTGTTAAAACCCTGATGAGAATGATCTAGAGAAGGAAAAAATAAATAAAAAAGGCAAGAATGAAAAAGGAGCTTCACCATATCCTACAGACACTGAAAAGATAACAATTTATGAACAATACATCTGAAAACTCAGATAAAATGTACCATTTTTTCTAGAAAAATATAATTTACAAAAACTGCCATAAGAAATATAGAATCACTAAGAACAAAAAACATTTAACTGAACATTTCCACAAAGAAATCTTTAGACATAAGTAGCTTTCAAAAGTGAATTCCATCATTTAAGGAAAATGTAAAAAAATATTACTACACTTTTGTCTTCCAGAAAACAGTGAGAACAGTAACAACAACAAAAAAAACCCATTTCCCAGCCCTTTGTATGAGGCCAAACACAACTTAGCAGAAACTGACCGTAACAAATTCCCAACAGGAAAAGTTATAAACCAATTTCATTCATGAACATAAATGTAAAACTCTGCAACAAAATATTAACAAATTAAACCCACCATTATAATAATAATAATAGTAACAGTCATAAGCAAGCTGGGCTTATTCTAAAATGATTAAGCTGGTTAAATTATAAAAACTGAACTAGGTAAAAATAAGTATAACCATTCAATAGATGTATAAACACTAATAAAATTCAATTCAGGATTTTAAAATATCTTTAGCATACTCAAAGAAGAAAATGTCCTTAACCTGATAAAGGATATCTTAAAAATCCTATACCCAACATAATTCTTAATGGCTTAATGAAAGCTTGAGATCAGGAATGAGACTAAAATGTTTACGATAACTGGGGCGCCCGGGTGGCTTAGTCGGTTAAGCGTCCGACTTTCGCTCAGGTCATGATCTCACGGTTTGTGGGTTCGAGCCCCGCGTCGGGCTCTGTGCTGACTGCCAGCTCAGAGCCTGGAGCCTGTTTCAGTCTGTGACTCCCTCTCTCTCTGACCCTCCCCTGCTCATGCTGTCTCTCTCTCTCTCCTAGAAATAAATAAAACATTAAAAAAAAATGTTTACTATAACTATTTAATCCAACAATTGTCCAAAGGTCCTGTTCTGTGCTGTCAAGAAAAGAGAGATATTAAGAATTAGAAATGAAGTATGAAATTGTTACTATTTGTAGATGATACAATTTGAAAAATAGGCAATCCAAAATAATCTCTCTTAAATTACTGAATAAGTAAGTTATTTGACTATCATTATATTAAACTCAACCAGCAATGAATTAGAAATGAAAAATTTTTAACTGTTATCATTTACAACAGCAGCATAAACATAAAATTCTTAAGAATAAAATGCATCTAACAAAAGATGTGCAAGATCTTGGAGGATAAAATTACAAAATGTCATTAGAGAAAGTAAAGGCAGAGAGAGAATGAGCACATGCAAATGTTTGCATATCAGAAGGTTTAATGGTATGAATGTGTCATTTCTCACCAAATTCAATATAAATTGAACATATTCAATATAAATCTATAAATTCAATATAAATTCTAATTAAAATTCCAAATGGCATTTCTGTGGAACTTGCCAAGCTGATTAGAAAATTTATGAATAAATGCAAAAGAACATGAATAACTAAACAATCTTTTTCTTTTTAATTTTTTTTTTTTTTAATTTTTGAGAGAGAGAGAGAAGAGAAGAGAAGAGAAGAGAAGAGAAGAGAAGAGAAGAGAAGAGAAGAGAAGAGAAGAGAAGAGACAGTGTGAGCAGGGGAGACACAGAATCCAAAGACAGACTCACAGACTGTGAGATCGTGACCCGAGCCGAAGGGGGACACTTCACCGACTGAGCCACCCAGGTGCCCCTTGGTAACTAGACAATCTTTAAGAGAAAGAGAAGACTTGCTCCACTGGATGTCATGACTGTAGTGATTAAGCTACTGTCATGCTGGTGAAAAGAATCACAATTAAGCAAAGGAGCAGAACAAATCACTTATGTACAAGTATTTGATTTATTATAAAGGCTTATTTACCAACTGAGCCACCCAGGCGCCCCGATTTTTTATAAAGGCAACACTGGAGAGCAGTGGGGAAAGGTCAATCTCGTTAGTAAAAGGTGCTGGGACAACCAAACACTCAAATGGAAAAAAAAACCCTGAAACTTTACCGTTACCTATCACCACACACAAATCTCAACTTTAGATGGATTATAAATCTTGACGTGAATGGGGGGCCCCTGGGGAGGCTCAGTCAGTTAAACCTCCAACTTCAGGTCATGATCAGGTCATGATCTCATGGTTCCTGAGTTCAAGCCTTGCATCAGGCTGTCAGCACAGAGGCTGCTTCGGATCTTCTGTCCCCTTCTCTCTCTGCCCCTTCCCGACTTGCTCGCTTTCTCTTTCTCTCTCTCTCTCAAAAATAAGCATAATCAATCAATCAATCGATCGATCTACATGTGAATGACAAAACTCTTTGAAGTTAACTCCAAAAACTCAAAGTAGGAAAAGATTTTTTTCATGCAGGGTACAGAAAGAAATCATCTATAAGATATCATTAAGAAGTAAAAAAGCAAGCCACAAATGAGGCATTTACCAAAGTAAAATAATCAAACAGTCAACTCAAAAGCAAATGGAGAAGAGACTTGAACAAGAAGCAGTTTACAAGTAAGGATACCCAAAAGAATATATAAAAAGATGTTCAACCTTATTAGGAAGCTGGGATATAAAGCCACAGCTGGACACCATTTCATACCCACCAGAATAGTTAAAACCAAACTGACTATAAATAAGTCTTGATGAGTATGCGGTTTAAAAAGAAACACCTCTTGGGGCGCCTGGGTGGCTCAGTTTGTCAAGTATCCAAATTCTGCTCAGGTCACGATCCCAGATTTCATGGGTTCAAGCCCCACGATGGGCTCTGTGCTGACAGCTCAGAGCCTGGAATCTGCTTCAGATTGTCTCCTTCTCTCCCTGCCCCTCCCTCACTCATGCTCTGTTTCTGTTTCAAAAAGCAAACATAGAAATATATATATAAAGAACACCTCTTTCATCTCTAGGAAGAAAAGGGAATTTCCTTAACCCTGTAAACAGTATTTGCCCCAAAAAAATTTACACTAGGTATCAGGTTTATTTACTAAAACAAAATTATAGCACTCCCTTTAAGATAAAGCCTAAGTCAAGTGCACTCATTATCATCATTTTTATTCAACATTATGTTGAAGGTCCTACCTAATCCAGTACACTAAGAAGTAACAGGCACAGAAACTAGAAAACTATCATCATTTGCAGACATTATTTGTGTAAGATATCCTGGAGAATCTAATGGAGGGAAGAAGCCGCAGACAGAATAATATATATAGTATACAGTACTATAAATATACATTTATTATTATATAGTATAGTATACTATAAACTACATAGTACAGTATTTTGTACATAGGAAAAAGGGACGAAATATGAATATATTCAGAGCTTTGAAGAAAGACTGCCTGATTCTAAATCTTGGCTCATCACTTAATAGCTTTATGATGTGGAGTAAAACATTTAACCAATTGAGGATTCCCTTTTCTCATTTGTAAAATAGAGAGCGTAACAGTACCAACCAAATGGGACTGCTGCCAGGATCAAATGAGTTAATATTTGTAATAAACTTTGAATATTGTTATATAAGTATTTATGAAAGAAATATAATTTTAAAATTTGAAATCTAAGACCTCAGACTAAATTATCGTTCTTTGCCTAACACTCAGTTTAGTGACTACACTCACTACTATTCTAAGTTCTGTGGTGACCTGTCACTTGGGCACCTCTCAGAAACTAGTCTTACGATCATCCAACTTCACAACTATCGAAGGTACTGTGCATAAGGAGCACCTGGCTGCCTCAGTCCATACAGCATGCAAATCTTTATATCAGTGTCATGAGTTCAAGTCCCAGATTTAGTGTAAAGTGTACTAAATAAATAAATAAGCAAGCAATAAAGTTTAATTTTTAAAGGACTCTGCATAAACAACAGAACATCATCAGGTTTTCCTGTCAACAATTAATAACAGCATCATTTACTGAATATTTACTATGTGTCAGATATCATACCAGGGAATTTTATACACATCTCAAGTAATTCTGAGCACAACATTACAGAACAGGCATTTTTTTCCCTCGAGTACACCTTTTTAATTTTTATTACTACTTGTTAGAAAACCTACCAACAGATTTAATTTCATAACAAGTAAATGAAACCAGACAACCGGTCTGACCAACTGCAAAGGTATCGTTTAATAAGTAGATCAGCCAGGACAATTAGGTCTAGCTAGTTCCAAAGCCCAGTCTCTTTTTTTGTGTTACATGAATTCCCTCCAAATCTCTAGCTGTGCTAATTTCCTAAGCAGCATGGTAGCTTGAAAAATTCTTTTCAGCAGGAATATACTCTAATGGTTAGGTTAGACCTATATACCCAAATACTAGAAAGCCCTGAATTCTATTATTTACCTTGAAAAGAGAACTTAGAGAGATGTGAACTCATTCGTTCCTTTGAGTTCCTCGAATGCCTTCAAAAGGCCATTCTACCCTCTTACTTTCAAATTCTCTTTCTTTCTTTTTTTAAATATTTACTTAGTTTTGAGAGAGAAAGGGAGACAGAGAATCCCAAGCAGGCCCCATGCTGCCAGCACAGAGTCCAACATGGGACTCGAACCCACAGACTGTGAGATCATGACCTAAGCCAAAAATCAAGAGTTGGAGGCTTAATTGACTGAGCCACCCAGCTGCCCCCATCCCCCTCATATTTTTAAAACAGGTTTTATCTGGCAACACCTACCATTCTCCTGAGCTTTATTCTCAAGAAGACCACGGTTCCAAGTAAATAAAGTAAATAAAGTAAATAAAGTAAAAAAAAAATTACTTAATCATCATTTTTAACATTGTGTACCACAGGTTATTAGATTACCTCTCTGGAATAGTTCTAATCTAATTGGACTTCTGTCTTACTTTTGCCAAGTAATCAATTCTCTGAAGGTCTACCATCCACAATCTGCTCTCCAGAATTAACTTCTGTATTGGTTAAGGTTATTGGATTTGTAAGCAACTAAAATATCTCTAGATAACTTGAGTAAGAAAAAAAAAATTAATGGATAGAAAAAGGATTTTGCTTAGAACTTTATTTTTTTTTTTAATTTTTTAAAAAATGTGTATTTAGGGGCGCCTGGGTGGCTTAGTCGGTTAAGCGTCCGACTTTCGCTCAGGTCATGATCTCGCGGTTCGTGGGTTCGAGCCCCGCGTCGGGCTCAGTGCTGACTGCCAGCTCAGAGNATAAATAAAACATTAAAAAAATTTAAAAAAAAAAAAAAAATGTGTATTTATTTCTGAGAGACAGCATGAGCAGGGGAGGGTCAGAGAGAGAGGGAGACACAGAATCTGTAACAGGCTCCAGGCTCTGAGTTAGCGGTCAGCACAGAGCCTGAAGCGGGGCTCAAACCCACGAACTGCGAGATCACGACCTGAGCCTAAGTCGGACGCTTAACCGACTGAGCCACCCAGGCGCCCCAGAACTTTAAAACTAAAAAGAATGATGACAAAAACAGGCTCAGAAAAAAAGACTATGGCCATTCTTGGAATCTGGGAACCAAGAAACAACGTAGAATCTCAAGGTGCCATACCAAAATTATTAAATTCCAAAGTTTTTCCTTTTATCCTTGAGTCAAACTACTCAAATTCACAGGGAGAAGAGAATTAAAGACAAACTTCCAACCCATAGCCTAGCTTGACTAACCAGGGGTAGGGCACCATAAGTAACACCCCCACCAAGACTGTACAGTGTGGAAGGAGGAATTTCTCAAAAGGAAATCAACATGCTGTTTAGTGAAGAAAGGGGATGTGGGAATGGAAATAAATATTGAAGGCAAAGAACCAGGAATGTACCACAGGCGAAGAACTGAACTAGCAACTTTATCTACATTATATTTACTCCTTGCAATTTATTAATATTTGGTAGGATAGTTTTGGTTATCTTTGATAACTATTTCAGGGGCAGAGGCCAGGGATACTCAAGGTCTTTTAATAATTCATCACTATCCCATCCTATGTCATAACCAAGGAAATTATTTTGACATGGTATTTATAGTTAAGAACGTGCTTATTTACGGACATCTGAGTGGCTCTTGATTTCCACTCAGGGTATGATCTCGTGGTTTATCAGTTCAAGCCTAACATTGGGCTCTGCATGGACAATACAGAGCCTGGTTAGGATTCCACCCCCCCTTCTCTCTCTCTCTGCCCCTCCCCTCCTGTGCTTGCTCTCTCTCTCCCAAGAAAAAATTCTAAATTAAAAAAAAAACACATCAAAATAATTAACTAGGGGCGACTGGATGGCTCAGTCGGTTAAGCGTCTGACTTCAGCTGAGGTCATGATCACATAGTCCGTGAGTGTGAGCCCCATGTCAGGCTCTGTGTTAAAAGCTCAGAACCTGAAGCCTGCTTCAGATTCTGTGTCTCCCTCTCTCTCTGCCCCTCCTCCACTCAGGCTCTCTGTCTCAAAAAACAAAACAAAAAAAAAGTATAAAAAAATTTATCTCACTTGTCTATAAATTATCACTGTAACTTTTATTCATATGAATTTTCACATATTTATATTCATATCTTAATTTATAACATTCAACATCATATATAAAAACTGCAGCAATTTCCATGAACAATTTGATCCCTAAATGCTTTAACATTTAAAGTATTAAAGGGGCAACTAATCCAACTTCCTCACTTTCCTCAACTATTTTGGAAAGGGATAGGCAGTTGCCATAAGACTGGTAAAGGCACTTGGTGGTAGACAAGATAAAATTTCATTCAATTATATCCCTTAAAGGGAGCCTGGCTAGCTCAGTAGGAAGAGCCTGTGACTCCTGATCTCAGGGTTGTGAGTTTCAGCCCGACGCTAGTTTATTAGCATACAGACTAAACATAACCAAAGCTCAATACTATTTTGATAAGGTCAGGGGCTGGGGACAAAAGGCCGGAGTTCATAAAAGAAATTTCTTTCTGATAACTGAAGACATTAAAGGTTTTTCCACTGAAAAACCAACAACTTATTTTTAAAGTTTATTTGAGAGAGAGAGCGTGTGCGCGCTCATGGGTGAGGAGCAGAGAGGAAGAGAGAGAATCCCAAGGAAGCTGTCAGCACAGAGCCTGATGCAAGGCTTGATCTCATGAACCATGAGCTCATGACCGAAGCTAAAATCAAGAGTCAAGAGACAAGCAACCTACTAAGCCAACCAAGAGTCCCTTCCTTCCTTCCTTCCTTCCCTTTCCTTTTTTCCTTCCTTCCTTCCTTCCTTCCTTCCTTCCTTCCTTCCTTCCTTCCTTCCTTCCTTCCTTCTTTCTCTCTCTCTCTCTCTCCTTCCTCCCTTCCTTCCTTCCTATCTTAGAGAGAATATCTTAAACAGGCTCCACACTCAGCACAGCACCAACACAGGGCTCGATGCCATGACTCTGGAATCATGGCCTGAGCTGAAATCAAGAGTCAGATGCTCAACTGACTTGAGCTACCCAGGGCTCCCCCAGACTGTCATTCTCACTGTCCAGCTGGGTTGGGAATTACAGACCAAGTTCCTAAAAGATTAAGCAGAAAACTGACTCAACCTGTGCCGTTCCTTGTCTAATTAACATTAAAATAAAAATATTCGCACTGGAGACAACACTGGAAAAGGACACGTTAGTACAACCTTTTTGGAGGACTGTCTGTCAAGGAACAGTGATTCCTCCTCTAGAATTTATGGCAAAGGAATACTTACTAAGTGCAATGCATAAACTCTTCCTCTCACTGTATTCATGGATAAAACCTATTTATCCTTCAGGTTTTAGTGTCACTTCTTTACAGAGGCCTTCTCTCTAACTCAATCTAAATTGGATTCCAGTTGGGGCACCAGGCTGGTTCAGTCAGTAAGCATGTGACTCTTGGTCTCAGAGTTGTATGTTCAAGTCCCACACTGGGTATAGAGATTACTTTTTTTTTGTAATTTTGAGAGACAGAGACAGAGAACAAGTGGGGGAGGGGAAGAGAGAGAGGGAGACACAGACTCCGAAGTAGGCTCTAGGCTCTGAACTGTCAGCATAGAGCCTGCCACGGGACTCGAACCCACACACTGTGAGATCATGACCTGAGCCGAAGTCAGATGCTTAACCGACAGAGCCACACAGGCGCCCCTTAAAAAATCTTAAATTAAATTCCATTAGTGTACTCTTTCATATCATACTACATGTACTTTTCCTTTATACCGTTTAGTGTATAACTATTTCTTTTGCTTGTGTATAATGTCCTTGTCTGCCAATTAGTTTTAAGCCATGAACCAGTTGGAATATGTCTATTTTGCTATAAACTCTGTATCTCCAGTACCTTGTATCTTGACAAGCAGAGGACACTCACTGATAAGTGAAAAAAAAATTGAAGGACAGTATATAAAAATTCATTTATGTGTGTGTTTAGCAGTGATAAACCTATGAATGGTAAAATTTCAAATGACATTTGCTTTCATCTTTATATTTTGGTACTGTTTGTGTCACTTTATAATTAGGAAACATATAAACCTATTACTGCTCTCAAATTTTTTCTCTTTCCTTTGCAATTAACTAAGAGGAAACTTCCAGGGGAACATTTAAGGAAAATGCTCAGAATAAATAAAATGTTTTAATTATATGAAATAAAATATAAAATATAAATAAAAATAAAATAAAATATAAAATATACCAAAAAATAACATATAAAATAATATAAACACAAAATAAAAATAAAATGTTTTAATTATATGAAACAATTAAGTGTTATTTGGGATAGGTTTATCTACTAATGCAACATGGTGGGGTGAGTGCCAAATAGTGAGGATTAGGACAATGAATAAGGACCAGCTCAGCTGTCATTAACAAAAACTATTTCAAATAATTGAATCAACTTCATGAGAGCACTATTAACATTAAATAGGGGGAGTAGGGAACAGATTATATGCCTCTAATTAAAAGTAGGTAATTGGTAAATCTAGAAATTAAAACCGAAATACCAAAGTAACATAGTATATGTAAAAGCAAACTGAATTTCCTCTTATAAAACCATTTTTAAAAAGAAAAAAAGGGGTGCCTGAATGGCTCAGTCAGTTAAGCATCAGACTCTTGATCTCGGCTCAGGTCATCATCCAAGTTTGTGGATCGAGCCCCGTACCGGGTTCTGTGTTGTCAGTGTGGAGCCTGCTTGGGAGTCTCTCTCGCCCTCCCCCACTGATGTGCTCTCTCTTCCTCTCTCTCAAAAATAAATAAAAATTAAAGAAAAAAAAAAGACTGAAATTTCCAAACTCAACAGCTTTTCAGAGACATAAAAACATGTGAAAAGGAGATTACAAATTGTTTCAGGTATGAAATAAGTTTCGGACAATATGAATCTGAGTTGTTGCCATTTCTCCCCTAAAGACAACAAAGGTCTTCCCTGGTAAGATATTAAAAAAAATCACAGGGCCCCTCTAAAAGGCTAACAAGTACATGACATAAAATTTCTGTTTTATGAAAGATACAAATATATAAATATGTATTATACATTCATAGAAACTAAACAATAAGGCCTATTATAAATCAAGTGTAATGTATGCCTTTACTCATGACCTTTTGTGATCTTTTCAAATCAATGTGTATTTTCCGGTGAATTTGCTAGAATAAAAGAGAAAGCTTTAGTTTAATTCAAGAAATGATTTTGGGAGTAACAACTTTTCATCAGGTCAAACTTTCTCTCCATTTATTTTACACCTAAAAAAATTTTTTTCATGTTTATTTCTTTTTGAGAGTAAGAGAGAGAGAGAGAGAGAGAGAGAGACAAAGAGAGGAGAGAGGGTCAGTGCAAGCAGGGGACGGGCAGAGACAGAGGGAGACAGAGAATCTGAAGTGGAGTCCAAGCTCTGAGCTGTCAGCACAGAGCCCAATCCGATCCAGGGCTTGAACACAGTGAGATCATGACCTGAGGTGAAGCCAGATGCTTAACTGACGGAGCCACCCAGGCACCCCTATTTTACATTTTTTATCATAGAAACTTCTAAACAGGAAGTATGAGAACATTACAATGAATTCAATACACTATCATCCACTTTCAAAAATTATCAACACATGGCTGACCTTGCTTTTCTCTATTTCCCCCAACCACAGATTATTTTGAGTCAGAGAAGTTTACTTCATCCCTGTCATCGTCCACCTTTTCTCTCTTCCCTAAAGGTAACCATATTTTTTAAAAAATTATGGTTTATCTATCCATTAACTAATTCTATTTTTAAAAGTTTTATTTTTTTAAGTTATCTGTACACCGAACATGGGGCTAAAACTCACAACCCCAAGATCAACAGTCACACGTTCTTCTGACATAGACAGCCAGGTGTCCCTCCATGACCTACTTATAAGCCAGCAAAGGTAGGGGCACCTGGGTGGCTCAGTTGGTTGAGCATCCGACTTCGGCTCAGGTCAGATCTCATGGTTCATGGGTTCGGGCCCCGCATCAGACTCTTTGCTGACAGCTCAGAGCCTGGAGCCTGTTTCAGATTCTGTGTCTCCCCTCTCTCTGACTCTCCTCTGCTCATGCAGTCTCACTCTCTCTCTCTCTCAGAAATAAATAAAACATTTAAAAAAACCCAACAACTTTAAACAAGCAAAGTTATAATCACATATCACTCTCCCTTGACAAAAAGATACCATATCTTATGTCCTTTTCCAACATCATAAATTCACTTAACAATGTCATATTTTATCAAGTATTTCAGTATGTATCTCAAAGAAATTCTTTAATTTACTTACTTATTTTTTATTTGAGAGAGACAGAGGGAGGGAGAGAGAGAATGTTAAACAGGCTCCAAGCTCAACGGACTGAGCCACCCAGGCGCCCCTTAAAGGAATTCTTGGCTCTATAAATATTTTTTAATAAGGACACAAAAGCACTAGCCAAAAAAATTATGAACTCTACTTAATTAAAACTGGCAACTTCCATCCACCAAAATATTCCATTAACAGAGGAAAAAAAAAAAAAAAGGCAAGCCACAGAGTGAAAGAACATATTCACAATACCTATATCTAATAAGATACTTTTTCCCACAGAAAATTACAAAACATCAGAAAAGGGAAAATCAGTGAAAAATGACCACAGAATTGATTCTGGGTAGGTGGTGGATTTGGGTGCACCAGGAATCTGTCTCCCTGCTACCACACAATAATTGCACTGGCACAATAGATCAGATAGAACTGCTTTAGAACTCCCAAGGTGGTTGAAGGACTGCAACTTTCAGGAAATGACCAAGAATGGTAAAATACAGTGAATTTTGGTCAATTTCAGCTCTTAGCACAAGTATCACTACCCATCCCCCACCCCTCAGGCACACTATGCATCTGCTCCTGGCGCAGCTAACACACCTTGTAGGAGCCAAGGTTGGCTAAAAATCCTGTCCTCTGAATACTGAGTACCTCTCTTCTGATGGCTGATTGCAGCTTCTGATCATACAATTGTAGACAAAGAGGTCAGTAGCCATTATTGTTATATTACCCTCATCCACTGTTATAAGCCCCTACCCTTCCAGGTGAAGAGTTTTCCAGGGTATTTATTTATTTATTTCCTCAAATATCATCTCTGCCCCCCTCCTCTCTCTGTCTTGCCTTTTCTCCCCTTCAGGAGCCAGACATTAAACACCAGGACATTAAAAAACATAAAATAAGTTAAAAAAAAAAAAAAAAAAAAAAACCCTGCATATTTGGGAAAACTATAAAGTACCTGTGCATGACTAGGGAATGGTTTAGAAAAGTCCTGAGAAGACATTAAATTTATACCCCCCAGCTAATCCTCAGTACAGAGAAAACCTACAACAGTCAAAGAAGCAAAAATGAAAATAGTAAACAAAAAACACAAATTCTGGGGAAGGAAGAGAATCTGATTTCCGGAGTTACCACATTAGGGGGTTCAAATATGCAGTATTCAGCAAAAACTCACAAAGCATACAAAGAAACAAGAAAGTATAGCTGTTCAAAGGAATAAATCAACAGAAACTGTTCTTGAAAAAAGAGACATTAGACTAAGATATTAAAACAACTGTCTCAAAGGGCTAAAAGAACTAAAGAAACATGAGTAGAATATCCAGAAAACCACAGGTGAGCAAAATGGAAATGCCAATAGACAGAAAACAACACAGAAAGAAACCAAGAGTAATTCTGAAGCTGAAAATAAAAAGTTAAAAAATGGAAATGAAAAATTCACTAGAGGGATTCAAAAGCAAATCTGAGCAGCCAGAAAAAAGAATCAGTAAACTCGAAGAGACATATATATTGTAGGAGTCCCAGAAATGAGGGAGAGAAACAGGGTGCACAGGATAAGGAAAGGGAGGGAAAGAAAAGGACAGAGAAAATTTGAAGAAATAATGACTAAGGGGCACCTGGGTGGCTCAGTCAGTTAAGCATCTGACTTCGGCTCAGGTCATGATCTCACAGTTTGTGGTTTGGAGCCCCGTTCTGTGCTGACAGCTCAGAGCCTGGAGCCTGCTTCGGATTCTGTGTCTCCTCTCTCTGCCCCTCCCCCGTTCGTACTCTGTCTCTCTCAAAAATAAACAAACATTAAGAAAAAAAAAAAGAATGACTGAAAACTTCACAAATCTGATGACAGACATGAATATCAACATCCAAGTTGTTCAACAATCTCCAAGTAAGATGAACTCAGACTCATGCTGAGACATACTATACTCAAGCTTTCAAAATCCAAGACAAGGAGAGAATCTGAAAAGAAGCAAGAGAGAAGCAAATCTTTATATACGAGGATCCTCAGTTGGCAGATTTCTTACCAGAAACTTTGGAGGCCAAAGACTGGGGGCCAATAAATTCAAAATGCTAAAAAATAAACTATCAACCAGCAAAATCATCCTTTAAAATGAGGGAGAAATCGAGAAAGACAGTCCCAGAAAAACAGAAGTTGAAGGAGTGCCTGACCACTAGACCTGTCCTATAAGAAATGTTCAAAGGACTCCTGCAGGTAAAAATGCAAGAACACTACCCAGTGACTCATACCATACAGAGAAATAAACCTGTCAATTAAGGCAAATACAGGAGGAATTTTAAAAGCTAGTATTACTGGTACAATAGTTTGTTACTGTACTTTTTGTTTTCTACGTTTAAGGAAAAAATAAAAAAGGTCATTAGAGTAAAAGCGAGTATTACTATAACTGGTTTGTAACTCCAATTCTACTTAACTTAGGAGACTAATGCATTTTAAAAGATTATTTATGTTTTCTAACAAAATGCATAAAGATATAATTTTGTGACATCGACATACAAAAAAAGGGACAAAGCTGTTAAGGAGCAGAATTTTTATGTTATTGAAGTTGAGCTGGCATAAATTCAAGACAGAGCACTATAACACTGAATGCTAAATATAAGTTCTATGGTAAACCCAAGGAAAATAACTGTAATATACACAAAATTAAGAAATTTAAATATTTAAAATATTTAAAAATTTAAATATTTCACTTAAAAAGATCAATTAACATAAGACGCTAATATAGGAAATAAGATACAATAAACACTATAGGGTATAAAAAAAACCCAGAACAATGACAGAAGAAATCACTCCTTAACAATGATTGCTTTCAAGGTAAATAAATTAAACTGTCCAATTAAGGGGCGCCTGGGTGGCTTAGTCGGTTGGGCGTCCGACTTTCGCTTAGGTCATGATCTCATGGTTCGTGGGTTCGAGCCCCGTGTCGGGCTCTGTGCTGACTGCCAGCTCAGAGCCTGGAGCCTGTTTCAGTCTGTGACTCCCTCTCTCTCTGACCCTCCCCTGCTCATGCTGTCTCTCTCTCTCTCCTAGAAATAAATAAAACATTTAAAAAAAAAAAAAAAGATACAATAAACTGTCCAATTAAAAGAGAGATTGGTGGGGCACCTGGATGACTCAGGGGATTAAGAGTCCAACTCTTGAACGCCTGATCTCCATTCAGGTCATGATCTCAATCGTTTGTGAGAAAGAGTCCCATGTCAGGCTCTGCACTGACAGCGGAGGTTGGGATTCTGTCTGTTTCTGCTTCTCTCCTGTTGACATGCTGGCTCTCTCTCAAAATAAACAAACTTTTTAAAAAAATTTTTTCAAAAATAAATGAAAGAGAGACTGGTAGAAGTCTTCCACAGAAAAGTAGTCCATAAAGACTGAGAGTAGTGGCTGTTTTTTCAAATGTCCAAATACCAACAAAAAATAATAAAGGCCACAGAGAAACCAGGAAACACAGTTCAACCAAAGGATCCAAATAAATCTCCAGAAATGACCTTAAAGAAACAAAGATATAACGTTACTAACGTAACATGAGAATATCAAGAAACAGAAACCATTAAAAAGAATCAAACAAATTTTACAGCTAAAGAGCACAAAAACTCAACAGAAAATACACGCAGCAGTTTACCAGCAGAACTGTTCAAAGAGAAGAAAAAAATCTGCAAACTCAAAAAGGACATCTGAATTATTTAGTCAGAAAACTTTAAAAACAGAATGAGAAAAAGAGAAGAAATCTGATACACAGTTGAAATATCAACAAACAGACCTATATAAATGTTATGGAGGCAGAGAGTTTATTTGACAAAAAAATAATGACACATAATTTTCCAAATCTGATTAAAGAAAGACATCCAAATTCAAACAGCTCAAAAGATGCTAAGTATGACGAACCTAAAGAGACTCACACAGAGACACAAAATCAAACTCAAATTTCAAAGACAAAGAATCTAGAAATCTGAAAGAGAAAGGCAACTTATTATAAACAAGGGAGATCCCATAACATCATCTAGTATTTCTCGAAGAAACCATACAGAAGAGAGTAGGAATACATTTTCAAAGTGCTGGGGGGAAAAAAACCCTGGCAATTGAGAATAATATACCTAGCAAATCTATCCTTCAAAAATGAAGGAGACATGAAGGTTTTTCCCAGATAAAGAAAAGCTGAGGAGTTCATCACAATAGCCTGGCCTGATCAGAACAGCTAAAGAGAATCCAAGTTGAAAGAATATCCAAAGGCAGTGGAGTGGGGGTACTCCTGGCTGGCCCCATCAGTGGAGTATATGACTCCTGTTCTTGGGATTGTGAGTTCAAGCCCCACATTGGATGTAAAGATTACATAAATATGAAAGCTTTTTTTAAAAATTTAAAATTAAAAAAAAAAAGAACGCTAGAACGTAATACAAAAGCATAAAAAAATAAAGCTCTTGGATAAAGTTAAATAAATAAATACATAAAGAATCCTAAAATATTCCAATGGTAGTACACAAACCAGTGTTATTCCTGGTATGGCATTTAAAATTAAAGGCATACAGGGACACCTGGCTGGGTCACTTGGTACAGCACGTGACTCTTGATTTCAGGGTCATTAAGTTCAAGCCTCATGTCGGACCTAGCGTTTACTTATTAAAAAAAAAAAAAATCGCAGTGCCTGAGTGGCTCAGTCAGTTAAGCATCTGACTCTTGATTTCAGCTCAGGTCACGATCTCACAGTGGGTGGGTTCGAGCCCTATGTGAGGTTCTGCCCTGACAGTGCAGAGCCTGCTTGGGATTCTCTCTCTCCCTCTCTCTGACCCCACCCCTCTGAAAATAAACAGGTAAAATAAACCTTAAAGAAAACTTAAAGCAGGGGCACCTGGGTGGTTCAGTTGGTTAGGTGGCCAACTTCGGCTCAGGTCATGATCTCACTGTTCATGATTTTGAGCCCAGGTTTGGCTCTGTGCTGACAGCTCAGAGCCTGAAGCCTCCTTTGGATTCTGTTTCTCCCTCTCTCTGCCTTTCCCCACTAGTGCTCTGTTTCTCTCTATCAAAGAAAAAATAACCATTTTTAAAAAAAATTTTTTTTAATGTTTTATTTATTTCTAGGAGAGAGAGAGAGAGAGAGAGAGACAGCGTGAGCAGGGGAGGGTCAGAGAGAGAGGGAGTCACAGACTGAAACAGGCTCCAGGCTCTAAGCTGGCAGTCAGCACAGAGCCCGACGTGGGGCTCGAACCCATGAACCACGGGATCATGACCTAAGCGAAAGTCGGAAGCTTAACCGACTAAGCCACCCAGGCGCCCCAAAAAATAACCATTAAAAAAATTTTTTTAAAGGTAAATGGAAGAAACACCAACAATAAAAAGATACAGAGAGATAGAAAAGATTGACAAAAAAGACCTAACTATATGCTATCAACAAGAGATTGATTTTAGATAGAAGGACACCCAAAGGCTGAAAGTAAAGCACTGACAAGATACTCCATGCAAACGGTTACCAAAAGAGAATATAGGTGGCCATATTTATGAGACAAAATAGCCTTTAAGAGAAAAAGTGTCACAAGACATAATCATCATTATAATGATAGAAGAGTCAATTCACCAAAAAGCTATAACAATTGTAAATATGCAGACACCTAACAGAGTACCCACATGTATGAAGCAAATAGTAAGAGACCAAGGAGAGAAATGGACACTAACACAATAATGAAAAATTTCAAATACCATACTTTTATGGTATGGAGCAAACAGACATAAAATCTTGTAAGGAAACAAGACTAAAAGGCACTAAAGATCAACTAGATCTAACAAACATATCAAAACACACCCCCACCCCAAACAACAACACAATCCAAGTTCTTCAAGGGCAAATGGAATTTTCTCCAAGATAGATCACATGTTAAGCCACAAAACAAATCTTAAATTTAGGAATACTGATATCATACCAAGTAGCTTTTCCGGTTTCTATGGACTAAAACTAGAAATGAATACGAAAGGGAAAATGGAAAATTTACAAATACCTTGCAATTAAATAATACACTCAAACAAATAAGACAAAAGGGGTAACAAAGGGAAATCAGAAAATAGAAGAACAGGTGCCTGGGTGGCTCAGTTAAGAAGCATCTGACTCTTGATTTCGGCTCAGGTCATGATCTCACAGTTTCAGGAATTCAATCCCCACATCATGCTCTACACTGACCCTACAGAGCCTATTTAGGATTTTCTCTCTCTGTCTGTCTCTCTTGCTCTGCCCCTCCCCAGCTCACGTTCTCTCTTAAATAAACTTCAAAAAATTATTAAAGTTTAAAAAAAGAAAAAAAAAATATTAAGACCAAAGTGAAATACAAGATACCAAAACTTATGGGATATGGTCAAAGTACTGTTAAGAGTGAAGTGTACCATGGGGCACCTGGGTGGCTTAGTCGGTTAGGCGTCCGACTTTCGCTTAGGTCATGATCTCGCGGTTCGTGGGTTCGAGCCCCGTGTCAGCTCTGTGCTGACTGCCAGCTCAGAGCCTGGAGCCTATTTCAGAGTCTGTATCTCCCTCTCTCTCTGACCCTCCCCTGCTCATGCTGTCTCTCTCTCTCTGTCTCTCTCTCTCCTAGAAAAAAATAAAAAAATAAAAGAGTGAAGTGTACAAGTATAAACACGCACATTAAAAAAAAAAAAAGAAAATCTCTGGAGTGCCTGAGGCACTCAATCACCTAAGTATCCAACAGGTGATTTCAGCTCAAGTTGTAATCTCACAGTCGTGAGATGGAACCCTACATCAGGCTTTGCACTGTGAGCACTTAGGATTCTCTCCCTCCCTCTCAAGCCCTGCATGCATTCTTTCAAGAGAAACTAATTAATTTTTTTTTAAAAATTGGAATACAAGGGGCGCCTGGGTGGCTTAGTCGGTTAAGCGTCCAACTTTCGCTTGGGTCATGATCTCGCGCTTCGTGGGTTCGAGCTCCGCGTCAGGCTCTGTGCTGACTGCCAGCTCAGAGCCTGGAGCCTGTTTCAGTCTGTGACTCCCTCTCTCTCTGACCCTCCCCTGCTCACGCTGTCTCTCTCTCTCTCTCCTAGAAATAAATAAAACATTTTAAAAAAATTAAAAAAAAAAATAAAGTAAAAAAAAAAAAAATTGGAATACAAATAACCAAAAGAGAAAAGAGAAAAAAAAATAGAAAAAAAATCAACAAAACAAACTTGGATTTTTGGAAAGGTTAACAAATTAATAAACCCTTAGTTAGACAAAAAGAGGAAAGGAAAGGAAAGGAAAGGAAAAGGAAAAGGAAAAGGAAAAGGAAGGAAAGGAAAGGAAAGGAAAGGAAAGGAAAGGAAAGGAAAGGAAAGGAAAGGAGGGAGGGAGGGAAGGAAGGAAGGAAGGAAGACTTAAATAACGAATCAGAAATACTGATTTCTGATACTGGAGACGTTACAATGGACACCAAAGAAATAAAAGGAATTGTAAGAGACAACTATGAACAATTACACACCAACAAATTGGATAACTTGGAAAAAAATAAATTCCTAGAAACCTACATACAACCTGCTAAGACTGAATCACTGAGAAATTTAAAAAAATCTGAACAGACCTACTGACTCAGTATTCCGAAGTCTCCATACAAGGAAAAGCTCAGAACCAGATGTTTTCACTGGTGAATTCTACCAAACATTGAAAGAAGAATTAACACCAATCCATCTTCAACTCTTCCAAACATATGCTGTCATTCCTCTCAGGTATATACACAGCAGTGACATGGATCCCACTCCCACAGAGCATATGGTAGCTCTATGTTTAACCTTTGGTGGAACTGCCAAACTGTCTTCCAAAGGGACTGCATTTTACACGACCATTAGTATTGTAGGAGGATTCCAATTTCTCTATATTTTTGCCAACATATGTTGTCTTATCTTTTTCATTAGAGCATCCTACTAGGTGTGAAGCAGTGTCTTACTGTTGCTCATGTGGGTAACATTTATGCTATAAAAAGTGGACATGCAAAAGTATGCTTAGTAAAACTATATATATGTTCAGAATATAAATTAATAGTATTTATGTGGTCCATATGATACAAGTAATATATAATAAAGTTTATGTACATGAAAAATTGAAAGTGCAAAATGAATACAAATATTGTATACAAAAAAAGACTACATAATTGTTAGTTGTGTTGCATAGGCATTACCCACATTGAAACTTCGGGAGATATCAGTCAGTTAAAAATTTACATGAATTGTGGTAAGACCAGGGAAGACATTCAGATGAAGTGACAAACAGTAAGAATAAGGAATACTGAGCTTCCACAGTGAACATACTGATGAAAGGCAAAGAAAAATGACTAATGGAGAGAAGGTTGGACAAATAGTCTCTTTTCACGAAGCAGCAACAGGGGCACCTGGGTGGTTCCGTCAGTTGAGTGGCTGACTTTGGCTCAGGTCATGACCTCACAGTTCATGGGTTTGAGCCTTGTGTCAAGCTCTGTGCTGACAGCTCAGAGCCTGAAGCATACTTCAGATTCTGTGTCTATCTGCCCCCTCCCCTGCTCATGTTCTGTCTCTCTCTCTCCCTCAAAAATAAACAGTAAAAAAAAAATTTCTTTTAAATAGGCTTTAAAAATAAATAGATTGAACAATGCAGGGAAATAGGTTTCTGACGGTTCTTAGAAAGATGATAATAAAACTGGTGTTTAAGGAATGAGAAAGAGCTAGAGAGGAAACACTGTAGTTAAAGATAACAGGCTATAGAAATGTTCCAGTTGTTAAAACTTGGGGACATTAACAGCTTGACTCAGGATACTGAAAAGCAGAGCAGTTGGGATTTAGAAGGAAAAAGCAACAAAATTTTGTGGCAGAAATGGCTCTTAAGAATAAAAGAGAAAGGCAGTGCATGGCCCAGTCAGTTAAGTGTCCAACTCTTGATTGTGGCTAAAGTCACAATCTCATGGTTCATGGGATAGAGCCCCGTGTCAAGCTCTGCACCGATAGCGCAGAGCCTGCTTGGGATTCTCTCCTGCTCTCTCTGCCCCTCCCCTGCTCTCACGCACTCCCTGTCCCTCTCTCTCTAAATAGAAGTAAATAAACTTAATATATCTATGTTTTAAAAAAAGATATGTTGAAGGTAATACCAGGGCAAAGGACAAAATGCAAACCGAAAAGCTGAAATTAAGAGTTTCATGGGGAAGAAGTGAGTTCAATTTTGACCTACTGGCATGAAATGACAGTTGAGGACAAAGAGTGTCCAGTAGGAAACAGAAACAAATCAAGAGTAATGGTTTTCAATCTTAGATATTTTTCTTTGTTTTAAAACATTTTTAATGTTTATTTTTGAGAGGAAAAAGAAAGACAAAGCACAAGTGGGGAAGAGGCAGAGAGAGAGGGAGACACAGAATCTGAAGCAGGCTCCAGTCTCTGAGCTGTCAGCACAGAGCCTCACACCGGGCTCGAACTTACGAACTGTGAGATCATGACCTGAGTTGAAGTGGGACACTCAACTGATCGAGCTACCCAGGTGCCCCAATCTTAGATATTTTTCAACCTATGAAAGGTGTTTGAAAAGAGATGCCCATTTCCATTTCCCACATCTTATAGTAATAGGTCCATGCGACAGAGGCTTGGTCTAATAAGGAACTGTGACTTCAGAGGACTCTTGGAATGGCAGCTTTTGGTTTTCCAACCTTTTAAAGCATAGAGACATACACCATAAGCCTGTGAAAGTGTTTAGTGAACTATGTACACTGGCATTTAAACCTCTTCTCACACATACTTCAAGAGCATGGTTCCTAACACAATGCTGTGTCCAGATTTCTGACTCCAATTTCAGCAATTGTACATGCACTTATTTTGAAAAGCTCCAAGTTATAAAGGCAGGTAATAAATTCTGAATTCTAAAGAAAAGATTTATCTTGATTTGATCAGGCTGTATCTGTCATAGCTACAGGACAGGGGGGTGCAAAGTGACATACATTCCTTTTATAATTTATCAAAGTTATAATAATTTTACAGATATGTGCAATCACTTGATCTTTATCTTGGTCTTTAGAATATAGGGACTATATCTCATTTTGCACACCATACTAATTAACTAACACCAAGTAAGTGCTCAAATTATACATATGAAAGAATGAAATGGGCTCTATCCCAAATCTTCAGAATTTGAGTAAGTGCTGGAACTAGGTATACACATTTAAAACCTGAAAATAATGTGCATCTTTCTTATAAAGGTAGTAGCTACTTAAGCACTCAAGCGAAACGATCTAGTAAGAGTTCAGTTCTTTACTAAAGAAGCTATTTCCAAAGCAACAATAACTGCTGAAAAGTAAAGCAAATGAAATAAATGTTAAAAGGACACAGAGTAAAGAGCAACTGTCTGCTAAGAGATTCTACCTACTTAAATCTACAGTATCAGGTTATTAATCAGGTAAGGCTCTGGATCTATTAACTACCCTACAAATGTAATTACCCTAATAGCAGATTTATGTTCTGAATATTGTTAATTCTCACAATAACCATCTCCCTCCATTTTATTGATGAAAACACATGTCCTCATTATGACTCTACTCACAAAGCAAGTTAAGTGATGTAAAATCTATTTTAAGTGTTTGTCTCATATCTTTACTGAATACTATCACTAAACTATGATGTCTTTTCTAAAAGTTCATCAACAATGCCACATATATGCCACCATATAATGCTCCCTAACAGAAATCACCAATTTACCTATGTGTCATAACTTTACAAAATAAAGACATAAAGATTCCTAAGTTAGTCCTAAAGAATTTCTATGTTTCTAACATATCTTCCCCTTGTGACCCTAAAACAAATATGAAATACAGTATTAGAAATACTAGACTTATCACCAGTTGAGTCAAATTATTCAGACACTTTTATCCAGTAAAAAGAAAATAACTATTATTATTACATAATATATGTATAAAATATTTTATAAGGGAAAAAAAAAAAAAAAACCAGCCTGGGTGGCTCAGTAAGTTGGGCATCCAAGTCTTGATTTCAGCTTAGGTCATAATTTCACGGTTTGTGAGACGGAGCCCGGCACTGGTCTCTGAGCTGGCAACGTGGAGCCTGCTTGGGATTCTCTCTCTCCTTTCTGCCCCTACCCCATTCACATTCTCCTCTCTCTTTCAAAATAAGTAAATAAACATGTTTTAAAAAGTAGATAATATTCTAAAGCTTTTAGAAAAAAAGAAAATAAGAATCACATGTGGAATTTGACGAATTTACTAAATTCATTACTGAATTATACCTTGAGGTACAAATTCTCTCAGGAGCACCTTATAAACAAGGTATTTTAAAATTAGAAGACAATAATAATGGGGAAATAATCAGTAAATTTTCTTTAATTTCTCTCCCAACTATTTCTTAAATAATAACTTAAGAGGTTCAATAAATACTTGTGATTCCATTTCTTCCATAAAACTTGCTACATTTTAAGATCAGATGACAGTAGCGTAAGGCTGTTAACAACTCCTTCATCCAAATTATTCCTAGAAAATTTGGATTCAACATATTCTAAGAAAAAAATCCATAAAATTACTTAGTATAGACTTACCCAGGTTTCCTTGCTCGATTGTCAGTACCACCTCATCCATCACCACAGCTCTAAAGTCCAACTCTTCCTCACAACATTTGGCCTTTAATGCTCGTAAAATCTCTTTTTGGGGATAGTCTTCCCTGATTCGACGATCTGTCAAAAACCACAACTTGGCCGCCACAGAGCTACACATCTTGATCTGCTTGTTCTTCCTTTTCCTGGATTATTTCCTCCTGACTGCCGATTCTTTCTAGACAGAAAAACCAAATACACATAGAGGGTAAATAAAGAAATCTACTTAAGGACTTTCATGTCTGTGTGGATCCTCCATACAGATGAAATTAAACTTTATTTCCTCCCATTAAAAAAAAAAAAAAGGGAAATTTATTTGAGGCACCTGGCTGACTCAGTCCCTCGTGTGTGACTCTTGATCTTAAGGTTACTTAAGGTTATGAGTTAGAGCCCCATATTAGGTGTGAAGATTACTTTAAAAAATATATAGTAAGAGGGTGCCAGGATGGCTCAGTTGGTTAAGCAACCAAAGCTTGATTTTGGCTCAGGTCATGATCCCAGAGTCATGGAATCAAGCCCGGTGTCAGACTCCAAGCTGGGCAAGGAGTCTGCTTGAGATTTTCAATCTCTCTCTCTCTCTCTCTCTCTCTCCCTCTGCCCCTTCCCCCACTCATGCACTCTATCTAAAATTAAAAAAAAATTAAAAATTTTTACACCACTAAATTTAGAGGAACTCACAACCTCCTCTGAAACAAAATTCCTCCATCTTCCACTGGGGAAGTTAGCACTGCAGTTTAATAATTACAGCAGGTCACTTAATAAAAGTGCCATTTTCAATATTATATATTCAATGACATTCCCTATAATATATATGGTCTAGAAATATACTTTAATCTGATCATCTACTTTTGACTGATTTATTGCCTCCCCTAAAATGCAAACACCTTGACATAAAATAGACGAGGCTGTAATCATTAGTGTATCCCCATATCTCCTATCATGGTAAACTCCATTTATATATGTTCATGTTTCTGTAGTTTTTATTCAATTGTCTTCCCTTGTTTTGTCATATGTATGTATATTTTCTTACCAACATATTTATAGGAATGTTTTAAATGAGACAGTGACACCTTTGTTATTATATAAGTATCAACACCGAAGTCGTTTATGTAACAACTTTAATCGAAGTAAATAGCTTGAGAATATGGAAAAAAAACTTTTAAAAGCCAAAATAAATGTTGGGGTCCATTCACTAGAATTTATTTAAGTCAGAGGACAGCATGCTCTTACTCAATGTTTTTATGCTTACTTTAAATAGAATTTTTTAAACAAACTCGGACTGTTTACAGGAATACAAAAAAGGACTTTTTTCCACAAATAGAGTGCTGCTTCTCAGAGTTTGCATCATGGGCAAGAGCTTGTATCATGAGCAAGACAAGAGCTGAAAATTATTTTCCTGAGAAGAAGCAAAAAGTTACACATTTTACTAACAAACATTAACAGGGGATTTCAACAAAAAGACTTTCTTTTTAATTGTTATTTTTATTTTTTTTATTTTAGAGAGAGAACATGGGCAAGGGAGACAGGCAGAGGAGGAGAGAAAGAATCTGAAGCAGGCTCCAAGCTCAGGACAGAAAGTGACACAAGACTCAGCTCAATCCCAGGACTCTGGGATGGTGACCTGAGCTGAAAACAAGAGTTGGAGGCTCAACCGACTGAGCCTCCCAGTCACCCCCACACAAAAAAAACACTTTTTACAAAAATAAAATTACTGGGGCATCTGGCTGGCTCAGTCAGTAGAGCATGCAAATCTTGATCTCAGGGTTGTTAAGTTCACGTCTCATGTTGGACAAGGAGCCTACTAAAAGTTTTTAAATTCCTCATATCACCCCAGATGACACAGCAAACCTAACAGAAAAAAGGGCAAGGATAAGAACTAGAGGAAGCAAAAGCCATACATAGAGCGGGCTTTCAGCATCACGGCAACTGGAAGTGGCCCCTCATGCACCATCCACACACTCTCTAAGGTCTCAGCCTGAAGGCACACAAGACTAGAGTATCATGAGCCAGCAGCACCACCACACACACCCACGTGTCCCACAGCGTGGGGTCTAAAAGGCATCAATCACAGGAAAGCAGGGAAAGAATAAAATAACATGGGACATACAAAAGTTGTGACTTGTAGCTTAGGAAAAGCAAGGTTAAGAGCTCTGTTATGGTGATGCATCAGGCCAAGACCCAAGGAACCAACAAAGGAGACGCTTGATGCCCACAACCTTCTAGCCTGCTGTGCTCTTGATCCACAGCTGTGGTCAAGAACATGCCCTCTGAGGGGCACCTGGGTGGCTCAGTCGGTTAAGCTTCCAACTTCGGCTCAGGTCATGATCTTGCCATTCGTGGGTTTGAGCCCCGCGTCAGGCTCTGTGCTGACAGCCAGCTCAGAGCCTGGAGCCTGTTTGAGAATCTGTGTTTCCCTCTCTCTCTGACCCTCCCTTGCTCACGATGTCTGTCTGTCTGTCTGTCTGTCTCTCTCTCTCTCAAATAAAACTTTAAAAATAAATGGGGCGCCTGGGTGGCTTAGTCGGTTAAGCGTCCGACTTTCGCTTAGGTCATGATCTCGCGGTTCGCGGGTTCGGACCCGCGTCGGGCTCTGTGCTGACTGCCAGCTCAGAGCCTGGAGCCTGTTTCAGTCTGTGACTCCCTCTCTCTCTGACCCTCCCCTGCTCACGCTGTCTCTCTCTCTCTCCTAGAAATAAATAAAACATTTAAAAAAAAAACAAAAAAACAACTTTAAAAATAAATAAATAAAATGAAATAAAAAATAACATGCCCTCTGAAGCCTTAGGCTAGATGTAGTAATAATTCAACTTACACAACAGGCAGATATGGTCACTAGGGAGTCTCAGAAGACAAGCTCCAAAGAAAAATCGTACCAGAGTACCTAATGTAAAAGATCCCGTTTTCTTTGAGACAGGCACTAATAAAAATGATCTTAATTAAGACTGGATAGTTTTGGAAACCTCTGTCAATGATCTCCATTATTCCAAAGCCATCTTGGTGCCTTCACTTACCCTGAATTGTTGAATGTCGTCTGTTCACCGATATGACTAAATTTCACCACATGAAATTGTACTGAATGAGTACAGCAGTTGTGGCCCCAAGAGAAATCAGGATGAGATGCTACAGCCACTGGCAACTGGGAAGCAGAACTGTTCTGCCAATACTGATATGTCAACTTGTTGAAAATGCTCAGGCCATACTAGTAAGACTATATGGTGTTTTCAACGATTCTACAATCAGATAATAAAAGCACTCCAAGCCTGCAATCTCACATAGTTGTGCAACTCCTGACAGATGGTGTATGTGAGCATCTCCATGTCTGGCTTCATAGCTGCAGCTCTGATATCCTTGCGTAATCTTTGGGTGTTTCTACACTGGTATGCAACCAACAACTGAAAGTTCAGATTAGCCTCCCTATCTCCTTTCATTCTTTTGATGAACTCCAAATCCTCTTGATCCTGGGATTCTAACAGAGAAAATGGTGCTCAGTCTCTGTCTTCATGATTTGAAAACAAGCCTAGAGAGCTCATCGTTTGCCACAACTGGACTACATCCTTTCACACGGAATACCTGCACCCCCAGATCTGGAACTGGAGGAATGTTCTCACCCTGCAGAAGACTATGAAAAAGACAGACACTCTCTTGAAAAGGTCCAACATCAATGTCAATGGTTGTGGTTCCTCAAAGTCCACACAGTGGCAGTCAATATGGCAAGACCTGGGGATCATCACCTTGTCCTGCACCAAGGTATTTTTGCTCAGATGGAATATATTTTCCTTATCAGCTTCAAAAGAGTCTTATGTTATGTCTTGCTTTTCATGGAAAGAATCACAGAGGTATGGCACACCGTGTTCCAACGCATTCTTCCTGTAGACCAAGTACATGACATCCCTTGAAAAGGGCAAGTCAGCTTAACAACCTCTAGCTTGTCACTTACTGTTTCACTGGTACTGATATTTTCAAGTGATACCTATCCAATTTTTCAACTTACACAGTATAATTTTACAGTAATCTCCAAAGTCCAGTTTACTGATAGAGAAAGAAAGAGCACAACCTCTCTTCCACCGAATGGTCCACTTCTATTTCAACAGCTCATTGAGGGGCCACTGGTGGTCCCCAGGTACCCAGGGTTGCTTGACTTCACCAGGTTGCTCCACTGGGATTCACATATAACAATAACCAGGAAACAATCAGGTAAAGATTCTCTAACCTTCAAGGTAGAAGCTTTGCATTCCCTCCCCCTTCCCAACCCCCCCACACTGGCCCTCCTGGTCTGGGAGGCCTCCAAAACCTTCCTATGGGCCAGGAGGAGACCAGTAGGCCAGGACCCCCTCCAACAAATCTACTTTCCCCATCCATAAACATCAGGGAAAAAAGAAAAAACAAAACTGCTGATAAAAAAGCGTTATGGTAAATCTACACAGTTCAGGAGACCAACAGTACACAAATGTGTAAAATGATAATCCTGAGTCCTTTAAAAAAATTTTTTTTCAGATTATATTCACTATTTTAAATGTCATAAAAGCCCAGCATTGGGCTCTGTACTGACAGTGTGGAACCTGCCTCAGATTCTCTGTCTCTCTCCCTCTCTCTGCCTTCCCTCCCCAGCACGCTAATTCTGTCAAAAAAAAAAAAAAAAACTTTAAAAAAGTTTCTTCTCCAAAAGTGTTACGATAAATACAGGATTTGCAAATGTCCACATAAGAAAAAAGAAAAAAGAAAAAGAACATTATTTCTGCACTGAGAATGTAAATTCAGATCAACTAATTCCTGTCCTCAATTTATTTCCCCCACAGTATCAAGGAAAACAATGTGCAAATATCAGATACCAAATAAATGCCACTGATTAACTATGAAAACAGGTGTGTTTCTTGTCTTTTGTTTTTAATAAGGAGACATTCAACAGTGAAAATTCAGTTTTATATGAGAGATAGTTTTCCCATGTAAACTTCTGGATATACAAACCAATTAAAAAAGTCACTGTCATCTGTCAATAATATAGTTAAGGTTAATTAAATGGGAATAAAAAATAAAGTGCTTCATTCATTTTTCTCATAAGGTCACATCCCAATGTTATTTTGCTAGGGAAAAAGCAAAAATCACAATCTACCATTTGAAGATCTTAAGGCACCTCTTACTACAAAGAAACTTACTTATTCCAGATAAGACATAGCATATGAACCTAGAATCAAAAGACTGAAAAAAAAAATAAACGTTAGATAAGAAAATATAGAGTATGTGTATATGTAATACACATACACAGAGTGTGTGTGTGTGTGTGTGTGTATATATATACATAATGTACAAATAAAAATTTACTCCATCTGGCAATTACTACAGATGTGTTTTCAATGACATAATTTCTGTCTGGGATGGGGAATACAGGAGTTAGATCAGGCATGTACAGAAAAATAATAAATTTGTAGATCTTGAGTTGTAGACACTCCTTCAGTCTACTTTTATGTGACAGCTCTCTTCTCTGTACATAATCCCCTGGGCTTCATTCTTAAACCCTTCACTCCTTTCTCTAGAAATGTCATCCTCAGTCAGGCTTTAACTATATCATTAAAATGTGAACATATCATTGACCCACCAAATATCTCTTTCCAACCTGGAGTTCTCAACTGAATTTAAGATCCTATTTCAATCTGCCTCGTGGACATCCCTAACTAAATGCCAACAACAATGCCTCAGTTGAGCAAGTAAAATTCTGAGGTATTTTTAATTCACATACCTTCTTCAACACTTGATTTCCCATTTTAATAGTTCAATATTATGCATCAACCTGGCTAAACAATGGTGCCCCAACTGTTTGGTCCAAACCCTAGTCTACATGTTGCTATGTAAGTACTTTGGAAACAGATTAAAGTCTATACCAGTCGACTCTGAATGAAGGAGATTACCCTCTATGATGTGAATGGACTTCATCCAATCTGCTGAAGGTCTGAACAGCAAAAACACGTTTCCAAGAGAAGGAGCTCTGCATCAAGACTCTAACACAGAAGTTCCTGCCTGAGTTTCTAACCTACTGGTCGGCCCTACAAATTTCATACTTGCCACAATCACACTAACCAATTCCTTAATTTCTATTTCCTTCTTTCTCTCTTTTCCCTGCTCCTCCCTCACTCCATCCATCCCTCTCCCTCCACATATATACAATTTCTTATTGGTACTCTTTCTCAGAAGAATACTGCCTGATATACTCATCCTAATTTTAGCATTTAATTCAGGAACTCTGGCATCATTCTTACTTCTATTCTTCCTTCACTACTTAAACATACAATTACAATAGTAATCCTATTTTCTAAATATCAGTTGAATTTCCTATTCATCCCTGGTATGTGCACCATTTAACACCTAAAAACACTAAAAACACCTCCAAACTAAACTTCTACCCTCTATTCTCTCTCATTTACCAATTTCCTCAACATATTGTATTTTCTCATGCTTCCTTTTGCTTAGAATATACATCCGAGGGGCGCCTGGGTGGCTCAGTCGTTAAGCTTCCAACTTCAGCTCAGGTCATAATCTCACCATTCCTGAGTTCAAGCCCCACATCGGGTTTCTATGCCGACAGCTCAGAGCCTGGAGCCTGCTTTAGATTCTGTGCCTCCCTCTCTCTCTGCCCCTCCCTTGCTCTCCCTCTCTCTCAAAAATAAACAAAAAAAAAAAAAAAAAAAAAAAAAGAATATACATCCTACTAGACCTACCTTAGTGAATACTGGGGTCACTAATACATCTGTTAGGTTTTTCTGACTTACAAAAATCATCCTAAATCTGTGAATCTACATTATCTTATTATACACATATTTTAGCAATTATCACAGTATGTTGTAATTAATTTTTTTAATACTCTGACAGTGCTATAAGATGAATTTTTAAAGGGAGTCATCTGGGTGGCTCAGTTGGTTGAGTGTCCAATTTCAGCTCAGGTCATGATCTCCCAGTTTGAGTTCAAGCCCCACATCAGGCTAAGAACCTGCTTTCCATTCTGTCTCCTTTTCTCTCTGTCCCTCCTCCATTCATTCTCTGTCTCCCACTCTCTCTCAAAAATAAATAAACATTCTCCCTCCATAGGGCTCATGGCTGCCTAGGGGAGAGACCGGATTCTACTGATTTTTAAAGACAATTTCTCTTTTATAGGGCTAACTCATAATTCAAAGGTATGTTTAAGTTGGTGTTTCTCAAACTAGGGTCCTGAAACATATTTGGGGGCTCTGAACATTTTTCCCTTTATTATAAACCTGGAAAAGTTCATGGGCCTTAATCTTACTCTTAATTATAATCTTGTTTATTAATCTGAATCTTACTGAACACAGGAGTTAAGTCTTCTTATCCTCAGAATCAAGCATTTCTAAAATACAATATGCCTGGGCACCTCGGTGGCTCAGTAGGTTAAGTACCTGACTCTTGATTTCAATTCAGGTTATGATCCTGAGCAGTTCATGGGATCAAGCCCTACATCAGCCCCACATCGGATTCAGCACTAAGACCATGGAGCGTGCTTGGAATTCTCTCCCCACTCTCTGCCTCTCATGCACTCAAATGTGCATGCTGTCTCTCAAAAATTTAAAAAATACATTAAAATCTTTAAAAAATAAAACCTTTAGAAAAAAAGAAGGATGGGGTGCCTGGGTGGCTTCAGATTCTGTGTCTCCCTCTCTGTCTCTGTCCCTCCCCTGCTCATGCTCTGTCTCTCTCTCTCTCAAAAGTAAATAAAAATTTAAATAAATTTTAAATTTTATTAATTAAAATTAATAAATTTTAAAAAAATTTAAATAAATTTTTAAATAAATAAAAATTAAAAAAAAAGAAAGAAAAAAGAAGAATGGGTGAAAAGGAAGAACCATACCATTTGGGGGTAGGAGATACAGAAAATGACTGAATGATACACTGAAAACCTCAGAAGAGTCTCAGAAACAACCAAATAATAGTCTTAGTCCAATTAGCCCATTACTCATAACATTCATCAATAAATAATCTTCAAAAAAAATGTCCCTCTGAAACCTGGGTAGTTCCTATAAAATCTCATCCTTTACCTAAGATGCCACACAAAATAAGATCACTGTTTAGGTGTTCTGAATTTATTTTAAAAACACCATTTTCTTTGCCACATTAACTTTAACGTAGACTGGAATGCTTTGAAAGTAGGAGCAGGAGGCTAGATATCATTCAAAGTAGCTATGACAGAAAAGAAATGTACAATAGCCCTCACAGTCATCTCCTTATATTCAAAAGGATATACCTCAAAGATAGAAAAAACAAATAAGTTCCTAAAGGTTACATGACATACTAATTCATACTCTCCTTTTTATAGCTTTTACCTATGATACATTTTTTTAAAGCTACATATGTGATTATGGGTGAAAAAAGAGAAAACAATGATTTTCCTATCTAAACTCAGTATGATACCTTTATCAAAAGACTGGAAAAAAAAAAGGTAAAACATGAGTGTTGAAACAGAAAAACCCATGCTTTGAAATATGTAGACAAGTGTCTACAAATTCCGTTTACTCATACAAACAAACATAGGCAGGACAATGGCAAAACAATGCACACAGATAAGGTTAAAAATAGTCTCTATTTACAGCTCATGAGACACATTCCACATATATTTCCTCATTTAATCTGCATATAATTATGTGAGGAATATAGACATATATCTTCCATTTTAAAGAAACAGCCTGCCCTTTTAAGTTGTCATTAAGTTATCAGAATAATGGAGGCATGACTAATTTTCAGGTTTTCTGATCTCTTTCTACTCTATCATACCTAAAGACACTGAAAGGAATTTGGACAAATATAAAACAAACAAACATTATACCATGTTAGGTGATTTGTTATCTTCTCATCCAATCCTTACAACCATCCTTTGATGCATTACTGTCTTCATTTGGCAGCTGAGTATCTTCTAGCAGAGATTAAGTGGTAGAGCCCAGAGTGAATTCAAATTTCACACACTCCATGGCAAAGACTGCCACTTCCTTCCCAATATCCATTTTCTAATGACTCCTTAGTAGTAAGATATCCAATATCTAGCTAAGCATAATGCCATGTAATCAAAAGACTGTATTCGCTAGGCTTTTTTTGCAACTAGATGTGATCATATAAGTAAGTTTTACTCAGTAAGAGCTCAGTGAAAGTACTGCATTGAAACTTTCAGAACACATAATTAAGAGGTACACTATTCCTTGGCCCTTCCTCCACCTTACCTGGAATGTAAGTGTTATGGCAACAGCTCAGCTCTAACAACCACCTGGACTATGAGGACAGAATTGAAAAGTCAACCATAGGAAAAACACAGCTACATGTTAGAAGCTGAATGCCTGACAACTGTGTAGTGCCGTCACCTTGGACTACCTACTACCTCTTTTGCTTATGTAAATGATATTTGGGAATTCTTTATTATAGGCCATAAAACCTTACCTAAGCAAGTATAGTCCATCATACCTTGTTCAAGTCTTATAGGAAAATATTCCCTTGACATTAAAATTTTCCTATGTTAGTAAGTACTGGTAGTGCGTATAAGACGGTGGTTCTTTTTACACTAACAAGGTCATCATCTTACATTTCATCATTTCAGTTTTACATTTATTTTCACAGCACCCCTGGAGACGTATTTCTTTATCCCTCCCTCCAAAAAGAGCAAACTGTTCAAAGTCAAAAATTAGTCATAATCTCAGATCAATTAAGAATCTAAGTACTAAAAACACTAAGTGTTCAATTAAATATATTTAACTTATACTTCAGTGCCTACTATGCACTCTACAATATCATGGTAAACAAAATAGACATACTCCCAGCCCTCACAGATCTTTTAAAAAGGATCTGATATTACAATGTCACAAGAAAAGATGCTCAACATCACTAATCATTAGGAAAATGCAAATCAAAACCCACAGAACTAACTTACACACACTGGAGGTCTACTATCAAGAAACAAAATATAACAAACGCTGGGGAGGATGTAGAGAAAATGGAAGCCTTGAAAATTGTTGGCTGGAATGTAAAATGGTGCAGCTGTTATGAAAAATAGTATGGCAGTTCCTCAAAAAATTAAAAATAGAATTACTGTATGATCCAGTAATTCTACTTTTAGGTATATAACCAAAAGAACTGAACGCAGAGTCTTCAAAGAGGTATCTGCACACACATCTTCACAGCAATGTTACAACAGCTAAGAGGTGGAAGCAACCCAAGTGTTCACTGACAGATGAGTAAGTAAGTAAGATACAGAAGATAAATACAATGCCTTAAAAAGGAGTTAAATTCCAACACACGCTGCTACATGGATAAACCTGGAGGACATTATGCACCAGCATATAACATAGTGAATTCACAGAAAGTAGAATGGTGGTTGCCACAGGCTGGGGTTTTGGGGAAATGAGGAGTTAGTTTTATGGGTCTACAGTTTCAGTTCTGCAATACATAGAGTTATAGAAATGAATATGGTAGTTGCACAAGAATAGAAATATATTTAATATCATGAACCTGTGTGCTTAAAAATGATTAAGAAGGTAATGTTACGCTGTATTTTACCACAATGAAAAGAAAACTGAAGAAAAACAAACATGATATCATAAGCATATTAACATGCAAATTTTTACACATATTCAACTAAAAGATGAGAAAAATGTTACTTTTACTTAAATTATCTGTAGCTTTGCTAATCAAAGCTTTGTTATTCAAAGCTACAGGTAATTTAACAGTCTGGTGTATAAAAATAGTCTGGTGTGGGGCGCCTGGGTGGCTTAGTCGGTTGGGCGTCCGACTTTCGCTTGGGTCATGATCTCGCGGTTTGTGGGTTCGAGCCCCGCGTCGGGCTCTGTGCTGACTGCCAGCTCAGAGCCTGGAGCCTGTTACAGAATATGAAACACACTCTCTCTCTGACCCTCCCCTGCTCACGCTGTCTCTCTCTCTCTCTCCTAGAAATAAATAAAAACCTTTTAAAAAAAATAAAAAAATAAAAATAAAAAAATAAAAATAGTCTGGTGTATAAAACTAAACTTTTAAAAAAGTTTTCTCTGAATGGCGCACCTGGCTGGCTCAGTTGGTAGAACATATGACTCTTGATCTCTGGGTTTGTAGGTTCAAGCCCCACATTGGGTATAGGGATTTCTCAAGGAGTGCCTGGGTGGCTCAGTTATGCATCTGAATCTTGATTTCAGATCTGGTCATGATCTCAGGGTTTTTGAGATAGAGCTTTGGGCTCTGTGCTGACAGTGCAGAGTCTACATGGAATTCTTTCTCCCTCTCTTTCTGTCCTTCCCGCACTTGTACTCTCTCAAAATGAATAAACTTTAAAAAGCTTTCTCACAAATAAAGTTTTCTCAGTAACCCAAATAAAATTTCTAATGATTTCACTTAATAGAGGAATGTTAAATCAATGTATCTCTTTCTGGAACATGGCGCAAAATTTGCAAAATCTTCTGAGACGCAATGCGTAGTATGGGTTACTCAAAGCTCATCATCATGTTTAGGGGCACCTGGGTAGTTCAGTCAGTAGAGCGTTCAACTCTTGATTTCGGGGTTGTAAGTTCAAGACCCACACTGGGTACAGAAATTACTTTGAAAATATAAACAAAATCTAGGGGCGCCTGGATGGCTCAGTCAGTTAAGTGTCTGACTTTTGCTCAGGTCATAATATCACACAGTTTATGTGAGTTAGAGCCCCACATAGGACACTGTGCTGACAGCTCAGAGCCTACAACCTGTTTTGGATTCTCTCTCTCTCTCTCTGTCCCCTCCTGGTTACACTCTCTCTCTCAAAAATAAACATTGGATGCTCAGTCCATTGAGTGTCCTACTTGGGCTCAGCTCATGATCTCACAGTTCATGAGTTTGAGCCCTGTATTAGGCTTGCTGGTGTCAGGGTAAAAGCCCACTTTGGATCCTCTCTCCCCCCACCCCCTCTCTGCTCATGCCCTATCTTTCTCTCTCCCTCTAAAAATAAATAAATAAAATCTTTATTAAAAAAAAGTTTATCATGTTTAACATGTTAAACATTGGGCCTTCCTTCCATATTTTCTTTCTGGACATTAACTTGAAAAGTGAGTTGGGAAGCTATTAATATATTCAAGTTGAAGGTTTTACAGATATGGCTAACTACATCACTTGTCAAAGGAATAAGCTAGCAATTAAGAGCCACAAAGAATCAGGAAAGATTTCAAAGTTCCTGTTTGGACAAACCTGGATGACTTTCCAAAATGTAGCTTTCTGATAAACTATCAAAGTCTAAAATGCTGCCAAATATGCGAGAGTGGAGCAGTAAGACAGTACTAGTGTGATCTAATATAGCAAATCCGGGGCGCCTGGGTGGCTTAGTCGGTTAAGCGTCCGACTTTCGCTTAGGTCATGATCTCGCGGTTCGTGGGTTCGAGCCCCGCGTCGGGCTCTGTGCTGACTGCCAGCTCAGAGCCTGGAGCCTGTTTCAGTCTGTGACTCCCTCTCTCTCTGACCCCTGACCCTCCCCTGCTCAGTCTCTCTCTCTCTCTCTCCTAGAAATAAATAAAACATTAAAAAAAAAAAAAATAAAAAAAAAAATAATATAGCAAATCCATGTTCTATTTAGGAGACCTTATTTCTATATTTCTAAGAACATGAAGTCAAGAGCTAGTATCAGAAAAGGCTGGGGAGGGAGAGAGGGATAGGAGAGAGAGAAAGAAATGAAAAGTAAGGAGCTGACTAGAGTAAAAACATTTAAGTAAGGGGTAGGTTTTGGATTTTTTTTTTTATTTTAATTCCAATGAGTTAATATACAGTGTTGTACCAGTTTCAGGTGTACAGTACAGTGATACAACAACTGTAAATTTTGTCTTGGTTACAACTTGGTGATATACTGCCACTTTTGAAAGAAAGGTAGTAAAAGTTAATTTAGCATATGTTTACTTTGATATTATTTTATTTGTTACTTTATCAATTCATAAATTGATACACATTTTACAAGAATCTAGCGGATCCCTCCAAACACTGCTGGAAGAACAGACTGCCAGATGAAAACAAACAAGGATCAATGAAATTAGACTGTGAACTCCATGAAGACAGAATCCTTACTTTACTCTCTATTATCTCCAGCAAGCTGTTATGTATGACAGCTAAAAGTTAAGCATTAGGGGTTAGGAATTATTTTAAAGGGGTTTGCTACATTGAATCATAAGGCAGGATCAAAAAACATAGCTATTTTCAATATTTAATAGCAGGCAAATGTGTACTCCATAAGAACTAAAAATAGCTGTCAAAAATTCCTAATTTATCTGTACAGTTTCTCATAAAAAATGAACTGACTTTGGCTCAGGTCATGATCTCATGGTTCATGAGTTCGAGCCCCACATCCAGCTGTCCCTGCCTCTCTCTGCCCCCACCCTGTGTTCTCTCTCTCTCTCTCAAAAGTAAACATTTAGGGGGGAAAAAAAAAACAAAAAACAAGCCTAATGCTACTTTTCATCACCACTATACATCTCATCCCAAAATAATTAGCTTTGTTAACAAAGTCAGAAGGAAAAAAACCTGTAATTTCAGCAAAAGGAGTTAAAAAAAAAAATAAGCAGATTGGGTCCATGCAGACCAGGCTCTATGGGAGTAAAGCTGGCTAGCTCTGTGGCTTTTGTCCACCAGGCCAATTTTGAAAGGAAAAACACACTGGAAAAGAAAACATTGAAAAAACACCATGGCATAAGTGATCATGAAGCCAGAAAGTCAGTCCTTTTCGGCAAACCTAATATGTACACAGACACATACTGTACACAAATCTAAAATACATCATGTACAGATATTTTGGGAGGGAGTATATTATTTCTTAACAACCCTTAATATGACAAGAAAAATTCCCAAATAATGAAAGATAATTTCCCCAATATCTGTACCTAATCTCTCCTACTCAACCTCTCTTGAAACAACTGTGTACACAGCCAGTACAGTTAACATTAATATATTTTGGGGTGCCTGGGTGGCTCAGTCGGTTGAGCGTCCTACTTCGACTCAGGTCATGATCTCACAGTTCGTGGGTTTGAGCCCCACGTCAGGCTCGTGCTGACAGCTCAGAGCCTGGAGCCTGTTTCAGATTCTGTGTCTTTCTCTCTCTCTGACCCTTCCCTGCTCATGCTGTCTCTATCTCTCTTTCTCTCTCTCAGAAATAAAACATTTGAAAAAAAAATTAACATATTTTTATTCTTCGTATCACAATCTACTCCCAGACTTTAAAATAACAGTATAATTTCAAAGCTCTTTTCCAATATGCTTCTGACTTAATTCCACTTGCAGATTACTTTTTGTAAACTAACCTGCCATAAACTCTCTACAAATCCACATCATTAAATTAACCTCCTAAACAGTTGTAAGCAACACACAAACTGCTTCCTTACTTAACGTTCGGTTTTCTCTCACCTTCCCATGTTGTTCTATGTACGGAGGCTCTTCCTCCACCCATTTTTACTCAGTTTAGGTCTCTGCCCAGTCCCCAGAGGAAGATGGAACTATTTCTCAACCTGTGTATCAAATGGCTCTGTTCTGTCTCCTTCCCCAAATGCCTTCCAGTGTTATGATGTCTTTCAGTTCACAGAGAGGGGAGAAGTTTTGAAAAATCAATCTAGTGACTTACCCCCATAATCCCAGGTGGAGACCAACTGAGGAAAAGAATTGGGAGATATTTTTTTTTAAAGCCATGTTTCATCCCATGCCTGCAACACACGAATGCCTGAAGTGTGGCTGGCATTCATTGGTCAGATGTTAAAAAAAAAAAAAAAAAAAAAAAGATCTCTTTAGTGTATTTCTTCATTATACAGCTAAGAAGGGATAGAGGATTTATGAAACATTGCTAGTGATTTCCTTGTAGAGAGAGAAAACGGGACTGAATGAGAAGGGAAAGGAAAAAAGGGAAATTTCCTGTTGTCACTCTTCCCTCCACCCTCAGATGCTACGGATACTCAATAATGAATCTAAGAAGGTGAAAAAGATTAAAAGCTACCCACCAGCAACTAAGTGGAATTTTAGGTGGTAGCCCAAGGTCTAAAGGTTAGCTCTACAGCTCCTTACCCCCCTGCAGGGGGAGTGGAGGAACGGAAGAAGGATCTTCACTGAGTGGAGGATTCTATGTGACTGTATTTGATGTTCTTAGCACTCTGTCGTCAGAATCAGAGTGGCCCCCTCCCCAACAAGCAGACTCCAGCACCTGGTGGGGGTATAAGAAAAGAGGCGGGGTGGAGGGGGGAGAAGTAGAAAGAGAAAGATAAAAACATCAACAGCCATCTTGCCAAACTAACAAGTAAATCTATGACATGAAAGAAGGAAATTCACTGCACTAACCAAGATGGAAAGGAATAAACAAAAGATTACCTCCAAACAAAATAGGCCTCACGCTCACCAAATAACCCACAGCAACCATTCGAAAAGAAATTTAACTATGACTGTTATTTTTCAAAATTAGAGGTTGTCATTCTAAAATAAATGTTCAATCTCCACGGCTGGAATCCAGAGTGTTTTATTCCAAATGACTATCTTAAAGGAATCTGACAATGAATTCTTTATAAGAAACAGGGGAGAGAGAGAAAAAAAAAAAAAGACGTTTAAACTGCCCAATAGTGTGTGAAATAAGTAAATAAATGTACATAGTATTTAAATTTTCACGGTTGCAGCTAATAATTAAGAAGGTTGGTAAATACAAAAAACATTAAGCCCACACACAAAAAGAGTATCTTCCATATTAGGCTGCCTCGTATACTTTCCATACAGATTTAGAATTAAACCAACTCCCCCAAAGATGTGAAGACAATGTATGCAATTAATGGGAAAATCAACAGCACGCTAACAGAATTTACACTGAAGTCACATTCAACACATACAGTGAGCTTATAATAACCTCACTCCTAGAATACAATTAACGCCCCCTCTCTATTCACACCTACAAGTGGGATGAAATACGGGGATTACAAACCAGCAATCCGAGATAAGGACACCTTAGTAACGCACATCTGAACTTATTATTTCCTAACTAATTTGGGGTATTTTTTAAGGGAGGGGTGGGGAGGCAAATTTTTGGAACACGGCCAAATGCTTTTTAAAAAAATCGATTTTTTTAAATCGCAAATAAGACAAGCGATTATTTGTTGCCCCATTCTGATTCCCAGGCCTGTCACAGGAAAAAGAGCAATGACTGTCACACTCTCTAAAATTTCACACGCAAGGAGGAAACCGTGGAATTTAAGGCACACTCAGGGCAGACCAGCGGCACAGCCGCCTCCCGCGGTCACACCACAGGAATGTGTCCGATGGAAGCGGGCGCAGGAGGCATCGCCACCCGCGGGGGGACAGGTAGGCACGACGCGCGCCTGACTCGGGCGAGCATCCCCAGGGTCACCACACCCCCTCGCGAACGCGGGGGAGACACACCTCACGCCGGAGGTCGCCGCCTGTCCCCGACAGTTCGCGCCCGTCACACGCACACGGCTCCTTCGGTCCCCCTCCCGGCACACCGACCCAACCGGGGCTCCCAACCGCCCCCGGCGGCGTTGCGACCCCCACCCCACGCGGCCTTCGCAAGCCCCGGCCGCCTCCCCGGGCCGAGCCCCTGCGGGTCGCCGAGACCCTAGGGCCGCAGTGACCATTTGGGGGAGGAGCGCGGGGGGCCAGCGCGCCTCCGCCTCTCGCCACCGCACCGGAGGAGGAAAGCGAGCGCACGGCTCACCTGGCTGCGGCGGCTCCTCCCTCGCTCTGGGCTGGCCGAGCCGGGCTGGGGCCTCCGGGAGGGACCGCGGGCTGCAGGGCGGGCTGGAAGTCCGCGGAGGAGAGGAGGGGGAGGGGGCGGGATGCCGGGAGCCGCCTCCTTTCTCCGCCGCCGCCGCCGCCGCGGCTCCCGCAGCCAGGCCGGGCACCCTCGCCCCCTCGCCCACTTTCTCGCAGCCTCGTGGTCGGTCTGGCTGACCCTCACCCCCACTCACTCACTCACTCACACACACACACACACACACACACACACACGCGCGCGCGCGCGCTCCCACCCCCACCCCCACACTCACACCGGGCCGCTCCTCGCTCCCTCACTCGCCTGTAGTGCGCGCACGCGCGCGCGCCCCCGCTCACACACAGCGCGCGCGACGCCGGCGGAGACCGCCCCGCGCTCCCCCAGACCAAGGCGCCGCGCACCGCCCGCCCGCGTGCGGAGGACCCTCGCGCGCCCCGGCCCCGCCCTCCAGGCGCGGCGGCGCGGCGGGCAGGGGGCGGTGGCCCGCGACGCAAGGGGACGGGCCCGCCGCCCGAGCCCGGCCGAGCGCATCCGGCACCTGCGGCGAGCCCCGCCCTCTGGGCTGCGCATCCCCACTCGCGGCCGGCGTCGGCCTCCCGGGTGGGAGAGAGTCGGCGGAGCGCGCGCTGGGAGGGAAACGGGAGCGCGAGGGCGCTTCGAGGACGCGCTTTCCCCACCCGCCCCCAAACCGTCCTTCCTAAGGAAGGGAAATGGGGAGGGGGAGTTGGTTTGTTTCCAACTCGAGACCGCGAGATTGATTCCTTCCGTTGTGCACCCTCCCCGCCCTCACGTTCCCTCCTCTAGCCGCATTCACGCAGTGCCTGAACCCCGGCACCAGCCCACCAAGCTCCTTGGGGGACCGTGTGCGGTCGGCGTGTCCACGCCTCTGTCTCCGGCCCCGCCCGCCCACCTCCGGCGCGGCCTTTCCGGCGTCTCGGCCCGAGCCCCCTCCAGCTCTGGTCTCTCCCCTCCCGCATTCGCAAAGATTGGGAACAAAGATCAATACCTATGAGGTCCTTATCCGTGTACGGAATAAAGACATTGCCTCTGTACATTGTAAGGCGAATTTGTAAACTACAGTACATCATATATGCTAAGGCTTTAAGCAGGTTAAAAGATACAGACAGGGTAGGTGGTACAGCAGCTCTGCCACCTGGAAAGCAATATAAACCTTGGGGCACATGAGTTTCTTAACTTCCTCCAAGCCTTTGTTATGAAAAGCTGAGAGTGAATTCCAAGGTTGCTGTGAGAATGGATATAAATATATTCAAGTGCATTACTCCAGTGTTAATTTTCCTAGGTCTTAAAGAATGAAACTACAGGTAACAGATGACCGTGCTACTGTACCTGGCAGATTCATTTCCAAATAACCTTAGTCATTCATTACCCCTAGAGATCTCATATGTGAAATACAGCAACGTCCTAACTAGTTTGCCTTCTTACAAGCCGTATTCCATCCTCAGTCACCTAAGCCAACAAATTATTTTCCCAATCATTTTGTAAAAGGCGAAAGATTTATACGATCTCAAGAGAGAGAAACCAGGGTATATTTTATCCCAATCATTTTGGTCTGCCTTTTTTGCTGATATTGCTCTGCACTTAGTCCTTTAAGAGATCCAGCAAAAAGTAGGGTGGTAAAACTTCTGGACTCCATCAGAGTTCTAGTTCCACTCACGTACCTAATTTTAACTTCATATCTGAATCTGCTCAACTAGGAAAGTTGACCATAATAGTATTTTGCAGAAAACTCAAAAGTAGTTACCTCATTGGGTTGGTATAAGGAGTGAATTAGCTAATAAGTGCATAAGACTTAATGTCTGGCACAAAGCAAGTGCTATTGTGTTCGCTGCTGTTATGTTTGGCCACAGACAGTAACCTAGGAGAGAACAGTTCTCAAAAAGGACACTTTAGGGGAACAAATGTGCTATTACTACCTTCAGAAGAAAAGGGCAGGGGGGCCGGGAGCCTACAGAACTAAAATGTTGCCATTTGTTTCCACCCTGAAATTCAGTCTCCTGAAACAAAGTTTATTCAACCTAAAGACAAAGAAGAGAAGCATTCTGTGATCACCTTGATCACAGAGATGTTAACACAATGAGAATCTGGCAAAAGATACACAGGGTGATTGACACAGGGAAAAGGTTACACGACTGGCCCCCAAGATGATCAATAATATCTAGCCTATCCTTCAGTCCTACTGTAAAGAAACCTAACTCAGGGTAACCATGCACCACCACACAGAAAAAGGAGGATGTACGGGTGCCTGGGTGGCTCAATCAGTTAAGCGTCCGACTTCGGCTCAGGTCATGATCTCAAAGCTTGAATTATGTTCTTCAATACAAAGCCAAGGATATGACCAAATTCATACTTTATATTTTTGTATGAAGTAATGAAGGGGCAGAAATTATTTTTAGCATTTCGGCAAGGGAAAGCAAGGTCCAAAAATGTTCAGATTCTTGGACCCAGTCATAATGTTTGTGCTTTTATGGTCATTATATTTAGACAGGTATGGACTCGCATCTCCTTTGGGTAATGATGTATTCTCGAAAGTATTCTGGGGCACCTGGCTGGCTCAGTCAGTACAGCATGTGATCTTGGGGGCCTGAGCTTAACCCCTAAGTTGTGGGTAGACTTTACATTTAAAAAAAAAGTATTTTGGAGCACCTTGGTAGTTCAGACTGAAGCATCTGAGTCTTGGTTTCAGCCCAGGTCATGATCTCATGATTTTTTAATTCAAGTCTGGCATCAGGCTCTATGCTCTCTGTGCAGAGCCTGCTTGGGTTTGTCTCTCTCTGTCTTTCTATGTCTTTCTCCTACTCTCTCTCTCTCTCAAAATAGATAAACTTTAAAAAAAGGTATTGAGTAGCTTATCTTGGTTTAATTATGTGCCACTCATTTTTAACCATTAAGCTAATATTCTTCAGTAGGCTCCGGGGTTGTGTGAATCCCTTGAGAAGACATTATAAGTAACCTAGAATTTTAAGTCAGGTAAATCTGATTTGAAATCCTAGCTTTATGGCTGGTGGCATGTGATTGTTGCTTAACCTCTATAAGCCTCAGTTATCTCATCCACAAAATAGAGATTGAGGTAACTCAAATATAGTGTAGTATGTAGTGTAAGTCCTCAAGAAGTATTGGCTATTGGGGCAGCTGGCAGGCTGGCTCAGTCAGTAGACCATGTGACTCTGAATCTCAGGGTTGTTAGTTTCAGCCCCATGTTGGGTATAGGGAGTATTTAAAATAAAATGTGTATACACACACACACACACACACACACACACACACACACACAGGATATATGTGTATCTATAGGTTATATCAAAACAGTCAGATATCAAAAAGAAGTTATGCAATGTTTAGCTATGTGTACTAATAGTACAAATAGTTATTGGGATCCAAGCACCAATATTTAGTAAGGCTCTCCAGGGAATTCTAACATGCAGCCAAGCTGAAACAAAGTAGATGTTAGAATTAACTATATATGACTGTATACATTATCGAGGCACATTTCAATTAATTAATGGATTACCTGATAGAATGATAGCTAGATTTGCAGCAAGAAGCTTTTTTTTTTTTTAATTGTTTTAATGTTTTATTTATTTCTGAGAGAGAGAGCATGTGCAGAGGAGGGTCAGAGAGAGAGGGAGACACAGAATCTGAAGCAGGCTCCAGGCTCTGAGCTAGCTGTCAGCACAGAGCCCAATGCGGAGCACGAACCCATGAACCGTGAGATCATAACCTGAGCCGAAGTCGGATGCTCAACTGACTGAGCCACCCAGGCATCCCAAGAAGCACTTTTTAAGTGTTTTTATTTTTGAGAAAGAGATCATGAGTGGGGGGAGGGGCAGAGAGAGAGCGCGAGAGGGAGAAATGGACAGAGGATCTCAAGTGGGCTCTGTGCTGACCGCAGAGAGCCCCATGCTGGGCTCAAACTCAAACTCAGACTCTACAGACCAAAATTGTGACCTGAGGCAAAGTGGCATGCTCAACTGACAGAGCCACCCAGGTGCCCTGCAAGAAGCACTCGTAAAATTCTTGGCAGACAATATGAAGATATTAGGTGGAAAGCACATAAACTGTAAGGAGTTGATGAAAACACAGTCTCCCCTAACAAAGTGTCCAGGTTCAGCGGACTCCCTTTCCCTGATTCAACTTGTGTTGCTTTGGCATGTCTACACCATCCAGAAAAAACATTATTCACATATTATCTAGAGTGCCCAGCAAGCAAAAATCTTTAAGTACCACATAGAGACTATCTGGCGCAAATCTTCTCTTCCTGGGTTTAGACAAGAAAACAAGCTGGGATATGATGGAAATTAAAGTCCTCCAAGTAGTAAAGAGGAGATTGTAAACAGTAACGAATCCAGGATTGCGATCAGTACCTAAAATAGTATTCTTGGCATAGATGTGGCATTCTATGGCATATCAAATGTGGTTCCTGTAAAATTCAGGTGGGTGGAGAAAAGGTAGTTGGTGTCACATCAGTGGGTGTCACTAGCAAATAAGGAACAGTCAGTAAGTCGGTCGGGGCAGCTGCAGCGGATCTAGCTCTCCCCAGGGCTTCCTCTCCCTGAACCAGCCGGCTAGAACCAGCCCGACGACAACAACAGTCTTCACAGAATAGCTAAATACTGGTCTAGCCTTTCCCCACCCACATCCCTCCTCCCTTTCCGCCACTCCATTTCTACACATTAAACTGAGCGCCTCCTCAACTATGCTAAGAAAATGTCAATGCTAGACACAAAGGAGAATGGGGGGTGGGGGGAAAGGAGTGAAGAGCGTACATTGGCTGAACCAGAAGGAAAGGGTGTAAAGAAAAATAAGACTTAGAAGGAGGAGTAATGTAGGTTTCCCCCTCCTTGTTTAATTGTATCTGGCTGTTTGGAATATTTCTTTATCTCCAGTACTCAGGAATAACTTGGACTGCATGTTCAAAATGCAGACTCCTGGTCCCTCACCTTTGATCTTCTGAATCAGCCTGTATATCTGCATTTTTGAGCCAAACTCAAAGCTTTGAGAATCAGCCCTGAGCCTGCATTTTGAATTCACATCCCAAGTAATTCTTAGACCCATGAGACCTTTGAGAATCATGTCTTTACAAAAAATCATTTGTAAAATATTCTTTATTTAAAACCTCCAACATTTTGGGGCACCTGGGTGGTTCAGTCGGTTCGGCATCCGACTTCAGCTCAGGTCATGAAATCAAGATCGGTGAGTTTGAGCCCCATATCTGGCTCTGTGTCTCCCTCTTTCTCTCCCTCTGTTCATGCTCTCTCTCTCTCTCTCAGAAATAAACATTTAAAAAAATAATAAAACCTTCAACACTTAAAAAAAAAAACCTTCAACATTTTAAAAATAATCTCTACATCCAATGTTGGGCTTGAACTCACAACTCCAACATCAAGGGTCATACGCCCCACCAGTCAAGCTAGCCAGGCACCCCAGTTAAACTCATTTTAACTTCCAGGAATTGTGTGAGGTTAAGGAACTAGTGCTAGTCCCCTCTGACAATAGGGAAAATTGTGGCAACAAGATTAATTCACTGGTGGCAATTTCCTAGTCTCCCGATTCCATGTTCACTGGAATATCTCAAAAGTATATCAGTCTAGGGGTACCCAGCTGGTTCAGTCAGTTAAGCATCTGAATTCAGCTCAGGTCATGATCTCATAGCTCATGAGTTCAAGCCCTGCATGGAGCACGGCATGGTGCAGAGCCTGCTGGAGATTCTCTCTCTACTACTCCCCCCTACACACTTTCTCTCAAAATAAATAACTTTTAAAAAATCTTAATCTGGGCAGTGCCTGGCTGGCTCTCAGGGCTGTGAGTTTGAGCCCCACATTAGTTGTAAAGATCACTTAAAAATAAAAAAAGGAAATTTTGGGGACAGCTGTGTGGCTCAGTCAGGTTCAGAGTCCAACTTCAGCTCAGGTCATGATCTCACCTGGTTTAGGGAAACATGAATGAACTAGTAAACATTTCAACCACAGAAATGCTGACATTTAAACCAGAAACGAGCTGTGTGGATCTGTCACAATTTAGGTCACCAGTAGCGCCCGGAATTATTATTAACCATTAACATATTGAATAAAAATTCTAGAAGCATCCTAACAACCTATTACCATGATTGTCCTGGTCTGTTTTGCCATCTTTTGCACCTTGAAAAAGTTATACTGGGGCACTGAGTGTCTCAGTTAATTGAGCGTCTGGCTCTTGATTTCCGCTCAGGTCATGATGTGAGGGTCGTGGTATCGAGCCCTACATCGGGCTCTGCACTGAACATGAAGCCTGCTTAAGAATCTCTCACCCTCTTGGGGCCCCTGGGTGGCTTAGTCGGTTAAGCGTCCGACTTTCACTTAGGTCATGATCTCGCGGTTCGTGGGTTCGAGCCCTGCGTCGGGCTCTGTGCTGACTGCCAGCTCAGAGCCTGGAGCCTGTTTCAGAGTCTGTGACTCCCTCTCTCTCTGACCCTCCCCTGCTCATGCTGTCTCTCTCTCTCTCCTAGAAATAAGTAAAAATTTAAAAAAATTAAAAAAAAAAAGAATCTCTCACCCTCTTGATGCTCTCCCCCTTTTGCACTCTCTCTCTAAATATTTTTGAAAATTTTATTTAATGTTTTATTTATTTCTGAGAGAGAGAGAGGCGCAGCATGAGCAGGGGAGGGTCAGAGAGAGAGGGAGACACAGAATTGAAAACAGGCTCCAGGCTCTGAGCTAGCTGTCAGCACAGAGCCTGATGTGGGGCTCGAACCCACAAACCATGAGATCATGACCTGAGCCGAAGTCGGATGTTTAACCGACTGAGACACCCAGGCACCCCTCTCTAAATAAAATTTTTTTTTAAAGTTTTAAAAAGACAAAGTTAGACTGTGGAGCCCTGTTTAAGAGTAAATTCTTGTAGCTATCCTCAGTGCAAAGAAACAGAGCAATCTATATCTATTCTGTCCAAATTGTTACCTGCTGTATTCATTTTTCTTTTTCTTTTTTCTTTTCTTTGTTTAGAGTTTACTTTTGAGGGAGACAGAGCACACACAGAAGCATATGTGGGCGGGGCAGAGAGAGAGAGAGAGAGAGAGAGAGAGAGAGAGAGAATCCCAAGCAGGCTCCATGCTGTTAACACAGAGCCCAACACAGGGCTTGAATCCACAAAAACCATGAAATCAAGACCTGATTCGAAATCAAGACCTGATTTGAAATCAAGGGTCGGACACTTAACCAGCTGAGCCACCCAGGTGCCCCTCATTTCTTTTTTAAAATCATTTTTGCTCTCTTGGCTTTTCAAACCTGTGTTGATCATTGAGTAATTTTTTGTTTTTGCTTTTTTTTTTTACTTTTCTTTGCTTTTATTTAAACTTGCTCCGTCAACTCCACCTGAATTCCCAAACTCCTTGATTTTTTTCTCTAAGTCCTTTTCAATGTGAGTTGTATCCTAACAGCACGATAAAGCCAGACGAGAAAGGAAGAGAAAGAAAAAAGGAAAAGGAGAAATCTGTGTTGAGTGACACAATGGTATTACTAGACAAATCTCTAATACCTAGGTTCCGACCCTCTTACTTGTGACCCAGAACTTCTCTGGACAATCAGAATAGACAACTTAGACTAAGATAGAGGATCTATAATACTGGCTTGCTGAGTACAGAAATAGTGAATTAAAAATGTAGGCAAGAGAAAATTACCACAGAATCAATTGAAACATATAATTATATATCTGTCCCTAGTCTCATAATAAACCTAAAATATTTTAGAACATGGAATGTCCTCAGAACATATATATATATAATATATATATATATTATATATATATAAACACTTTAATCCTCATAATAACCCTAATGGATTTCAGGATCTCTTTTTTTTTTTTTTTTTTTTTTTTACAAATGAGCAAACTGAGGCACAGAGAGGCTGAGTAACTTGTCCAAACTCACACAGCCAAGGAAGAGGCACAACCATAATTTCCATCCAAGGATCATCACAGTACATGTTCCTAATCATTTATTATAACCCCTCCAAAAGCTATGAAATTAGGGTTTTTTCTGCAGTTTCCCTCCACTTCTTAGTACAGTAGTACCCCCTTACCTGTGGGTTTGATTTCTGGGGTTTCCGTTACCCCCAGTCAAGTGAGGTCAGGAAGCAGATAATCCTATCAATACAACTTAATTTATGTCATTGTGCCCACATCATTCACCTCACTTCATCTCCTCACATTCTGTCATCTCACGTCATCACAAAGAAAAGGGGAAGACAGCACAAGATTTTTTTTCTAAATGTTTATTTATTTTTGAGAGAGAGGGAGACACACACACAGAGTGTGTGCAGGGGCAGGGGCACAGATAGAGGGAGACACAGAATCCAAAGCAGAATCCGAAGCAGGCCTTAGGTTCTGAGCTGTCAACACAGAGCTCGATGAATGGCTCAACCCACAAACTATGAGATCATGACCTGAACTGAAATTGGACACTCAACCAACTAAGCCAGAGAGATCATATAATTTTTATTACAGTATATTGTTATAATTGGTCTATTTTATTATTAGTTTTATCTCCCTACATAGTTGGCAAATTAAACACTATCATAGGAGTATATGTATAGGAAAAACACAATATATATAGGCCTCAATATTACCAGTAGTTTCTGACATCCACGGCCGGGGGTGGGGGTGGGAGGGGAGTGTCTTAGAATGTATCCCCCATGGATACGCAGGGACAACTGTAGGTAAAATTTTATTCATAGATCAATGCCTGCTACTTTGGCTTATGTCTCCAAGGTCATGTACAAAACATTTGCAAATACATATATTAGAATTGGACACAGGGCACCTGTGTGGCTCAGTCAGGTTAAGCATCTGACTGGCTCAGGTCATGGTCTCACGGTGTGTGAGTTCAAGTCCCACTTTGGTTGATTCCCACTTCTCTCTCTCTGCCCTTTGCTCACTTCCACTCTCTCGCTCTCTCTCTCAAAAGAAAAAAAAAAAAAAGAATTTGACACAAAAGAATCCATTAGCCAAGCATAACTATAAAGATTCAACAGGGGCACCTGGGTGGCTCAGTCAGTTGAGGTCCGACTTCGGTTCAGGTCATGATCTCACAGTTCGTGGGTTCGAGCCCCGCGTCGGGCTCTGTGCTGACAGCTAGCTCAGAGCATGGAGCCTGTTTCGGATTCTATGTCTCCCCTCTCTCTGACCCTCCCCTGCTCACGCTGTCTCCCCCTCTCTCAGAAATGAATAAAAACATTAAAAAAAAAACAAAAATTAATACATGTTATTTTCCAACTACAGAGACCTTCCATTTTGATTAACAGAGTACTCATCCATTTAAGTCATAAATGAATTCACGGAAGTCATAGAAGCTTTTTTGATTAGGCTTTTCCTCAAAGTTTAAATACTAAAAACAAAACTGCTGCCTCATGGGAGACCATGAAATGTTTGGAAGGCTTAAAAAGGGACCAGCTGACACACAGGGGCCAAAAGGGGTTAGCAGCAACTCAGAGGTTAGCGGAGGGTTTAGTGCCTAACAGAGAGGGCAAAAGTAGGTCAGAGTCCCAGCAGTCACAGCTGGCAGAAAGTGATGTCACCCGAGAAACGTGGTGGGGGGAGCGGAGGTGGAATTTAAGGTGGGAAAGTAGAGAGACTCTTTGGAGGGGCAGACGGTGGGACGAGAGGCGAGGAATTTACAGAGGCGAGCTTAAATCAGCATTTCATAGGCTGATTACAGAAACAGCTGAAGCACCACTTCCTCCTCCCCCTCCCAGCCCGTGTTCTCCCAGGCCTCATCCCTACCTCCCATCACCATCAGACCCCCTCTGCTGGAGACAAAGACACCAGAGAAAGGAATGAGGAGAAAGACCCGCCTGAAAAATATTTTTGACAAAGGAGAGACAGGTGAAACAAGAAGTGAAAGAGAATTTTAATCAAATCCAGGGGAACATGATGGAGAGGAGGAAATAACAAAGGAGAGAGGCAGATTTAAAAAAAATAGTAGAAAGAAAAGGAGGAAAAGATGGCTGAAGGAAACAAAAGACATTAATGAATGGAGCAAAAGTGGCATTGGAAATGTAATCATAATAATTTCCAACTACTTGGGTTTAAAGAATGACGTGAGTAAAGAGCTGTGAAAGACTTTACAATGGCTGCAGTTAGAAATCACCGAATATACGCAGTTAGAGTTTGAGCAGCAAAGCAGAACTGGGATGTTCCCAACTGAGGCTTCCCTCCCAGCCCACATCCAAGTTCAAAGTTATGATGCCTCTGTGTATCTGTTTAGATTTAGAAGTTCTTACGCCCAAGTTACATATTTCATTCCAGGTGTAAGGAGCCCCTCTTTTTTTTTTTTTTAATATTTTTATTTATTTCTAGGAGAGCGAGAGAGACAGCATGAGCAGGGGAGGGTCAGAGAGAGAGGGAGTCACAGACTGAAACAGGCTCCAGGCTCTGAGCTGGCAGTCAGCACAGAGCCCGACGCGGGGCTCGAACCCACGAACCGCGAGATCATGACCTAAGCGAAAGTCGGACGCTTAACCGACTAAGCCACCCAGGCGCCCCTAAGGAGCCCCTCTTGAATTTTGTTAACAATTGTCATGATAACAATAACCATGTTAGGATGTGTTTCAACAGCCTTGCTTTGGGACCATGTCATGCATGTCACGTTACTTTTTTAATCACCACAACGGCAATTCTCTGATCCTGTTCAATCAATCTCTGATCAAAACCGAATGTCCTTCCCTTCTGCCCAATAGCTTTCCTATCAACAAAACGAACCCTCTTTTTTCTCTTTTAAGAACTGTTAACGCTCCCATTTGGATAACTAGGTTTTAAAATAAACCCCTGGTACAACCGCAATATACCTGTAACATACGTGTCAAGATACACCGTGTCTAGAAAGAAAGGAGAGAAAAACTAGGAACTATCTCGCCAAAGTACAAGAAGAACTAGGGATATATATAATGCTTATACCTGGAAGAATGTTACTTTTCTCCCCTCCTCCCTCGCATCAAAGTTCTGTCTTTTCAGAGGAGAGAATTTCTATTGTTTACTCTTTTGCTTTCTCATTCTGCCTTTTAAAAAATCTCCCTTCTTCTCTCTTGTTGCGACAGCTCTCTTCATCCCCATCTCATGTTGCCCCCCATATTTCCTTCAAACTTTGTTGTTTCTTGGCTTAGCCAGCCAGACTTCTACTAAAAACTTTCAGAGCTGGAATCGGAACAGTGCATTTGGCAAAAAGTCAGTCCCACATACCACAGAACCACAAACAAGCACTCTGACTGCAAAATCCTTTCAACGACACATTCCCGTTTCTCGCAGTCAGCAGTTCACACAGACCCATGATCGGCAATCAGCAACACATACATTCACATGCATTCGGCATGCACATGGCCTCTGCAGTCAGCTCACAAAGACACAATATCTGCAGAAAGGTCTTTTCCACGCACCATACACAGCCAGTATATTCTCTTCCCCTTTCATAAGCTCCTCCTGACTGGCTCTTTCTCCTAGCCACCCCCTCCCCTCGCCCTGCTCCCTGCTCGGCAGCGGCTCCCCTCCTCTCCCTGCAGTTCTCCGAGTCGTTAACTGCAGTGCTATCCATCACCCTCCCCATCAGGTCCTAAGGCGATGCAATTGTTTCTTGAAGCCCTCCTTTCACCGGGCTGAGAACTTGCTCCAGCAAAGGGACCGGCAGAACAGAATCGCCTTCTGGAACACACCGTGACAGGCTGGTTCCTAGTGCCCTAACTTGTTTCTACCGAGCTTAATTTTTTTTTCCTACTGAGCTTAATTTTGACATGGAAGCCTCGGAGAGAAGGCAGGGAGGAAAGAAAAGGAAGACAAGGAAAACAGAAAAAGAGGGAACAAAGTGGAAAAGAGAGAGCCCTGGTAGAAATTTTGAGAAGGGCAACTGGGACAAAGGCAGAGAAACAGACCTAAGAAGGAAACGGGAGAGCAGAGGAGGGGGGAGAGAATGGAGCAGGTGGGAAAGTAAAAGGAAGAACAAAGAAACAAGGTAAAAGTATGGCAGATTAGCCATTTCTCGGGTGTCTTGTTACCCAGTAAGTTATTGAGGTAACCCTAGAGGGAGGAGAGATTCGAGAAGGTTAAAAAGAGAACCAGTGATAAAGAAAACTGATGAGATTATGCATTGTGAAATTTCCTAAAAAGACAAAAGAGACAGCGTCACATAGATCTGACTCAAGGAAGATTCAAACAACCGATGTGAAAGTATGCCGTGATGGGAACGCTTGGGTGACTCAGTCCGCTGAGCACCTGACTCTTAATTTTGGCTTAACTCGTGATCCCAGAGTCACGGGATGGAGACCTGTGTTGGACTCCATGCTGGGCATGGAGTCGGCTTGAGATCCTCCCCGCCCCCGTCTCACTCTCCCCTCTGTCCCACTCATGTGCTCTCTCTCTCTCTCTCAAATTAAAAAAAAATTTTTCTTAAATAATGAAAGTATTCAGCAATGGTTGGAGAAAAGGGACATTTGCATTTCAGTTAAAACAGCAGCTGAGATTTGTCACAAATAGGGGCGCCTGGGTGGCTCCGTCGGTTGGGCTTCTGATTTTGGCTCAGGTCATGATCTCACAGCTGGTGAGTTGGATGCTGACAGCTCAGAGCCTCGAGCTACTTGGGATTCGGTGTCTCGGGTTCTTCCTGCCCCTCCCCCCTGCTCATACAGGCTCTCAAAAATAAACATTAACATTTTTTTAAAGATTTCTCACAAATATTGCATTATTTGGGATGTACTAAGAATTAATCTGTTACCTATCTGAAATTCAAATTTATTTGACCATTCTATATCTTATCTAGCAATCATATCCTCAGGGGATTCTGGAAACACTCAAGTCTGAAAAATATTGGGATAAAGTAAGAAGGCCTGCATTTATTTTTTTAATCTATCTATTTATTTATGTAAAGTACACTTCACACCCAGCACGGAGCCCACATGGGGCTGAGATCAAGACCTGAGCTGAGATCTAGATTCAGATGCTTAACCAACTGGACCAGCCAGGTGCCCCACAAAAGCCTGCATTTCCTAAGTAAGACCTCCATGCAAAGTTCAAATTCTTATCCCCATCACAGACATGCGAAGTTGAAATCCCCAAAGAAGGAACACAAGCATCTTTCACGAGCACTGGATAATTTTGATGCACTAAAGTTTGATAACTACCCATTTTCTTACCATTCTTCCTTGGAGCCCTTCATAAGTCTGCATAAAATGTGAAAAATTAACTAAACAAGGGAGTCATTAGACTGAGGATTAGATTAGATTGCTTCCATAAGCAAACCAAAATCAGCCCCTAAATGTCTCAAGATTACAAAATTGAAAGCTAAGGACAGTCAATCACAAACAGCCAGATCAACTTTAAGTGACTAAACAATTAATTTCCTTATTTTGGCCTTTTCTCTGGAACAATCTCTTCCAGAGTTTCTGTGGGTAGAGTACTTTTAACCACTTCGAGTTTGGTGCTGTCCAATTCAAATTAATTTTTGTTCAAATAAACTCTTGGGACATCTGGGTAGCTCTGTCAGTTAAGCATCTGACTTTGGCTCAGGTTCTCCTGGTTATCATGGTTCGTGAGTTTTGAGTCCTGCTTCAGGTAAGCTTGAGCCCCATATCTGTCTCTCTTCCTACCTCCCTCTGTCCCTTGCTCACTTGCGCCCTCTCTCTCTCAAATATAAAATAAAATAAACTCTTAAAAATTTTAACATGCTTCACATTATCTTTTACTAGTCCTGGTGTTAGAAGAGGAAACCAAAGGAGGTCCCTGATAACCCCCAGGAGCAAAGATACCTGGTGGAGGTGCCCAGTGAGCCCAATGAGCTCATTACTTCTTCCCTGTGTCTGGAGGGTGCAGGCTGGTGCCCCTCTGAGCCTTGCTCTGGTGCTTTTTTGTGTTAGGAGCTTTCAGACTATATTTGAACATTTCTTTTTCAGGAATAGGCCAGAGCTGAAGTGGGTATGATTTTGCGTTGGGGGAGATCATCGAAAGAACATGGCCTTGGGCTGACTGGCAAGCTGGCAGTTGGAGGGCCCTCTCCCTCACCTTGGCTTTGGAACGTGCATCCGGCTTGCCTTCCTTATTCCCAGAAGCTGCTGCAAGGACACAGCTTTGAGATACAAGTGTGCTGAGACTTTCTGGACAGTAGATGAGACTAAACCCAGGCCTCTATATAAACCTCTAAGATTTGGCAAATAGGTGCACAGATCTACTCATCTTGAGGGCACCCAAGATGAGACTTTTAAGTATGTTCTCTTGCTTATAAAACCCTGCCACTTACCGATCTGGAAAGGACTACCTCTTCAGTGTCTCCCTGCCTACTACATATACGACCAATTTTGAAACCAACAATTGAAGCACCAGTGAGACCAAAGAAATGGGCCTTGGGAAAGAGGCACCTGAGTAGGAAATTCCATATTGGCCATTGACTTCTGTGCCATTGGGAGAGGTGGCTTCTATGTTTATTCTATGTTTAGAGGTTTGTAGATCATCACAGGAGTGTTGATAGGGAAAAAATCTGTTTTAAGATGACCAGCAAGACTCATAAGGAAATACCTGTCCCTGATCAAAGGCTCCCTCTTCCAGATTCTTCTTCCCACACTGCTTGTCTCATGCAGTAATGAGGAATGCGGAAGTAACAGGCTATAAATTACTCCCTCTGCTAATGCTCTGGGCTCAGACCTCTGGAGCATGATCTCCTCTGCTCTGAGCCCACTGGTATAAAATAAACCTCCTCCCTTCCAAGATCTCTGAGTGGCGCTTGGTTCTTCTGCCAGTGATCCAGACCAGATTTCCACAACAGTGTGCATATACCCTGAAAACATGGGTGGGTTTGATGTACTTATTTAAAGAACTGCCTTGTATACTGTAACAAAGACAGGGACCAAAGTCGGCCATTATGGGCTGGCCCATCCTGTACGCCGTATAGGTGGCCCCCAATACCCAACTAGAGACTGAAGCTTGAGTTAGAGTTGAAAGAAGAGTTATGGTGAGAGAAAGGCATGAAGCTTCCACTGCTCTGCTGGCTTCGGGGTTGGCTGACAAGGAGGGAGAGTAGAGTCATAATTTGGAAACCTTAGTTTCATTTATGAAATCCAGGAGGACAACGAATAGGGTCTGTGTGCCCGTGACAAAGCCTGGTTGGGATGCTAAGAGGTAGAATCCCTAAGAAAGTGATGACGACTGTGCCGAAGATGCTGTGGTGGGTCAGGGGGTGGGTTTGGGGAAGGGATGAAATGCCCCAGGCTGTCAACCCTTAAAACAAGAGGAATTTAAGTAGCAATTATTCCAAAATGCCAAGGGCACAAACTTACATTCTTTCTGTCTTTTGAAATTGTAAATCTTATCTTGTCTTTGAAATATAAACACCCAGAAGATAACCAAAACACTGCACACAGAGACTGAAGACAAAATAAGAAGGGGAAAGAAGCTTTTTAAAATACAATGCTATAAAATAAATGAATATATAAATAAATAAAATAAAATAAAATATAGTGTGATAGAAGTTCCCTTGCACCAAATCTAGCCTATAGCCTCCAAAAGATTGCAAATATCAGTAAGAAGCTTTAGCCATATGAGTGAAATAAAAGCTATCTATGTTGGGGCGCCTGAGTGGCTCAGCCGGTTAAGTGTCTGACTTCAGCTCAGATCATGATCTCACATTGTGGGTTTGAGCCCCACATCTGGCTCTGTAATGACAGCTCAGAACCTGGAGCCTGCTTTGTATCCTGTGTCTCCCTCTCTCTCTCTGCCCGTCCCCCACTTGTACTCTGTCTCTCTCTCAAAAACAAATGATAAAAAAAAATTAAAAATTTGTCTGTGTTGATGTATGTTGTATATAGGTGATTTTTTTTTTTTTAAACTCTGGAGGGTACTGCCAAAATGGATTTATGAAAGAGGTAAGGTTTGGGACATCTGAGTGGCTCGGTCGGTTAAGCTTCTGACTTCAGCTCAGGTCATGATCTCACAGCTGTAGAGTTCAAGCCTGGTGACCTAGACCCTGCTTAGGATTCTGTGTCTCACTCTTTCTCTCTCTCTGCCCCTCCCTTGTGCTTGCGCGCTCACACGGTCTCTCTCTCTCTCTCTCTCTCTCCCTCAAAAATGAATAAATATTAAAAAAAACCTCTTTAATCTAAAAAGGGATATTAAAAGTACATTGGTGCAAAATTAGAATTTGGTTTTCCTCTCTTTTAAAAGGACTTTATTTTCAATAATTTAAAAAATTTTTAATGTTTTTTATTTATTTTTGAGAGAGAGAAATAGCATGAGCAGGGGAGGATCAGAGAGTGGGAGACACAGAATCCAAAGCAGGCTCTGAGCTGGCTGTCAGCACAGAGCCCGACACGAGGCTCAAACCCACGAACTGTGAGATCATGACCTGAGCCGAAGTCGGAAGCTTAACTGACTGAGCCACCCAGGCGCCCCTCTTTATTCATTAAAAGTAATCTCTACACCCAACATCAGGCTTGTACTCATGCTCCTGAGACCAAGAGTTGCATAGTCCACCACCTGAGCCGGCCAAGCACCCTAAAAGGACATTTTCTCAGATTTTCGGTCTAATAAACTCTAAACAAAGCTTTTTCTTTATTTAATACATGAAACTTTAATGTAATCTGCCAAGAAAACAAAGATCTTGTGTTTTGTGTTTAGCAGGTTTTTGATTTCTTAAAAAATGGAGACTTCTCCATTAAAAGAACTAGGGTTTTTACTACTGTGTAATTTTTATTTTTATTTTCTAAAGTGATCTCTACAGCAAAGGTGAGGCTTTGAACTCACAACCCTGAGATAGAGTCATAGGCTCTACCAACTGAGCCAACTAGGCCCCCCAACTATGTAAGTTTTTGTGTATGTTATACTTCATGGGAAGCATGGGAAAAAGTGATGCCAAACTTTAATGTATATTTATATAAAATTCGCAAAAATCTAATGTTTTGGCAAGTGATCAGTCATAATTTAAAGTTTTTTTGTGTTATTTTATTTTTGAAAGAGAGAGAGAGAGCGAGCAGGGGCGGACAGGCTCTGAAATGTCAGAGCAAAGTCTGATGTGGGGCTCAAACTCACAAACTGCGAGATCATGACCTGAGCAGACAATAAGAGTCGGACGCTTAATGGACTGAGCCACACAAGCGCCCCCATCAGTCATAATTTTTAAATGCATGTCACAGAAATAACCAAATTCTCTTGTCAATTGCAATATAATTAACTCTTATCAAATCTTTAACCATGGCTATTTTATTTATTTATTATTTTTTAAAACATCTCTTTTTCTACCATCCCATTTTAAAATCTTGTGATTTATAGATACTTATGGTTTTACTCCAATGCTTTGGCCAAAAATGTTCCTGCAAATGTGCTTTGTCTTCGAGGAGATTAATGGAAAAGACTTTGACCAGTACAGGTTTCTGATAACCAATATTAATTTGCTTTCATGTGGGAAGGATATAATGAACATTTTTTTTTTGCTTGTTTAATTCCAGTATAGTTAGCAGTGTTATAGTAATTTCAAGCATACAGTAGAGTGATTCAACAATTGCATACATTACTTAGTGCCATAATGCACCTTTAGACAGAGACAGTGAGAGAGAGAGGGGCAGACACACAGGGAGAGAGAATCCCATGTAGGATCCTCGCTGCCAGCACAGAGCCCGACTCAAGGCTCAAACCCACAAAGCTGCAAGATCATGACCAAAGCCAAAACCAAAAGTCAGACACTTAACCGACTGAGCCACCCAGTGTCCCCCATAATGTACCTTCTAAAGGCTTCCCAAGGCTACCTGCAGAGCCCCACCACATGTTATGGGATGGTAGCCCGAGAATTCTCTATCCTCCTTCCTGACATTAGCAAAATGGACCATGACATTGATGATATACTGTGAAGCGTGTGGAGACGTTTCTGCTGCAGGACATTGTGCAAGCTTTGCTGTACCATCTGCTAGGACAAAGATGAGCAGTGAATTCATGGAAAATTCAAGGCCCAGGATCTACCATAAACTTTTTCGTGTCATTTAGTTCGGTGGATGCATGTTGTCACAGAAACTGTTTTATGAGATGCATGCCTACGCAACCCCTACGGATATAAAGGAGGTTCAAGCCTCTGCAGGGATTGGGGAGGGAGGGTGTTAGAGGATTTTACTCCTTTCCTGGTACCTCCTTCTCTTATGCCACCTGGCAAAGAAAGGGCATATGTGGGGCTGGGAACGGGAGCCGCAAGCTGCATTGAGAAGGTGAAAATACTGGGGAAGCAGATTACATCTCTAGGCATCTCCCAAGCAGGGCTACCACTTGAATATGATATATCTGTGACTTTGAAAGGTACGGCTTAGATACTGTGGCAGAGTCACCGGAAGGGGAGAGGACCCCTAGGATGTTGATCCTAGCTCTGGAATGGGGAAAATGTTGATATACCCCTAAAGGGTAAGAGTTCCCGGCAGTGTTCACATCATTAGGTGGAGCTTCTCAGGAAGGAATGAACCCCAGCCACCAATGAGTAAGAAACCTCAGGTTGCTGGCTGCTGATCACTCAGAAGCACTCGCCACAAACCCTTTGTATGGACAGTTGTGCTGCTCTAAAGAAATTAACCCTATGTGTTGGACAGCAGGACGCCAAGGATTAGATGACTCATGAGTGAGGCTTTGTGGGGAATGGATGTGTGGAGGGACATCCGTATTTGCCTGCAAGAGCCTGAGGCACTTTTTACTGCCTTCCATGTCCCGGCTCATAAGGCATTGATACCCCTGGCCATCAGGAAGGAGATGCCCTCGCTTAGGTATGAGCCCTAGCACCTGACCCTTTAGTAGATACAGCATATTGATTGGATGCATAGAAAGAGTGGCCACTGCAACCCAAGTGGGATGGGACATTGCCAAGGACTGTTCTTCAAATACAGCATCTTTGGTTAATGAAGTACAGTGACTTGGTTAATTCAGTAACAGCAGGTCACATGTGTTCTCAAGACAACCACCAAAAGGTCCGACACCACCCACTGGCGTTCCCAAATAGTGAGGGATTGACAAATTGATTATATGAGCCCCTCATTCTACCTTGTGCGGACCCTGCATCGGAACTAACCCATGCTTACCCTTGATGCTACACAAATCAGGCTGCCCCCTTTAGGGGGATTACAGAAGCAGAGGACCATGTTTGGACACCCTTGTCAGAAAGTGATAGGGAGTCACAGTGTAAAGGGCATGACATGTAAGGCTGAGCAAAAGATCATGACATTTTAATGAAGGTTCCATCTCTCCTTTAACCTGCAAGTGGCAAGGTTCATAGAAATGAAAAATGGAATATTAAAATATCAGATTATATTGCAAATATGTGGGGCACCTGGGTGGCTCAGTCGATTGAGTGGCCGACTTCAGCTCAGATCATGATCCAGGATCGTGAGTTCCAGCCCCGCATCCGGCTTTGTGCTGACGGCTCAGAGCCTGGAGTCTGCTTTGGATTCTGTCTCTCTCTCTCTGTGCCCCTCCCCCACTCACCCTCTGTCTCTCTCTCTCGCTCTCAGAAATAAATAACATCAAAAAAATTAACATGGTATGACTACAGTTAGATAAAAAGTTAAAAATACTTAAATTTTGGGGCGCCTGGGTGGCTTAGTCAGTTAAGCGTCCGACTTTCGCTTAGGTCATGATCTCGCGGTTCGTGGGTTCCAGCCCTGCGTCGGGCTCTGTGCCGACTGCCAGCTCAGGGCCTGGAGCCTGTTTCAGTCTGTGACTCCCTCTCTCTCTCTGACCCTCCCTTGCTCACGCTCTCTCTCTCTCTCCTAGAAATAAATAAAAACATTTAAAAAAAATACTTACATTTTTTTTATGTTGATTTATTTTGAGAGAGCACAAGGGAAGGGACAGAAAGAGGAGGGGAGACAGAATTCAAAGCAGGCTCCAGTCTCTGAGCTGTCAGCACAGAGCCCAACATGGAGCCTGAACTCACAGCCGTGAGATCACAATCTGAGCCGAAGCCGGACACCCAACCGACTGAGCCACCCAGGCGCCCTGAAAAAATACTTTTTAAAAAAATTAAATAAATTGCAAACAGGTAACCTTGGCTGGGAGGACTGAAGTACTGTCCTAATTTTTTTTTTTTAAATAATCTCTACACTCAACATGGGGTTTGAACTCACAATACCAAGATGAAGAGAGGTACGCTCTACCAACTGAACCAGCCAAGCACCCCTGTCCTAAGCCTTAATACACTTGGATTATCAACCAGTAAGTCTTGTTGACTCGTATGTCAGACTGGGGACCTCTGCCAAGGCACCCAATGCTGTGAAAGTGTGGAAGTTACAAGAAACAACCATCGCCCTGACTCTCACCATGGATCAAGTGCTACAGTATTGAGAACATTAAGCCTCTTCATGCCCGAGAAAGGAATCATCTACTGCAATTTGCAATGGGACATCCCACTGGGGTAAGTGACTTCCCTGGCATCCCTGGGTGAGGGGAAACTTCTCCATCTCTACTGGGATCCCACGGTCCTGCTGCAAGCCAGACCTGTTGAAACCTATCACTAACATAATACTTAACAATGAGACAGTGGACAATTTCTCCCCATGATCATGACAAGGCAGGGATATTTCATCTCATCACTGCTTTTCAACATCATACTGGAAATCTAGCTGATACAATTTAAAAAAAAGGGGATAGATGAGGTGAAAAGATTGAGAAGGGAGAAATAAAGCTGTCTTTATTCGCAGATGACTTGATCATCTATGTAGAAAATCCTGAAGAAATGACTGGGAACAAAAAAAACCCTCCTCGAACTAATATGGGATCATGGCAAGTTTGCAGAATACAAAATTATCACACAAAATTTAATCATTTTTCCATAAAGTGCAATAAACATAGGAATTTAACTTATCCATTAAAAAATTTATAGTTTAGGGGCGCCTGGGTGGCTTAGTCGGTTAAGCGTCCTACTTTCGCTTGGGTCGTGATCTCGTGGTTCGTGGGTTCGAGCCCCGCGTCCGGCTCTGTGCTGACTGCCAGCTCAGAGCCTGGAGCCTGTTTCAGTCTGTGACTCCCTCTCTCTCTGACCCTCCCCTGCTCACGCTGTCTCTCTCTCTCTCTCCTAGAAATAAATAAAAAAACATTAAAAAAATTTATAGTTTATTTTGATAGAGAGAGAGAGAGAGAGCACAAGCAGGGGAGGAACAGAGAGAGACAGAGAGAAGCCCAAGCAGGCTCTGCACTGTCAGCCCAGATACCAATGTGGGGCTTGAACTCATGAACTATGAGATTGTGACCTGAGCTGAAATCAAGAATCAACTGCTTAACAGACTGTGCCATCCAGGGCCCCTGGACAAGTGGAACTTGAAATTGAAAACATAATACCATTTACATTAGCACCTGAAAGGAAAAGCTTCTGTGTCTCCTCTGCTTGAAACACTTTCTGATACCAACTGTGTGTGTGTGGGCGGGAGAGGGGGTATTTCCTTCATTAATGAATTCTCAAACACTAGCTGGGCACCCTACAATTCCATCCAACTCTGACACTGTCTACCTGGACTCTGACACTATCAGCCTGGAGTTCATGTCCAATCCCACATGTGAGGGGCTCAGTCCCATAAGACCACCGCCATCTCAGACATCAATTGCAAATCCTGCCTCTTGTACTTCTAACAGCTATAAATCAGGGGTTCCTCCTTATGTTCAATAACTTGCTAGAATGGCTCACAGAACCCAAGCAAGTGTTGTACTTACTATTAACCATTTGTTATAAAGGCTACAGCTCTGGAGCAGCCAGCTGGTAGGACACAAAGGGCACGGATTGAGGGATGTGGGCACGGAACTTCCATGTCATCTCAGGCCATGCTACCCTCTTAGAACTTGAAGATGTTTGCTAACACAGAAGCTCTTCAAATCCCTTTGCTTAGGTTTATGGAGGTTTCATTACATGGGGGTAGTTGATTAGTTCCAGCCGTCTGATCACGTGGTTACTTCCCCTGGCACCCAGCACCCGTTCCCGAGGCTATCGTGTCATCTCATGAGCATTCGGAAAGACACTTATCAATTCCAGGGGTTTCAGGAACCATATGTGAGGTAATATAAATATTACTTACTATGTCACAGCTCACAAAAAAATGACATACTTATATATGTAAATCTGAGAATACACATGAGAACGACTACAAAACTCTGGGGAAAAAATCGAAGAATGAAATAGATGAGATAGTCTGTATTTATGGACAGGAAGATTCAATATTATCAAGATGTCAGTTCTTCCCAACTTGGTCTATGGGCTCAATGCAATCTCTCCCAGCAAGTTATTGTGCGGATATGTACAAACTGAGTCTTAAGTTCCTAGGGAGAGATGAAAGGCCCAAAATAGCCACTACAATAGCCAAAGAGAAAAACAAAGTTGGAAGACTGACACCACGTGACTTCGAAACTAACTATAAAGCTACCGTCATCAAGACAGTGTAGCATTGGCAAAAGAATTGACACATACAAAGTAACAGAATAGAGAGCTCAGAAATAGACCCATATAGATACAGTCAGCTGACCTTTGGCAAAGGAGCAAAGGCAATACAATGGATCAGACAGTCTTTTCAACAAACCATGCAGAATGGGACCTCCACATGCAAAAAAAAAAAAGAAATCTAGAAACAGAACTCACAGCCTTCTCAAAAATGAACCCAAATGTATCATAGGCCTAAAACCCAAAACTGTGAGATCCCTGGAAGATAACACATAACTGTGGGTATGTAGATGACTTTTTAGATATGACATCCGGTCATGAACCATGAAAGAAATAATAAGCTGGACCTCATTAAAATTCCAATCTTTTGCTCAGCAGAAGACAATGTCAAGAGAAAAAGAAGACAAGCCAGAGACGGGAGAAAATATTTGTAAAAGGCATATCTGATAAAGGACTGTGATCCAACGTATATAAACTCTTAAAATTCACCAAGAGAAAATGTATAACCTGATTTAAAAATAGGCACAAACCCTGGCTCTATACCCTATCAGGGAAGACATGAGGTGCTAAATAGGCATCTGAAAGAAAGCCCCACATCCTGGGTTATTACAGAGAAAGGTGAATTGGAATCCATGAGATGTCACTACGTAGCCATCAGAATGACCAAAATTCAAAACACAGATAACATGAAAGAAGGGCAATGACTGGGAGCTGTAGGAACTCTTGTTCATTGTTGGAGGGAATGCAAACAGGTTCAATTCTTGTGTACACTCTGGAGGACAATTTGGTCTTTCTTTATAAAAGTAAATAAATATACTCTTACTATATGATTTATTAATTATGCTCCTTGGTATTTACCCAAAGGAAAAACTTAGATCCACACAAAATGTTGCACACGGATGCTTAGAGCAGCTTTGTTCATAATCGCCCAAACTTTAAGGGACTTCAGTGGGTAAACAGATAATGACACTGTTTACATTCAGAAAACGGATTGTTGTTCACCACTAGAAAGAAATGAGCTATCAAGTCACAAAAATGCATGGAAGGAATCATAAAGGTATATATTACAAGTGAAAGAAGCCAATCTGAAAAGGCTACATACTTTATGATTCCGATATGTAATCTGAAAATGACAAAACTACAAGGCAGTCAAGGTCAGTTGTTAGAGATTAAAGGGGAGGGTGGGATAAATAGGCAGAGCATTTTGGGGGCACCTGGCGGGCTCAGCTGGTAAAATGTGATCTCAGGGTCATGGTTTAAGCCATAATGGATGTAAAGCTTACTTTAAAAGAGAAATAGAACGTTTATAGGATAGTGAACTAGTATGATACTCTAACATACATATCATGATACATTTGTCAAAACTCACAGAACTTTTTTTTTTTTAATGTTTTATTTATTTCTGAGAGGGAGAGAGAGCATGAGCAGGGGAGGGTCAGAGAGAGAGGGAGACACAGACTCTGAAACAGGCTCCAGGCTCTGAGCTAACTGTCAGCACAGAGTCCGACGTGGGGCTTGAACCCACAAACTGTGAGATCATGACCTGAGCTGATGTTGGACGCTTAACCGACTGAGCCACCCAGATGCCCCCAAACCCACAGAACTTAAAACAGCAAGAGTGAACCCTAACGTTAATTCCGGACTTTGGGTGATGTGTCAATGTAGATTCATCAGTTTTAACAAATGCACCACTTTGGTAGTAGAGGAGAGTGTGGGTGTGTGGGGTGGAGGGTATATAGGAATTCTCTGCACTTTTCACTCAATTTTGTTGTGAACATAAAACTGTTCATCTGAGAAAGGAAAAAAAGAAAGAGTGAAAGAGGGAGAGAAGGAGAGAGAGAAGGAGGAAGAAAGGAAGGAGGGAGGGAAGGAAGGAAGAAAGGAAGGAAGGAAGGAAGGAAGTGAAGAAAAAAGAAAAGCAGTGGGCTTACGATGGAACATGCTTGGGGTGCCTGGGTGGCTCAGTCAGTTAAGCATACAACATCGGCTCAGGTCATGATCTCATGGTTTGTGGGTTCGAGCCCCACGTTGGGCTGTGTGTTGACAGCTAGCTCGGAGCCTGGAGCCTGTTTTCGGATTCTGTGTCTCCCTCTCTCTCTGTCTCTCTGCTCACGCTGTCTCTCTCTCTCAGAAATAAATAAAACATTAAAAAAGTAATAATAATAAATAAAGGAAGCACTAAGTCCAGTGGGACTTGAACTCATGACCCTGGGTGTGTGGAGCGGGGGGTGATCTAGAATTGTATGCTCTACCCACTGGGCCCATCAAGCACCTTAATTGTTCCAGCATCTGAAGCAATCATTGCTACTGATGAAAATGGATCAGATCACTTGTTTCTTCATATGTCAGACAATAAAGTTCAGGACCACTTCTCATTCCCACTAAATTACTGATCCTTTGAATGTAGGAACTGTGACTGATTTATCCTTTTTTTTTTTTAAAGTATGTAATTTCTACACCCAACATGGGGCTCAAACTCATGACCCCAAGATCAAGAGTCACATGCTCTACTGACTGACCCGGCCAGGTGCCCTTGATTTATCTTTTTTAAAAAATGTATTTATTTTTATTGTTAGAGAGTGCAAGTAGGAGGGGACAGAGGGAAAGAGAGAATCTCAAGCAGGCTCCACACTCAGCACAGAGCCCAAGCTGGGGCTCGATCCCACAACCTTGGGACCACAACCTGAGCCAAAATCAAGAGCCAGAAGCTCAAATGACAGAGCCACTCAGGCATCCCCCCTGAACCATCTTTTTAAATTACCAGTACTTAGGGAAGTGCCTGGAGATGAGAAGCCAACCAGAATATAAATGAAGTACAGCTCTGATCATTAGGAATCTTTCACCCATCAGGCATAGTTCGAGAGTTGTGCTGCAACACCAGCAGTCACTTGTAATAATAGGAAATTGGATGCGGGGATGCCAGGAAAAGTGACAGAACTGCCTAGCTGATCTAAAGAAGTTATTTGCTGCCCTCTTGTGACCAGTTTTAGGAAATACAGCCTCACCCCTTCAAGCTCTACACTTCTTTCTGATGCACAGAAACAGTCCCTGTGCTTGCTTTAGGCCATACAACAGTACTACACTTGATCTTAGCCAAAAGGCTGAGAAGCGATGGGATACATACAACAGTAAACAAACCCTCTGTGCACATTGAGCCACTCATTGTAGTGAAGACACTCTAGAAAACAAAGGAGATAATACCCAACCTGAGTGATAGATAGATAGATAGATAGATAGATTTTTTTAATGTCTTTATTTTAAGAGACAGAGAGCGAGTGGGGGAGGGGCAGAGAGAGAGGGAGACACAGAATCTGAAGCAGGCTCCAGGCTCTGAGCTGTCAGCACAGAGCCCAATGTGGGGCTCAATCCCACGGACTGGGAGATCATGACCTGAGCCGAAGTCAGACACTCAACTGACTGAGCCACCCAGGCTGAGTTATAAAGGATGAGGAGAAATCAGCCAGCTGAACATAAAGATTGTGAGAAAGGTTATGGTGGAGGTGTGGCAAATAGAATGTAGTTTTTCAGAAGTACAAGTAATTCAGCAGGGGTAGAAACCAAAGTATGAAGGTACTGGTTGGTGGTGGGGGGGGGGGAGTTGGAGCAGTGGTGATGAGAGATTTTAAAAAATGAATAGTCACGGAGGTTCCTGGGTGGCTCAGTCGGTTAAGTGTCCAACTTCGGCTCAGGTCATGATCTCACAGTTCATGGGTTCGAGCCCCGCATTGGGGTGTGTGCTGAAAGCTCAGAGCCTGGAGCCTGTTTCAGATTCTGTGTCTCCCTCTCTCTCTGTCTCAAAAATAAATAAAACAACAACAACAACAAAAATGAACAGTCATGTATGCATACTAAGAATTCTATCTGTATACTGATATCTGTATACTGAAGATAAGGAATCTTTAAAGTCTTTAAGCCAAAAGGTGACTTAATCTAACCAGTGCTAGAAATACTACTTTTGTGTACACTTTGTGTTCTAAGGGTGGTTGGGGCCGGGGGCGGGGGGGGGGGGGGGGGGCACTGTAACTGAGAGTAACGGCTGGGCTGAACTGAACTGGTGATGGAAATAATGGACAGACTGGGTGGATTGGAAAGATCAAGGAAGATCAACAGGATTTTGACTACAAAGGGTGGGTAGGGAGGAGCCAGGATGATGGAAAAAGGAATGAGGGAGTCTGAGCATGACTCACCATATTTCAATTCAGTAGCTGGGCAGACAGTCAGGTGGGATGGGTGTGGGGACCTCGCAGGGAAGAAGATGGCACCATTTTAGACATGATGGTCATAATTGAGCTCACTCAACATTTATTCAAACCTCCTTCTTGCACGCCTTCTTGCATTAGAGGTAGGACACTAAAAGCTACATACCCTAGACTCTTCCGCAGCTGGAGTTTGAATGTTATTCAAGTTCGAGCAACCATGAGCACTGGCCTAAGACCTGTTGATGTCAAAACTCGGTGGAGTGAGGAGAGAGGCAGGGGGTGAGGGTGTGGAGTGTAGCCCCACCTGTGTGATTCTAGAGCCTGAGTGGTGACATGTCAGTTTGGAAGGAGGCCTTCGGATGGCAGGCGGAGCAATGGAGTCTCATGGTAGTCACTCCTAAAAGCTCAGCTTACAGTCTGTTCCCCAGCTTTGTCTCTTGCTGTTTAAATGATTCCATTAAAGCCTGACTGACTCAGGGTGGCTGTGGGACGTCCCAACAGAGAAGTAGAGCTCAGGAGACGGAAGTAGATTAGACTCAGGTGTGGATCTGGGAACATAAGCCAAAGGATGGAAAATAAAGATATAGGAGCAAATGTGACTCGTGAGGGATTAAATATAGTAAGACAATGGCCAGGGCAAACACCCCGAAAACTCCCAGTGAACAGAAGAAAAAGAAGTGTAAAACACATTGGATGGAGCAGAGAAAAAGAAAGATGTGGTGTCGTAGATGCCAAGGGAAGAGAATAGCTCAACAGAGCGGACTGGTCAGTTGTGCCTAATGGTAAGAAAACAAAAAAATGAGAGTAACATTCATCGAGATAATACTGAGCATCAAAGAGGACCTTGGGAGATAGCCTTCTGTGGTGTTGTGAGGACAAGGGAATTACGTTTCCAGGAAAGAGCAAAATACAAATGTTCCCTGCTTGGCACTTAACCTGGGCTTTTGACAAGACTCACTTTAACCTCAGAGATTAGACGTACTAGTAGTAGATTAGATATGGCTACACACTGTTTGCCAATCTTCCCATGAAGAGGTGGAATCTGTTGCTCCTTCCCTAAAACTGGAACTGACCCTGTAGATCTATTTTGACTGACAGAACGTAGGAGAGGGATATGGAGTAATTTCCCAGGCTAACCCTTAAGAGCGCTCCACTTCTTTGTTTCCTGGAATGCTCCGTCTCACACATGGCTGTGCTTTTGAAACCCAAACAAGTCAGGCGTAGACACTACAAGGAAGAGAACTGATGCCCACAACCCATCGCAGATTCCTGTGGGCAGCTAGCACCAGATGGCCATTGGACCGAGGCCATTCTGAATCTTCCTGGCCAACACCATGTAAAGCAGACTTACAGCCTGATCAACATACAAACTCAGGGGAAAGAATAAGTTGTTGCTTTCAATCACTAGGTTTTGGCATGGTTTGTTAGACAATACTACTAAAGGAACTGGGGAGAAGGATCTTCACGTGGAAAGCTATGAATGGTCTGTGAAAACCAATCAGTATGCAGTGTTTGAAAGAGCAGCAATGAACTCCTGCCCATCACCATCTTAAGGATGGCTCGCAGAGCCTCCTTCCCTCTTATTCCAGAAGAGCTGCAGGGCACCTTGCTGGCTCAGTTGCTAGAGCCTGTGACTCTTGATCTCAGGGTTGTGAATTCAAGCCCCATATTGGGTGTAGAGCCTACGTAAAAGTTACAGTTTCAAAAAAGGTATGGCTGACCCCACAGAACAACCATAAGCACATTCTAATTTCCCTGAGAGGAGAATCAGTTCCAATATTAATGGCCATCCAAACCATCATTTTGTTTTTAGAAATAGGTTAACTAGGTCACTAAAGAAGTCTATCCACAATGAAGGAACTTCCATAACTTTCCTTTAAAAATGTAAGCAACGTGGGGCACCTGGGTGGCTGTCGGTTAAGCGTCCGACTTTGGCTCAGGTCATGATCTCACGGTTTGTGGGTTCGAGCCCCACGTTGGGCTCTGTGCTGACAGCTAGCTCAGAGCCTGGAACCTGCTTCGGATTCTGTGTCTCCCTCTCTCTCTGACCCTCCCCTGCTCATGCTGTCTCTCTCTCTCTCTTTCTCTCCCTCTCTCTCTCTCTCTCAGAAATAAATAAAACATAAAATAAAAATAAAATAAAAAAATAAAAATGTAAGCAATGTAATAGCAAAATACTGTCCATGTTATTTCTAGCATATTTCAAATGTCTATAACAGAATGGCGGGAGTATAGAAAGTTCTCCATGTTTGCTAAATGAATAAATACATTTTATTTTTTTAAATAAATTTTTAAAGATTTTTTAAAAAGTTTTTAAATTTATTTTGAGACAGAGAGAGATAGAGAGGTGGGGGCAGGGGAAGGGGCGAAGTGAAGGAATCCCAAACAGACTCTGCACTACCTGCAGGACATGGGGCTGGATGGTTTATGAACCATGAGATCATGACCGGAGCCAAAATTGAGAATCAGACACTGAACTGACTGAGCCACCCAGGTGCCCCTTAAGATTTTATTTTTAAGTAATTTCCCTACCCAACATGGGGCTCAAACCCACAACCCTGAGATCAAGATTCAAGTGCTCTACTGACTAAGACAGCCGCCTCCAATTGTTTGATTTGTTTTTTATGGCCTACATTTCAAGTAAATTATAGTACTAATTTATGCAATTTAGTAGTGAATATTAAAGGATAATTCTGTGGTTTCCACATGAGTTCTGTTTCTTGCATCCTGTTTCTCCCTTTTTTCCTTCTTACTGTGTCTCTCCCTTCTCTTCTGTCCCCATACTTTCTTATAAATATGTTAATTTCAAAAGAAGTATAATCATACTTTTTAGCACATCACCTAGCATATGGTAAATGTTCCATAAACATAAGCCACTACTACCAGCTACTACATAATAATAGCTAATGCAGGGGTGCCTGCGTGGCTCAGTTGGTTAGTCTCAGTCAGTGTCCGACTTCAGGTCATGATCTTGTGGTTTGTGAGTTCAGCCCTGTGTTGGGCTCTGTGCTAACAGCTCGGAACCTGGACCCTGCTTCACATTCAGTCTCTGTCTCTCTCTGCCCCTCCCTGCTCAGGCTCTGTCTCTCTCTTTCTCAGAAATAAACATTTTAAAAATATTGAAAAACTAGCGAATGCATACTAATAGCTAATTTAGTCTTTATATAACCGTATCATCATTATAATACATTATTATATATTATATACATTTAGAAATATACAAATGTTATATTTATATATTAGATAAAATAGTTGTGTATTGTAGTACAGGACATATTAGTTATTTGTTTAGTAGCTTAAAACAGCAAACATTTATTTTCCCAAAGCTTATGTTGATGAGGAATACAAGAAGAGCTCAGTTGCATACCTCTGGCTCAGGGTCTCACAAGGCCATAGTCAAGGTGTTGGCTGGAGCTGCCATGTTCTCAAGGTCCAATTGAGGGACTTCCAAGTCCATTTCTATGGCTCTTACAGTTCGGAGGTTGCTAACTGTTGGCTAGAGCCATCCCTTCTTTCACAAGAGCATCTCTATAGAGTAGCTCACAGCATGGCGGCTGGCTTTGTTCAGAGCAAGTAAGGGAGCAAGAGATCAAAAGGAAGCACTAATGCTAGAAGCCAGGGTCTTAGTAATCTCATCTGGAAGATACCAGAGAGCCTTTGCTGCATTCTACTTGCTACTGGTCCCTACAGCCAGCCCACACTCAAGGGGGTAAAAAAGAATAGGAGGTGGAAATCATCACTCAGGCCATCATACAGGATGCCTAGCACACATTATCCATTATCATATATCATGTATATCATATAAATCTACCAAACTTAATTGTATTAGCTATTAATTACATACATTGAACTTTCCTGGTTTTCTGCCCATATTTGCATAGTCCTGACTTTCGACTTTTTATTTTTTAATGTTTATTTATTTGAGAGGGGGGATGGGGGAAGGGGCAGAAAGAGAGAGAGGGTGAGAGAAGTCCAAGCAGGCTCCATAGAGCAGATCCCGACATGGGGCTCAGATGTGATTATGACTTGAGCCAAAATCAAGAGTCAGATTCTTAACTGATGGAGCCACCCAGGTGCCCCCAAATTTTGACTTCTTACATGCTAATCTCTCTATCAGCCAGAGATGAGTAAGACTTCACCTCTGCAATCAAGGAACTCCCGGTCTAATTGAAAATACAGACATGCAAAAGAAAGAATAGAGCTGGTGACATGATTATAGAAGTAAATAAAAATGTAGCTCAGTAGAGAGAATGAGAAGCTCTTTGGAAGGAAGGGGTACCTGGCTGGCTCAGTCTGTAGAGCATCCAACTCTTCATCTCAGGGTCAGGAGTTAAAGCCCCACATTGGATGCAGAGCTTACTTAAAAAAAAAAAAAAATTATTCAGAAGCAGAGGAAACCAGAAAAGGTTTCTGGGAAGAGGCAGAATCTAACCTGGGCTTTGATGTACACATGAGCATTTATTTACTGGAATTGGGAGGGGATAGTTCAGAAAGAAAGGAACAGAAAGTGCAGAGACATGAAGAATTACAGCAAGTATGGGTTATTAAGAAGCGGGAAGTTGTCTGAGGACGCAGGTTTGCCAGCTTCTAACTCATGTACTGAATCCATCTTTTAAGTTGGGCTGTTACTAGGTTATTGCTTCATTCCTCCGCACATACTGCTCTCTGCCTCCTTTTTTCTCCCTCCCCACCTCGCATAACCCTCCTCTCTTCTCGCTTTCCTTTTATGGGATTTCATTTTGGCTTTTTTTTTTTTTTTTTCATGTTTTTAATTTAGTTGGATTGGACCGTAGTAATAAATTNTACTAGGTTATTGCTTCATTCCTCCGCACATACTGCTCTCTGCCTCCTTTTTTCTCCCTCCCCACCTCGCATAACCCTCCTCTCTTCTCGCTTTCTTTTTATGGGTTTTCTTTTTGTTTTTTTTTTTTTTTTTTTTTGCATTTAGGCCCTGGATTTAATTTAGTTGGATTGGACCGTAGTAATAAATTTTCTGTACATTTGCCCAGAGGCCTTCAGCTGATGGGTGTATTCTTTACAGGCCAATAAACAGATGAATAGAACCAGCGCGCCATTTCGCCTGTCTGCCTCCCTTCTCTTTCTTTGTACTTTCCCCATCAGCCATTGACTGCAGAGCCTTTCTGAAAACTAAAATTTTCCTATGTGACTCAAAAGATTAGCTAGCCTGCATTCAGTGGCTTCTGCACCTGCCAGTCCATTCCATGGAGGACTTTCCCGTTGGCTGGAGAATGTGCTCTCAGTCCACAGATCGGCCTGGGCTGGATGGGAGTGGGGAGTCCCTCCCCTGAGGCAGTGGGAACCTCAGAAAATCAGAGGCTCCCGGCTCAGGGTTGGGGGTGGGGGCAGTTGCTCATTTCTGACCACGGGTGCTGCTTGTAGTTCCCTGTAATTCGATGATAAACTGAGAGTGTAATAGAACAGAGGCTGACCAAAAATCACCTTGGGGAAAGAGAAATCGGAGGTTCTCCCAACCTGGGCTCTGAAAACAAACAGGGAATGATGCTGGAAGGACAGGGCCACCAGAGCTGCAAAACAGTCATGTTCTTGGAAGCTGTTAAGCACGGTGCACATAGATGGCGGCTCCTTCTCTCACACCATTGCTCCCGAGCTCCCTCTCCTTTCCTTCTAAGCTGCTGCTCCCTGCCTGTCTTCTCCCTCTGCCTTGCTCTGGACATTCTGTTCCATTTTCACTGCCCTAACTTCGGACTCCCTCCTACGACCGACCGACCCCAGGAGAGCACCCCCTCCCGCTGCCTGGGGAGGCTCTTCTCTGCCATGGTCTCTAGCTGGGCCAGCACATTGAGGTCATTGCTCTCCCTGCCAAATGACTGGCCTGAGTTCAGTTTGTCCATCTGTCTGAGCTTCATGGAAAACATGATTGTTGCTCTAAGCTCTCTATTATAGGTCCTGCCTTAGCTCTGCTTTGCATCTGCTTTTTTTGTTTTGATCCCCACCCCCACTTCCCTGCCTTTTCTTTCCCCCACCCGGCTCTCACCGGACCAGAATCACATCTGTTTTCCAGCCTCTGCATTCTCACTGCACAGTAGATGGGTGAAGAGCAAGTTCTCGGCGAGGCAGGTCAGGAAGAGCTGGGGTTTATACTCAGATTTGTTATAGACACTGACCAGAACCCATGTATCTCAGAGATGGGACTCCTCCATCCTTTGGAGGGGCCAAAGGTGTCATTTCCTTATTTCTGATTAGGTCCATTGCTCTCCCTTCCTCCCAAATAACTAATTTCCTTCCTTCCTCCTTCCCTCCTATGCTCTCTCCTCTCTCCCTCCTCTTTCTTACTTTTTCCTTTTCTAGTCTGTACTCTATTAACACAATCTGCTTTCTGTCTACCTATACTCTCCTCTAATTTAGCTCCTTTGCTCTCTCTATATATTGTTTATCTCCTGATGACCTAAAGGATACCTTGAAACTTGGACACTTTAAAATACATACAAGGTCAATGATTCCTCAGATTTGAGTTTCTGAAACTCAAATTTGTTCCCTCCAAAGTGGAGATATTTTTTTTTACCAGTCTAACCACTAGGTTTCTATAAATAAGAGCAAATAACAGACTTTTTTTTTTATAATTTATTTTTGAGAGAGAGGCAGAGAGTGAGAGGGGCAGAGATGGAAAGAGAATTCCAAGCAGGCTCCACACCATCCACGCAGAGCCTAACCTGGGGCTTGAACTCACAAACTGTGAGAGCATGACCTTAGCTGAAACAAAAATCAGACGCTCAACTGACTGAGCCACCCAGGCACCCCAAAGACAAAGTCTTTAAAGCTCCTGGATCAGAGAAGGGTATCTATATATTACATGAAGTGGTGAAAAGTACTGTTGGAAAATAAGGCCAGCAGAATGAACTTGGCTCCCAATTTCCTTTGGTCTCTGACAGCATTTTGTCCATAAGATTCCAGAAACCAAGATACTCAGCATAAGCTTAAACAAAGACAAAAGACAAAAGAAGGCTACCATGTCCTCTCACAGAGCTCCCTTACATTTCAAAAGGATTCAGAGAGTAGTGTGTTGTTCAACGTTTCCTAACCCTGAAACAGCCAACCCTCCCCTTGGACCAAACCTTATGCAGTATCTATCTGTTTGAATATGGAATAAATAGAATTGGGGGGGGGGGACAGGAGTGGAAGCACATTTTTGAATCCATGTGTCAAGAAAGAGGCAAAGAAAAAGAGAAATACAGGGATATAAAGTAATTTGTCAGTGTTGAAGTGATGAATGGCAAAAAAGGGGAGAGGGGAGGGTGGAAGAATAATTCAAACATGGAAGATGGCCAGAGAAGGGGCAGACTGTGCAAGGACGGGCTGGAGCTATTTAGGTAAGAAGAAACCTAAGGAAAAGTAGTTGGGGTAGAGGCTGGGGCCTGGGGCCAGACTGCAAGAGAGAAAAGAAGCTCATGGAAAAAAGGCAGAGGAGCAGGGGCCAGGCCTCCTAGGGAATGGCATATCACTCACTGGTGTGGTCATAACCTTTGGAATGAGGGTGTGAGTGACTGCAAATCCCCAGCCCCCTTCTCAGTCCAGCCCCATCATGCTCCTCTAGCCTGTCTCTCTCTCTCTCTCTCTCTCTCTCTCTCTCTCTCTCTCTCCCCCTCGCTCTCCCTCATCTCATTGTTTCAGAGTAGGCCAAATTTGAAGTCCTTCCCAGGGAGTGGCCCTGTTCATCTTATTCTCCGGCCAAAGTAGGAATAGCGCGAGGAGAGAGACACACTCAGCAGCCAAAGGACTCGGTGGAAAGAGCGGAGGAAAAGTACACAGTGAGTTGTTTGATCGTATGAAACCCTAAACAGACAGAGGGAGCGTGTGCGTGTGCGTGTGCGTGTGTGTGTGTGTGTGTGTGTTTGCTTGTTGAAACTGAAAGGCTGGAGGGGGCCATGGGGAATGCCACTGACTTAGAATTGAGTGAATATCCCAATTATCCATGGGACTCAAGAGGAGACACCAAGCTAAGCAGATGATCTGAAAAAGCCACAGGTATCAAAAAGGAAGATTAGCCACGGGGGGAGGGTGAACGAGGCCACAGAGGAGGGGCAAACATAGATCAGTGAGAACATAAAGTTTCCTCTGACTTGACAGAAAAAAGTAATGAGAATTAGAATAATGGTGAGTGATCAAAGAATAGAATTTGAAGGAGAAATAAATGTTGGATGAGAGAAAAGAGAGACGGGGCTTGAGTCACATGGGGGAGTCAGGAAAAACCCTGGGAAGACGAAGAGACAGGGGCCCTGCAGGTACCCTTGCCTGAAGCCAAAATGCTGATGTGTCCTTGAACTTTACAACCTCTACTCTCCCGACACCCTTGTTAAGATATGCTGCTCTTGGGACCCAAGGTACTTCTGTGTGTCACTGCGCTCCTCATCCCCTCTGGTGAGTCCCTACCTTTATTCTTTCCTTCCAACAATGCCAGTTCCTCAACTATACGTGTGTGTGGAGGTGGAGGTGAGCGGGCTGGATGGGGGAGGTTGAAGGAACCACGGCAGAGGTGTGCGGCTACTGAGTCCTAGAACAGCCATTAAAGAAAAGAAAAGGGGCGCCAGAGTGGCTCAGTCGGCTGAGGCTGAGCGTCTGACTGGCTCGGGTCATGATCTTGTGGTCTGTGGGTTCGAGCTCTATGTCGGGTTCTGGGCTGACAATGTGGGACCTGCTTGGGATTCTCTCTCTCTCCCTCTCTGTCTTTCCCCCACTTGGGATTCTCTCCCTCTCCCTGTCTCTCTGTCTCTCCCCCACTCATGCTTTTCTCTCTCTCAACAATAGAAAAACTGGCTATGAAAAAATGTTAAAACAAAGAAAAGAATGGATTTGTATCTGAGAAGAAAGGGCTGGGATGAGATCAGAGATGATCTCAGACTTGGGAAGAAGTTTCTTGAGAGTTTCGAACATGAAACACACACACAAATTCGTATTAACCACGAGAGGGTCACACACATAAGTGCACAAGAAAACAAACACCAAAGGAGAAAGAAATAGACACACAAGTGTGTACACAGACACACAGAGATGGCTAATAAGAAACTGGACCAAATTCAATTCATTAAGGGAAACCGTGGGAATATATATGCTCCCACCTAACCAGCATGAGCTCCTGCAGAACACAAGTATATTCACACGCACACAACGAAACATGTGCCAAACTACACAGTCAAGAAAAGTCATTGAGCTGGAAGATTGGCCACGGAAAGTGAAGCTTCAGACTTTGAAGAAATCCTACTCTATTTTATTTTCTCATTCTGTCAGGTATAGACTGTGAGAAAATCATTTTTGAGATTGTTCAGTATGATGTGGGGATAGGACTGGATACATTAGAAAGGCGGCTAGCCCCATCTGCCCAATGGGACCCCATTTATTCCCAGGAACTTATTTTTCTTCTTGAGTGTTTCCATGTCAGCACTAATGGTCTGAATAATTTTGAAGTTTTTAATTTTTGTTTTAAATGGGCTCCACGCCTAATGTGGGGCTTGAATTCACGACCTTGAGATCAAGAGTCACATGCTCTACTGACAGGGCCGGCTAGGTGCCCTTGATTTTTTGTATTGCACTCTATAGAAATCCAATGCAGAAAAATCAAGTGAATTATTTTCCCATCAAGTTCTAGTTCATCTTATAAAAGCTTTAGGGGGTGTAGGGCTGGAGTCATTTATCCCTTTTCTCTTTCCTCTGACACAGACTGGACACCACTAGGAGTCAGTGGTCAACGAGGAGGTATGTAAACCCTTGAATCTGGGCTCTTTTTAAAAAATATTTATTTAAGTAATCCATACCCCCAATGTGGGGCTCAAACTCACGATCCTGAGATCAAGAGTCACATGGTCTTCTGACTGAGCCAGCCAGGCACCCACCCATCTGCTGGGGTTCTTAACAGTATAATACAGATGAATGGTCCCAGGTAAAGAATCTGTAATATAAGAGAGAGACTCATCGCCAAATTATAGGAAATAGAATCTAACTCATCAGTTTTCAAAATCCTAATATCCTCTCAAAAAACTTATTTTTTTGACAACTGAAATACCTTCCCAAAAACCGCCTCCCTGCCTATCTCTCGTTTCTACTCTCATATATATATATATATATGAGAGATATATATATCTTATTTATATATATATCTTATTTATATATATGTATCTTATTTATATATATATCTTATTTATCTCATATCTCATATATATATCTTATTTATATATATCTCATATATATCTTATATATATATATATATCTTATTTTTCTCAGAAAACACTGCTAACAGAGAGCATTTTCTATCCATGTAACAACGGAGAAGCTAGCATGCAGACAGGATAAGAAGCCATCTCAGTATGCCAGTGAAATTCTGGCGCTGTCCCATTCATGGGACAGAACCCAAATTTGGTCTTCCAAAGGGCCACTTCCTTCAGCTGGTGAGGGAAACTCCAATTAACATCTCCACTCTGCCTCCAGACATTCAGCATAATTACAGTTTATCTCTAACTGTCTCCAACCCTTGAGAACCCATTAATGGGTCAGCAAGTCAAATTAGCAGATCACAACTGGCATTTTGTAATGAATTAGCATCAACTCAAATAAAAGTGGAGTACTTTGCAGATACATGACAAGAATAAAGTGGTCTCTTACTACTTTTGTTTCAATTTTCTATGTGTACAGTTTCTTCCTGTGCACCCTGGTACAGAGGACAAAAACAGAGAAACATGACCTTTTCCCTTTCACTGCTTTGGGTCCTTCAGTTGCCGAACCTACGACAGGGTTCAGCGTCAGCAAAACAATTCTGACTTCATTTCTCTGGGCTCATTAAGATCCAGTCCTTTTCTAGATGCTTGTGATGCTTTTCACCAGAAATAAAAGACCTGCTAAAAAGACCTACTTAAGGTTTCTTTTCAGAGAACACTCATGAACTCTAAAGAAACATTTGCACACTGTAGCTCATGGATGAGGCGGGTGATCTGAGGCTACACGGACAAACAGCACTCTATCCAGAAATTATGAGGTGACAGCAATGACACACTTTCAAGCCCTCTGCTCTCCCACTGGTTGGCTTCCATCTCTGTGAGTGGCTGGACTGGAATGCAGCAAGAGAGGAAGTGAACTGGCGGGCTGGCACTGTGTCCTGAACACAGTCCAGTCCCCTCATGGTTTTTGCAATGACTCGGGTTAGTGGTGTTTCAAACGTGCTGGGGGATTGGAACAGACTTGGATTTCTTTTACCAAAATATGTTCTGAAATAAGAAAGCTAATGTTCCTGTTATCATGTTAAAGATAAAAATCCCTGGGGCTCTGAGTGGCTCAGTTGGTTAAACGTCCGGCTTCAGCTCAGGTCATGATCTCGCGGTTCGGGGGTTTGAGCCCCGCGTCGGGCTCTGTGCTGACAGCTCAGAGCCTGGAGCCTGCTTCAGATTCTGTGTCTCCCTCTCTCTCTGACCCTCCCCTGCTCATGATGTCAATCTCTCTCTCTCTCAGAAATAAATAAAACATTTTAAAAATGTTAAATTAAAAAAAGATAAAAATTCACTTCTGTCAGATCTGATGACTTTATACTTGGATTTTTTTTTTTTTAATTTTTTTTTAAGAGGATGATGTGGGGCGCCTAGGTGGCTCAGTTGGTTGAACATCAGACTCTTGATTTCAGCTCAGGTCATGATCTCATTGTTCATGTGATTGAGTCTACCACCATCTGGTTCTGTGCTGAGCTGAGTGTGGAACCTGCTTGGGATTCTCTCTTTCTCTGTCTCTGTCTCTCTCTCTTACCTCTTGCCCCCCCTCCCCTCACCCTCTACTAGGGCTATTTCTCCCTCTCAAAATAAATTGCTTCAAAATATTTTATTTTTCTTTACCCTCTACCACAACAATCAATAGCTCTGACATGCTTTACAAAAATGTTATTCTCTCCAGATTTAACCTGACATTTAGACACTGAAGTTTAAGGCAAAAAAGTCAAAGGAAACTATGCGAATTTGCTGACCCCTGGTGGGCAAAATGGATTATACAACAAGCCATCTATAATGAAAGATAATTCTAGATGGGATATTTACTAAATATTTGGATGCCAGGGCACCTGAGTGGCTTACTCTATGAAGCATCCAACGCTTGATTTCGTCTCAGGCCGTGATCTCACATTCCGTGAGTTCAGGCCCCTGTTGAGCTGTGCTTGGCAGTGCAGAGCCTGCTTGGGAGTCTCTCTCTCTCTCCTTCTCTCTGCCCCTCCCCTGCTCACACACTCTTTCTCTCACACTAAGTAAACATTTAAGAAAAAAAAAATAACAAAAGCAGTATTAACATCTAAAAAATTTTTTTGATTAAATGGCCAACTTTGGCTCATGCTCTCCCAGTTCAAAGACTTGTGTTCGAGCCCCACATCAGGCCCTGTGCTGACAGCTCAGAGCCTGGACCCTGCTTTGGATTCTGTGTCTCCCTCTCTCTCTGCCCCTCCCCACCCCCACCTCTCTCTCATTAAAATTTTTTTTTAATATTTTTCATTTATTTTTTAAGCTTATTTATTTTGAGAGAGAGAGAAAATAAGAGTAGGGGAGGTGCAGAGGGAGGAGAGAATCCCAAGGAGCAGGCTCCATGCTCAGCCGAGCACAGAGCCAGATACGGGACTCTATCCCACAACCCATCTCAGACCACGACCTGAGCTGAAATCAAGAATCTGAACTTAACCGACTGAGCCAGACAGGTGCCCCTATTTTGCCTTTTAAAGCAGAAACAACTTGTTTTAGATAGCACTGTTATTTGTAGTTTCAATATAGTTTTCTTAATTTGTCTTAATAGATTCCACCTTAGGACCTGAACCGTTTATTTTTATTTCTCCTCCTGGCTTTACTTTCCCAGTGTTCAACTGCAAGGTACCCTCTGCCACCATTGGTGTTTCCCCTCCCCTCTCTTCACCTCACTTCTCACTGAGCATCAGAAAATCATCAACATCACCTTTTGTGGACACGCTTTATGTAAACATACCAGCAAACTGATCCAATTACCTCAAAATTGTAATGATCATAATCAGTGTCTTTGGTAAAAGACAATTTTTATTTCAAGTAAGTATTGCAAGTAGGTCGTCAACCCCTTGTCCTCACGACAAGCTATATGATCTTGGGTAAATTATTTGTCTGGTGCTCAATTTTCTCATCTGTAAAACCTGATTTAAATAGTGACTGGCACATGGTAAACCCAAATTAACTCTAGGCTTATTATCTGGTAGGACAATAAAATGATGCTACTCTTCCTTCCTATGCTTAATCTAAGTATCCATGAGAAAGGGGGTGCCTGCGGAGGATTATCTGATGGGCATATAGAGTAAAGCACACAAAGGGGAAAGGATATTCTAGCTATGACTGTATGGGGATATTCATGGAAGTGGCCAAGCGTGACATTTGTTTGGATTGTGGGGAAAGGACTTGGGCTGGGAAGCAAATGAAGACAAACAACCTTGGGATACTCGCTACGTGTTAGCAGTCGTGCTGGACAGTTTCTCTTACTGGGAGTGCAAGGATGGGAGGGGAGGGGGAACGCCCACAAAATGTTCTCTGGGGGCAGCCAAGTGGCTCAGTCAGTTAGCGCCCGACTCTTGATTTTGGCTCAGGTCGTAATCTTGCACATCGTGAGTTGAATCCCCACCTCGGTCTCAGCGCTGACAGCACAGACCCTGCTTGGGATTCTCTCCCTCTCAAAACAAATAAAGTAAAAAGAGTTTTCTAATGTTTGTGTATTCAGATGATGTGACTCCAGAAGCATTCACAGAAGATCCTAGTAAGCGACCCTTTGTATTTCTTTGCTTTCACACTGGGGCTAGAGGGACTGAGGGCGATGTCTGTGCGGAGAGAAACGAAAGTTACAAGAGGTGAGTGGGCACCCTGGGCTCGGGCAGACCCTAGTGTCTGCCTTAGGCACCACGGAGGCTGTGAACCTGCCCAAGCTTTTCTCTCCCGCCTCCGTCTCTGAGAGTCCGTCACATCGGCCCAAGAGGTCACACCCTTCACTTCGATCCTTCTTGCCTCCTTTTTGATCATCCCTTTACCCTCTTTCCCTTTGCCACTTTTCCTGCCTGCATATTTTATTCCCTGTGCTGTATCTTTGCAGATCTGGTGAACGAGCCCTCTACGGACGAAACAGGTAAGTTGTACTACAGATCTTTTAAAATGGCATGATTCTTGTTAATATTCACAACATTTATTGCAGCATTTGCAATTAAATATAAAATCCGATATTTTTATCCCGGAGAAAGGGACAGAAGGATTGCGGGTGTTTTATTCAGTGACAAGTGGGATAAAAGGAAAAACAGTCCCACTGGTTCTCTGAAAAAGATGAAACAAAGTGGATTCTTAGCTAAAATAAGGCATGTGTACTAATGTCAGTAGGCCACATATTCTCCAAAAAAATGTTCACGATTACCTCAACGAACTCTACTCCCTTGGATATAATACACAAACCCAGCCGTAGCCTTGACTTTGCCCTGATACGTCCATTTTTTCCACTCTGCCTTCCCCTTTGCCAATTCACAGCCCTCCTCACACCTGCTGTTTTGTGCCTTTTCAGTTCTGGCCGATATCGAGCCTTCCACAGATGACCTGGGTGAGTTCAGATCTGGGATCCCAGGGCCACTGGGGCCTTTCTGGGCTTTCCCCAGAGCCCATTACGGAAGGCGGTACAGCTGGTGAAGGTTCCTAAATAGCTACCACTACAGTTTGTGAAAATTCTTCCAACAGTTCAATTTAATTTTTTTAAGGTTTTATTTCTTTCTGAGAGAGAGACAGCATGAGCAGGGGAGGGTCAGAGAGAGAGGGAGACACAGAATCTGAAACAGGCTCCAGGCTCTAAGCTAGCTGTCCACATAGAGACTGACACAGGTCTCAAATCCACAAAATGTGAGATCATGACTTGAGCTGAAATCTGATGTTCAACTGACTGAGCCACCCAGGTGCCCCCCAACAATTCAATTTAAATGAGTGACATTTTTGATCCTCTCACAGGCAGGGACTGTACTAGGGGGTCTGACCTACAAAATACCAATGTGAGATCTTTCCCTCAAAGTTTCTAAGACCGGATGGCTAAAGACAAGATAAATATATACACAAATCAATGTTTGGTAAGATAAAAGGAAACTTTCTAGAAGTAATGGTTGAACCGATTCTTGAAAGAATGATTGGAGCCAGCCAGGCAGTCAAAGAGGGGACAGTATGCTCAAAGGTGTGAACACAAAATAGGGCTGGGCGCATTGGAGAAACTGAGTTTGTTTGTTTTTTTTTAAACATTTTAAAAAATGTTTTATTTATTTTTGAGAGAGAGAGACAGTGTGAGCAGGAGAGGGTCAGAGAGAGAGGGAGACACAGTATCTGAAGACAGGCTCCAGGCTCTGGGCTGTCAGCATAGAGACCGACACAGGGTTCACAGTCCACAAACTGTGAGATCATGACTTGAGCTAAAATCTGATGTTCAACTGACTGAGCCACCCAGGTGCCCCGGAGAAACTCAGTTTTTTAAATGATTAGGGTGAAATCTACAAGAAGCAAGGGGTAGGATGTGAGAAAAGGAGACAGACTAGATTATTTTAAAGAAATGGTTACTGAGAACCCTCTCCTGGGTTTACAGGAATATAAACCGGGAAACACAAAGATGAACAAAACTGATATCCTCCTACGAGATATTTTTTGTCTAATATACAAGATAAACAAATGGCAAACTTTAACTTTTTTCGGTTTCACAAAATGCCATAATCATGACGAGCAAAAGGAACTATGGAAAACTCAAAAAGAGTCCTTCGGGGGGGCGCCTGGGTGGCTTAGTCGGTTAAGCGTCCGACTTTCGCTTAGGTCATGATCTCGAGGTTCGTGGGTTCGAGCCCCGCGTCGGGCTCTGTGCTGACTGCCAGCTCAGAGCCTGGAGCCTGTTTCAGTGTGTGACTCCCTCTCTCTCTGACCCTCCCCTGCTCACGCTCTCTCTCTCCTAGAAATAAATAAAATATTAAAAAAAAAAAAAAAGAGTCCTTCGGTATATTCAGTGCTTGGGGTTAGGAAAGGCTTCCAAGCAATTGACTAAGTTGCTTCTTGAAAGACCAGTAGAAGTGAATCAAGTAAACAAGGAAAAACCTTTGGCGTAAGGAAAACACTGTGCACAATGGGTTAGGATGGAAATAAAAACCAATCCGAGAATAGTTTATACAAAGAAAGATTCTGATCAGATTTGTGAATTAGAAACCCAGCTAGAATGCTACTGCAGTAGTCCCAGTAAAAGATGATGGCATGAACTGAGGTAGAGGTAGTGAGAATTAGGTGTGAACTGTTAAGTGAGAGGCTGAGATGATGTCCAGTTTCCGGTTGGGTAGCCGGTGGTACCATTCACTGAGGAACAATCTGAATTGGTAAAAGATAAGACAGCTTAAGATGTACTGGATTTGAAGGACCTTTGAGAAATCCGCAACCTCTTCCCTAAAGTGGCAGGTAGATTTACAGGTCTGGAGCTTAGAAGAGATCTGGGCTAGAAGCAGCACTTTGAGAATTCTCAGCATAGAAGCCTGCAATCGCCAACCAGGGGATAGATTAAGTCCCCCAGCATACTTCCTATAATATCCTGTCTTTAAACAACTCCCCCAATGGCACTGGTACACGTCACTCCCATGGTTAGTATATTCCCTCAAGACTATTCCCTCCTTACTCCTTGATTTATTAATCATTCTACAAGCTAAGCCCGTATTTAACTTGACCAGAGGTCAAGCCATGGATGAGATTTTTGCTATTCTTGGCTGAATAACACTTTCATCTAAGAACCTATGATGATGTATCTGATTTATAGAGCAGAAATTTTCCTTGATGACCAAGAGCTTCTACGGGATAACAATCTTTCTTCTCCTTAGCTCCAGGATGAAGCTCTTCCGGGCATATGGCTTCTGTCCATACTAAATTTCCTCCTTGTCAACAACACAAAGCTACTCAGAATGCAATTGAATTTTCAATTCTAGAAGAGAAAGGAGAAAGGCAAAATCAGATTTCCCATCCTAACTTCTAAATCTGTTCAGTTGTGTGGATCAAACAGTCCTCTGTGGGTTTTCTTTTAGAAGATAGCATTATCAACTCATTTTTTTACTTATGGGTGCCCCATATGGGCCCCAAGTGACTTGACAGTTACGGAGGTAGTAACTTCTAGAACTGGTAATAACTGAATGAAATTTCTGCCTTCCAGCTCCAGCCAATGATAAAAATACCACAGCAGGTATGATTGCCGTTGGCATATCTTTTTCTTCAGCTTTCTTCTTGGGGAATCCTTACCGCTTTGTTCCTTGAAGGGTACTTGCTATACCTTCTAGTTCACTTCCAATTTTTCTCAGAGAATATTTTTAGTGCCCTTCATTCATGCCCTCCTGTTTTTAAAGAGCTCCTGTCCTCAAGGTCATGGGGCAAAGATGGGACCGCTGTTGGATGATCCCAAAACAGTCCCTTCCTGAGCTACCTTTGGACTTTGTGTGCTAGTTAGTGTGTTGGCAACTGACTGCAAGGCCTCAATATGACCATAGGTGTTGTGGGCAGAGTTGCTTTCTCTAATGTACTTATGATTCTGAGGTTCAGCTAGGATTGAAAACTACCGAAACAGAAACTGACCCATCTAAGAGCTCTTATTCTCTAGAATGGGGTTAGCAGCATTTCATTGCAATTTGATATTTCATACGGCCACCTGGATAACCCTAGAAAGACTTTCCTAGAAGAACTCTCAGAGATTATTTTAACTACTTCTGAGTCCAGGTAGGAAAGCACCTAAATTTTATTTTAGCCCGTTTCCTACTGTTCTGCTTTGGTGAACAGGAAGGGCATTCCCCAACTTACAATGATCCCATGTCAAGACTACTTTGTATTTTCCCCACACCTCCGTACCTTCCTCCGTCTCTTTAACCCATGGTTTATGCCTCTCCCTGTTTTTCGTGTTGGATTTCTTCAGATTGCCGGGATGAAAAATTTGCTTGCACAAGACTCTACTCTGTGCACCGGCCAGTCAAGCAATGCATTCACCAGTTATGTTTCACTAGGTAAGGCATCCCAGAAATCACCTTCCCTGGGAGTGGCTTCATGTCAGTAATGATGCAATGATCACCCACTGCAGAACTTCAGTCTTTAATGGCACAGAAATTGTGAACATGGCCCTCTTAGCTATTCCTGACCATGCCAGATAGGACCTGAAGTCTGCCTGGAGTAAATACCAAAAACAGACGGACTAGTAAGACTAGATGCTAGAAAGCAAGTGAAGTGAAGGCTGGAGAAAGGGTAGTCATGACAGAAATACCAGCACAGCCAGCCTATGACCCCCACAGAGAAAGGCTGAAGCAAAAGATTCAACGCTGAATGTCAAAAATAGTGGAGAGGAGCATTAAGCTTGACTCCAGGTGGAATGTGCATTGTAGCACTAAGAGTAATTAATGCCATTCCATCCCCTTCACTCCTCTGGGAGGGAAAAAAATCAGCCCGAAATACTTAAGGAAATCCAGAAAGGAGAACAGACAGGGGAGAGTGGGAAGTACTGGAGCTGAAGAGGCACCCTCGGCCTCAACGCCACATGCTAGAGTTCCTCCCAATGGTTTTCGGTATCTCTTTCCTCAACCATGTTACTGGGTCTACGACAGCTTGCGACGTATGTACATCATCAACAATGAGATCTGCTCTCGTCTGGTCTGTAAAGAACATGAAGTAATGAAAGGTAAGATGACGTCTAGTTGTTTCGTGGGGAGGGGCAGCGATGAGAGAGGTAAGTGGAGACATGAACCTGATGGATCCAAAGCCTGGCTTTGGAGGAGGGCTTTAGGCCACCCCCTTAACTTCCATCAGTCCCTGCACCACGAAGTTCTGCTAAATAAGCTATCTAAGTAAAGCAGTGGGCTTAATATATATATACACAACCCTAAGAAAAGTATACCTGGATCTCTTTTCAGCTAGAGTGTAACCCCCAACGTCTCCTATAGATAGAGCTTTCTGAACCTCTAGCTGTTTTGAAGATCCTTCATGGAGTTCTAGGAGAAAAGGCCAAACCAGGGGCACCTGGCTGGCTCAGTCTGGGAATTCGAGCCCCACATTGGGTGTAAAGATTACTAAACATAAATAAAAACTTAAAAAAAAAAAAAAAGGAGGGGCACCTGGTTGGCTCAGTCGGTTGGGCGTCCAACTTCGGCTCAGGTCGTGATCTCACGATTAGTGGGTTCGAGACCCGTGTCGGGCTCTGTGCTGACAGCTAGCTCAAAGCCTGGAGCCTGCTTCAGATTCTGTGTCTCCCTCTCTCTCTGACCCTCCCCTGCTCACGCTGTCTCTCTCTCCCTCTCACAGAAATAAATTTTAAAAAAACATTAAAAAAATTTTTTTTTAAAAAAGAAGGAAAGGCCAAGTCAGCCATTACAAATAACATGGGCAGCCATGTTCACAAGGGAGAAAACTTCTCTAAAGAAAAAAAAAAGCTCCACTAATTTGGAGACGTTGATGTTTGGACCGGACCTAAATAAAAACGAGACAGGACATTTAGAAGCTGGCTACCTTTGAAACAGTTGATCAATTCCAGGAAATATTTACATGATTTAGTGTAAAAATTCAGAGGTATAGGAGGGTAGAAAACCTTGACAAAAACAATGAAAAGGGTCCAACGTGCGTGGTTATACCCTGTGCATTGTGGGAATACAGATACTTCTCACCTCCTCCATGGCCAGCCCCAAACGATAAGTGTGGCTGGTGCAGGACCACAGACACATCCCCTTCTGACTCAGCAGCTGTCTTGCACCGAGCTCCTGAGTAAGAGCTGTAGTTAACTTCGCAGAAGGAAACTTGCTAGTTGCCACCATGGGCCTTGTGCAAGCCAGCTGCAAGGGAAGCACCTTAAGATTGAGGATGAGTATCTGGGACTTAGGCACTTTCAAGGGTCTCGGGGGACTGACTAAAGTTAGCCATTTGAACCCAGTACACACTTAAGCATACAGTGAATAATTGAATCTCTCTCTCTTTTTTTTTTTTTTTTTTTTTTTTTTGGCTATTGAATAAGCCCATGATTAGAAGAATTGGGAGCTAGGCGTGTAGAGGAACCTAAAACGTACCGGCCACCTGTGCTAGGTACTTTGCATACATTATTTCATTTTAATAGCCCCAACTATATGGTTGAGGCAGGTATTTCATGCTTCTTTTACTGAAAGGGATAGTGAGTTAAAAAGTTAAGTAACTTTCTAGTAAGTAACAAATAACCAGTAAACTGCAGATCTGGGGTTCTAACCCAGATCTATTTCTCTTCAACCTTTCACTACAGCACACTGCTGTCTTCTCTTTCTTTTTCCCAGAGTTTACTTATTTACTTACAGAGAGAGAGAGAGAGAGACAGAGACAGAAACAAAGACAGAGAGAAACAGAAGCAGAGAGAGAGAATGCATAAGGAAGAGTAAGAGAGAGAGAAGCCCACGTAGGCTCCACGCTGTCCGTACAGAGCGCAAGGCAAGGCTCGAACTCATGAACTGTGAGATCCTGACCTGAGCTGAAATCAAGAGTCGGACACTCAACCACCTGAACCACTCAGGCACCCCGGGTCTTCTTTCTCCTAAAACCCCAGCCCTTGTTATCTTCCTGCATTCCTATCCCATTATGTTCTGCTTCTCTTCTAGATGAACTTTGCCGTCAGATGGCTGGTTTGCCCCCAAGGCGACTCCGTCGCTCCAACTACTTCCGACTTCCTCCCTGTGAAAATGTGAATGTGCAAAGGCCCAGCGGTCTGTGATGGTCAAGAGGCAGGAAGCACATGTGGGTGGGAGGAAGAGAATGCTCTAACAAGAGGGAGCTCCTTCTTCCAACCGTTGCTAGCTAACCCATAGATATTAGCATTTCTTAAACCAATCCCTTTGCAGTCTCTAGCTTTGGACCCCACTCCCAGATTTATTACCCCGACTGATAAAGTCTATATTATTGCATGGTTTTGCCGCTTCTCAATATCATAGATGCAGTAGATCAATGATAACCATGTGGCTTATATACAAACATTCTACACACAATTTCAAAGGAAAATAAACTTCTGGTTAATATTTGTGATTGAATCTGTCTGAATGAGATCTTAGGGTGGAAGAAGGTGTCACTACTTTGGCTAGTCATAGAACTTCACTTCTTTGACTTTCAAGTGTTTCCTAGATTAAGTCCCCATTCATTTACACGGTCCTCTTTACTCTCAGGCTAACTGTTTTTGCTAGATTTGCCTGGCAGGTCTTTCTGGGAAGAGTCACGGTAATTTGTATAGTCCCAGAGAATTCTCTGAAGCCAAGGGTTACACAATCCTACCAGCGATAAAGACCCAAGGTGAGGTCTGCTAAGCTTGGAGGCTGAGGCTAACAGAGGAGGAGGCCAAGTTAGGACTTGGGAGGAACTTGGGACTCATGGTTCCCTATTCAATTTTTCATGCAGCAGTCCAACTGGCAAGTAGGGCTAGAAAGTCCTATTTGTTTACTCACTTATGGTCTTGGGGGGTGGGGGTTAGCCCACCTCCCCAAATTAGACAACTTTTATGTTGGTCTGAATTCCCTTGGCTACTCCTTTCACCTCATTATCAAACAAAATCTGCAGAGACTATTGTGCAAATGGGTTCTGGAATAGCCTGATTTGCACCTTAAGCAGGACATTCAGACTTAAACTTTCAGAGGCAGAGAAAGTTTACCTAGTGGCTTATAAGAAAGCATAAAAGAAATAATATGCAGACAACCCACATTCTTAGCCTGGCTCTAACAGTGACCAGGAAGATTCAAGATAAGCCCAGGCTTCCATATTAGGTCCTGGTTTAATTCCCCATCTTTAACATGACAAGGTTAAATTTATGTGAGTTCTAAGGTTTCTTTTAATTCTGTGATTTAAGATTTAAATGCATCATTCATATTTCTTGAGGCCTACATGCAGTCTAATTCACAACCACCTTGTCTGCTGTAGGAGGGAAGAATATCCTATGTATTAAGACAGCAGTCCACAATGTAATAGAAAAAAAATCCCATTGTAAGTGACCATAAGATTACAGATCCTTCTACCTGAAGAGCTTAGTAACTTTCCAAAAAGGCCAATGAAGTTCAAGTAGGAAACAAGAATTTGGGGCATGTTATACACCACAGAATTCCACTCAAGAGCGTTGGATTCTTTTCATATTGGAAGAAAGCTGTAAATGAGGATCAAGCTGGTGAGGTTAAGAAACAATTTAGCCTAGTGGGATTTGCTCAACCGATTAAAGAGAAAGACGAGGAAATGACCAAAGCATGTAATCTCTCCTCCGCAGCTTCCAGAAGTAAATTTGCTCATATATAGACAGACATATTGGATGCATATTGTAACCGCTGTAGAGAAATCTCAGAGGCAGAGTTTCCAAGAATCATTTAAGACTCTCTCCACAACGTGACCCCTCCTACCCAGCACTTCAATCCCAGTTTTGTGTATATTGCAAATTAAGCATTTTAAAATAAATGTTTCTCATTTCCTCCTCAGAAAAGAGTGGTCTATGATCTGTTTCTTTTTCTCTTCCATGCCTAGAACTTTATCCTCCTTGAGGACTTTATCCCCCTTGGAAAAACAGAGCAGCAGTATCGCTCTATTCCACTATTCTCTATCATGCCCTTCCTCACTCCACAGTATTGCCACTGGTTCTCCAATACTCCAATTTACCCTCTCCAGAAAAGTCCTTAATTCACCAGAAGATTCCCTTTCTTTCCTGTTCCCCGTGAAAATCTTAACCTACTCACAATCTTGCTACGTAAAGCTTCATGCTTTCCTCTCTCCTCGTTAGCACGATCATGTTCCAGTGTTTTCCATTTCTCATTGTTCTTATGTTCTCTGCCTTCTTTACTCTTGAAATCTAAACCAACATTTCTTCTTCTTTCTTTTTTAATGTTGGTTTTTGAGAGAGAGAGAGAGAGAGAGACAGACAGAGCACGAGCAGGGAAGGAGCAGAGGGAGAGCGGGAGACACAGAATCCGAAGCAGACTCCAGGCTCTGAGCTGTCAGCATAGAGCCCGACGCAGGGCTCGAACTCACAAACCATGAGATCATGACCTCAGCCAAAGTCAGAGCTTAACTGACTGAGCCACCCAAGCGCCCCATGTAAACAAACATTTCTAACTTGTTTCCCATTTTTTCTTTCCTTATGTTTATACATTGCAACTTTCCCCTAAGGATGCTCCCAGGTCAGTTTCAGGAGGTTGTTTTGATCCTTTTCTTTCCCTCTTCCCCTTGCCCACTGGCAGAATTTCTTTCACTTCCTTTTTGCTGTTTTACACTTGCCTCATTTCAGGTTCCTGATGTTCTAGTTTTCATCCTTTGACACTCCCATTAAAGGATCTGAAAGCCTTTTTCTCTTTTAGGCATTAATATGAATATGGTGAGCACAAATGACCATTTTGTAACAAGGAACTTATATTTTGATGAAAAAGAATTATTTGAAACAAAACAGTGCATCCTTAATACTGGAACTAAAGGATTTGGTGAAAGGATGTTCAGGCAATTTTTGAGATTGAATGCCTTCCTGGTACCTTGAAAAATGGCAGCTTCATCTGCCTCTCCATGAGGTCCACTCTTGTTTTCTCTTCCAAAATTGAGTTAATCTGGCTTTTTCTATAAAACTTGCTTATGAAAATTCTCCTTTCTCCTTGAATGGGAAATTCAAGTGTGCACTGTACTCTAAATATAGCTCCATGCACACTTTCGCTAAGTAGTCTTTTGACTCACAGGCAGATGGTGTAAACCCCAGCTGGCCTCCCCACTTCTGAGTCTTACTTTTGATGACATCAAGGAGTGTGTGTTGCTAGCCACAAGCTCCTCCCCACTCTGCTTCGGGGTGTTTGTGTCTAACCAGATATGTTACCCCCCGTCAGAGGTGCAAACAACTTGCAACCTCTGAGGTCCTCCTTCCCTCTGCACCGAAGCAACTGTAAGAAAGAATCCTAAGAAGAAATACAAAAGATGGAAGGGCATCAGACGGGGGGGTTAGCAGATGGGAGAGTAATGATGGGCTGACATCAGAACTGGGGACCGGGATGCCAGAAGACAGGAATTCGCTGATCTGATGAGAAAAGGGAATTTGGAAAGTGCAGTCAGTGAAGAGGTTCCGAGAGACCTGGAACTTCACGGGGTAGAACGGAAAGACATTGGGAGCACAGTAGAAGGACTGTCCGTATGGATTTGTCAACTCAGGGAGGCAAAGATGTGGTTAAAAATACAAAACTCCCAACAAAAATCAGAATCCTGTATCATTTAGCATTTTCACTAACCAAGCATCAGGGAAAGTGACTGGTTGAGGTTCTCTGCGGTAGAGAAAGGAACATGTGGCCACAGTTTTTTTTTTTTTTTTCCTTTCTTTTTTTTTTTCTCTCTAAAAACCATTCAAGCAGAGCCAGAAGCAGTAGTCAGACGACAACTTCTGGTCAGAACCTAAGATGGAAAAAGCAAATGCTGTTTATATAAATAGAGGTGCAAAGCCCGTAACTTCCTGTTGACAAATTGAGCTTCACTTCACCCCAAACCCTCAACTTTTTTTTTTTTTAGATAGTTGATAAAGGTGGGTTTTTTTTTCCCTTTCAATTTGTCCAATCACTTTCAGCAAGGTTCTGGTTTTTTCCTCAGCCAGGGGTCCTGCTTTTTTTTTTTTTTTCTCTATCTCTGGTATTTTTCTTTCCTCTCCTTTTCCTTTCTACTGTGGGATCACCTTCCCACATATCTGTACTATGTAGCTTTACAGAGTGCATTATTAAATGTACCTAATAAGCCATGAGGATTGAATTCAGGATGATCTCTTAAATTTGTATAAGATTCACCTCCTTTCCTAACTCCCATCCCAAAATAAGGAACAGATGAACTTGGAGCAAATAAGGAGATATTTAATGAAAAATAGCCAGAATGATAATTAAAGTATTGATGGGCATTGAGGTATCAATGTGTCATTATATACTATTTCCTAATATGTTGTTCTGTCCCTAAAGGTCAAAGACAAGTAGTTGTAATGAAGAATAATGAGGGTGGCACAGAAAAACATTCCTGCCATTTGTATTAATTACATCTATCTATCCATCCATTCATTTCTGAAAATTGTTGAAAGTTTGGGAGGAAGAGAAAGTTTTGGGATTTCTTTCAAGATTGTGTTTATTTAAGAAATCTCTACACCCAACACGGTGCTTGAACTCAAAACCCTGAGATCAAGAGATGTATACTCCAGGAACTGAGCCAGCCAAGTGCCCCAACAAAGTACTATTAATACAAAGAAGCTTATGAAAATGTGTAATGTTGACCTCAAAATCAACAGGTGTTGAAAACAAAAATTACTTCAAAAATGTTCATATAAAATCATGAATGACAGCTCCTTGACTGGTTACTCAGAGAAACTAGTTTGCAGGAAGGTAATCTATAACTTGATAATGTTAAACTATGTTCACATGTTACCATTATCTCACAGAAACTGGGATGGAAAGATCTGGCGCAGTGTAGTAAGTGATAAAGTACAATAATTCATAAAAAATTATAAATTGAATTTGTAAGCACAATTCATTAGAATCATAATATGTTCCAATGACAGGGGCAGGAATAATTTCTCTCTTGCCACATAGCAACTAAAAAATGTGTCATAAAGCACCAGAGTGGTTCAGTCAGTTGAGCATCTGGCTTTGGCTCAGGTTTGTGGGTTCAAGCCTCACATCCGGCTCTGTGCTGATGGCTCAGAGCCTGGAGCCTGCTTCAGATTCTGTGTCTCCCTCTCTCTCTGCCCCTCCCCCGCTCACACTCTGTCTCTTTCTCCCTCTCAAAAATAATCATTAAAAAATATATATCATCTATGCATGGGGCATTTGCACTCAAATCAAAACGGTTCTAGGTATAATAAAATGTATATTTTCTTAAGGTTTCCTTATTTTGAAAGAGAGAGAGCATGCACACACAGGGGAAGGGCAGAGAGAGGAGAGAAAGAAAGAGAGAGAGAGAGAGAGAGAGAGAGAATCCCAAGCAGGCTTCATTCTATTGGTGCCACCAGGGGTAGATCTCACCAACCATTGAGATCTTGACCTGAGTGGAAACCAAGATTCAGAAGCTCAACCAACTGAGCCACCCAAGCACCCCCATCTTATTCATTTTAACACAATGCTGTCCTAAGTGAATAATTTTTTTAAAATGTTTTATTTATTTTTGAGACAGAGAAAGAGCATGAGTGAGGGAGCGATAGAGAGAGAGGGAGACAGAGAATTCAAAGCAGGCTCCAGGCTCTGAGCTGTCAGCACAGAGCCCGACGTGGGCTGGAACTCACCAGCCATAAGATCATGACCTGAGCTGAAGTCGGATGCCCAACCAACTCAGCCACCCAGGCGCCTCTGTCCTAAGTGAATACTTGTGTGTTCCCAAGTGAATAGCTTCTCTATGTAAATTTAAGGGAGTACATCTACCTTAGGAGTGCTTCTGAGAATTAACAAGATCATATATTCAAAAGGTTTAGCACCTGTAATATACATTTAATAAAACACTAAGATTTTTTTTCCACTTAAATGCATTGCTTTCTCCGTTACGAACTGTTTTTGAGTAGGTTGACTCTTCTATTCTTTCCCTTGTAACAAAATGAGAGAACCCATCCTTGCCAGCCACTGAGCAGGCAGGTGGGGAAACCTGCAAAGAGCATAGTTTCTCTATAGTTTAAGGTTTCTAATTTTAAATTTTTGCAGCATCCAAAATCTTCTTAATAAGACCGCCGGATCTGGGGATAGAGTTTGTAACTCCTGGCGGGTCCCTCCGTCTCTGGCACGATATGCCCTTGGAATGCACTGAGGGTTCGGCGCCGCTCTGCTGGGTTGGCGGAACTCGCCCAAATGCCTGTAACCTGTTGGCCCTTTCCAGGAGGGCACCACGGCCCTTGGGGGAGTCCAGAGGCAGCTGGTCTGAGGTGAGGATCTCTCCCCGGCCTCGAGGACACCGCTCCAGGGGCAGCTGTGTGCGCACAGTGCGCACTACTATAGTTTGGGCACCTCGGGGACACGCGCCTCGTCTGTTACTGTCCCTACAACCATAGTGGTCTTGTCATCTCGGCCAGAAAGCTTCAATTTCCAATGGTCCGGGAAAGACTGAGGCGACTGATGGGGGCGACTCAAACCAACTCATTACAACTTGGTTGAAGGTGTAATTGGTTCATCCGACCAGAAACCTATCCAGCTCCCCAGCCTTCGGCAGATGCCTGGGCTCTTGGGCTCCTTGCGCTCAAGTTTTCCCAACCTGGTGGCGGATGGCGATTCGCAGGATGCCACCTTGAGTTGCAATGGTCCCAGACTAAATTTCACTTAAATTTTTTCTTATCAGGTTGTTTTCCTTCCTTCTCTTCCTTCCTTCCTTTTTGAAGATCATATTTCATTCTGAGAGCAGCCCCAAGAGGTGGATATTTAAAGGGATCGTCGCTCCTATTTTTCTGACTGGGAAACAAGACTTTGAGAAGCGGAGAGGTTCCGCCAGCTGCGTAAAATTTAGCGCCGGGGAACCACCGCCGAGCTTAAGAATTCTAAAACTTAGGTTAATGTTCGTTCCATCGCCAAAGGAAGATTCAGGGACAAAGGTGTTTAGAAAGAAAATATTTTGACTTGCCAAGGTTTGTGTAAGAGAGTCTAGACTTTAACAAAGAACTGGAATAAAAAATACGGTATATTTTAAAAAGAAAATAGGCTCCTAAGTTAACGAAATTTACTACTAGTCTGTTCCTGGTGGGAAATACACAATTTTTAAAAACATGATTATCATATTCTTAAGGGCTACCTTTAGAAATCACCATTGCCAAAGATAGGTATGCAACTCTCGTCGCTAGGGGCCAGTCATTTAGAAGACCATTCAGGAGACTGAAGGCTGTATTTATTTTAGACAGTACAACTAGATGGTACAATCCTGCTTATTTGTTTTCTTGTTTATCTCTGGGTGCAGATATTTTGCCTGCTGAGGGATATAGATGGGTGCCCCCTTACTCAAAATTGAAGCTGAAAGCAGGTGTTGCTTGCTATCACACACTACCTTTCACCACCCAAGAAACTAGGCTACACGGGAATTTTTTACATACAGCCAGTTCTTGAGAGCTCCAAATCTGGTCAGAAGAGAGAATATGGGAAATGCCAAAGAGGTTCATACTTTTTCCACTTCTCAGAGGGATAAGAGTATCCATATGTCTTCTAATCGGTGTTTTTATTATTTTTTAAATGCCATCAGGAAATATAGCAAGTGCTTCAGAACACCAACTCTGGAGTTAGACCACGTAGGTGCAAATCCTGACTCTGCCATTATGACCATAACTTTTCTGTGCCTCAGTTTCCTCATCTGTAAAGGAGAACCCCAGGGTACCTGGGTAGCACAGTCATTGAGACTCTTCATTTCAGCTCATGTCATGATCCCAAAGTCTTGGGATCCCATATTGCTTACAAGCTCTCTTTCTCTCTCTCCCTCTTACTAAAACACACACACACACACACACACACACACATATATATGTTCACTAACTTAATTTTAAAAGGGGTGGGGTGTGGGGAGAACTCAGTGATACCAAGCCCTGGATCAATGTAAGATTAAGTGAATCATATGGTTAGAAGAACTGAAACATTGAGAACTTGACTATCTGTCCCTGACACAGGGATGGGGACACAAACTTGCGTAAGACATGCCCTCTTCCCTCAATGAGATCAGAGTCGCTTCTTGGTCATGATTAGTTTCTCTCTGCTTTGAAGGATACCTTTTTTTTGCCTCCTACAGCCACATACATTTTCTTGTTTTCTTTTCAGATTTCATTTCTGATTAGATATAAACCTGCTTTAATTTACTCTGCAAATGTATTGTGTTTCCTCCTGTTGAGAAACAAAGAAGCACTTAGGTTTGTGCAGCCGTGCCCATGGCCTTCACTTTCTCATTAGCACCGGCTCCCTACGTATTGGGCAGATGAACTTGCCATTTACACCTGAGTTCTTCCCTCCTATTCCCATTACCATTCTCCTGTCCCAGGGTGTGTATAACCTTTGCCTCCCTTACTAACGGACTCTCTCCTCTGCGTATACGTATTAATGGCTAACAGCATGCATGAAGAGAGAATAGCACTGTCATCATTTTCATCCTTTCCTGGCTGCTTAGTCCCTGAAGTCTCTGAATTAAACCATGATTTTTTTACAAATGAGGCAAAATTCATATAACATAAAACTATTTTATTTTATTTAATGCTTTATTTATTTCTGAGAGAGATAGAGGCAACGTGAGCAGGGGAGGGTCAGAGAGAGAGGGAGACACAGAATCTGAAACAGGCTCCAGGCTCCGAGCTAGCTGTCAGCACAGAGTCTGAGGCAGGGCTCGAACCCATGAACCCACGAACCCACGAACCGTGAGATCATGACCTGAGCCAAAGTTGAATGCTTAACCGAGTGAGCCACCCAGGTGCCCCGACACAAAACTATTTTAAAGAGTACAATTCAGGGGTGCCTGGCTGGCTCAGTCAGAGGAGCGTGTGACTCTTGATCTCAGGGTCTTGAGTTCAAGTCCCACATTGGGTGTAGAGATTACTTAAATAATTTTTTTAAGAGTACAGGGGTGCCTGGGTGGCTCAGTTGGTTACGCTTGACTCTTAGTTTCAGCTCAGGTCATGATTTCCCAGTTCATGAGTCTGTGCCCCACATGGGGCTCTGCGATGAATATGTGGAGCCTGCTTTGGATTCTCTCTTTCCCCGTCTCTCTCTGCCCCTCCCATGTTTCTCTCTCTAAATAAATAAATAAACTTATTAAAAAAGTACAAGTCAGTGACATTTAGAACATACACTATATATATATATATATATATATATCTACTAATAAAAGTTCATCACTGCAAAAGAAAACTCTATTTCCATTACATAGTTACTCCCCTATTCTTCCTCCTTCCAGCCCCTGAGCAACCACCAATCTGCTCAGCAGTTAAGCATCTGACTTCAGCTTAGGTCATGACCTCACGGTTCAGGAGTTTGAGCCCTGCTTCGGGAGACCTCAAGCCCTGTTTTGGGTGAGCCCCGCTTCTCTCCCTCTCACTCTCATGGGATTCTCTCTCTTCTTTCTCCACCCCTTGTTCACTTGCACCCCCCCCAAAAAAAAAAAAAGGAAAAAAAGGAAGGAAGGAGAAAAGGAAAGACAAAAGAAAAGAAATTCAAAAAAAGAGATTATCTTGGGAATGCAAACTGGTGCAGCCACTCTGGAAAACAGTGTGGAGCTTCCTTTAAAAATTAAAACTAAAACTACCCCATGACCCAGCAATTGCACTACTAGGTATTTATCCAAGGGATACAGGTGTGCTGTTTCGAAGGGGCACGTGTACCCCAATGTTTATAGCAGCGCTATCGACAATAGCCAAAGTATGGAAAGAGCCCAAATGTCCATCGAGGGATGAATGGATAAAGATATGAGATACACAAACACACTGGAGTATTACTCAGCAATCAAAAAGAATGAAATATTGCCTTTTGCAACTACGTGGATGGACCTAGAGGGTATTAGGCTAAGTGATATTAGTCAGTCAGAGAAAGACAAATATCATATGACTTCACTGAGAGGAGGACTTTAAGATATAAAACAGATGAACATAAGGTAAGGGAAGCAAGAGTAATATAAAAACAGGGAGGGGGACAACACATAAGAGAGTCTTAAATATAAAGAACAGAGGGTTGCTGGAGGGGTTGTGGGGGGGGATGGGCTAAATGGGCAAGGGGCATTAAGGAATCTACTCCTGAAATCATTGTTGCACCATATGCTAACTAACTTGGATGTAAATTATAAAAAATAAATTATAGAAGGTAAAAAAAAGGATTATCTGTATGGGGCATATAGAGCTAATGACAGAGTATATTCAAGACTGTCAACAGGGAGGGCTTAGACTTTTTTTTTAATGTTTATTTATTTTTGAGAGAGAAACAGACCGCAAGCAGGGGAGGGGTGGAACGAGAGGGAGACACAGAATCACGAGCAGGCTCCAGGCTCAGAGCTGACAGCACAGAGCCCACATGGGGCCCAGACACACGAACCGTGAGATCATGACCTGAGCTGAAGTCGGACACGTAACCGCCTGAGCCATCCAGGCGCCCCAGGACTTTTCTTCTCTTTATGCTGTAGCCGTACCTCCTGTATGGAGGTCTGAAGTAACCGGGATGTGTGGGAGGCAGGAGCATGTTGAATAAATTAACCGAAGTGTTGAGTGTACCGAATGGGTTGGTGGTGCTTTTTTCTAAGACTGCTGATGTCGTTGGCTCTCCCAGTCCCCCTGGTAAAGGGAAAAGACCTTTGTTGGTGCTTTCAGCCCACGTACGGGTGAGTGGAAGAAGAGAAAAGATGTGGGGGTCACGGGGGAGGAGGACACCAGGCTACCAGAATTTGGAGCAGCTGATATCAAGTAGTATCTCAAATCTCATCAACCCTACTGAATTCAATTAAATCAAGAGGGCTGTGATTTAATTACCAGTGACAGAACGATTATTGAGAAGAAAAGGCAATGATCAGGAAAGACTCTACAAAAAAAAAAAAAAAGAGGAAGAAGAATTTGCCAGTATGGTGCCAGGACTCCTAGAGTAGAGGGTAATTTGATTTCAACTGTTAGGGACCATTTAGAGAGACATAGAGTAGAGAATGGCAATCTACAGATAATATAGGGTCCCTAAAATGCTACACTTGCTTTGGGAACTGTCTTTTATCCCTTTCAGAGCTATTTTGTCAAGATTAGAATCATCATTCCTTATATTATATCACTGAGCAAACAAATAACATGGGATTTGGTCTTTGGCATGTACCTCCCCAAAATGAGAGAAAAAGATCTGTTATTTGGAGCGTCTCTAATTTTCCCTGGCATTTCAATGGGCCAAAAAGCAACGAGGCAAACACACGCCAATTTTTCAAAACTAGATGAGGTCATACAAACAGAGCATTTTAGAGAAAAGTCATATAGACACAGAATTTTAGGGCTGGGAGGGCTGGGAGGTCTTCTAGGTCAATATTTTTCAAAGCCAGGTGCCAAACAGACCACCTGCTTTGGAATGAATGGCTGCTTCTCAGAAAGGCAGAGAGTGTGGGCTGCATTCCACACTTACTAAATCAACCCTTGAGGGATTAAACACTTGGAATCTGCAAGGTTTTACACTCACTCACACTGAAGTGTGAGAACCTCCAAACTCCTCCCTCATGTTTAATTACTGATCAGAAAACCAGGTGCTCCCATGAGGTGCTGATGATCACATTTAATATTTTTGAAGCATCTGGCCATCTAAATATATGTTTAAAATAATATATTATAAAAACAGTTCTGTACAGATCTTCCATGCATTAGGCAACATGCAGAGTCCCTCGCTTACATTATCTTTAACAACTCTGCTAGCTAGTCATTTCAACTCTGAGCCTCAGTGTGCAGGTGTGAAAATTGGGATAACAGTCCCTGCTTCTTAGATTTAAATAAGATAATACACGCAATGTGCTTAGCACAGAACCTAGTATAAACTACACGCGCTATGATTACTATTTTTTGTTCTCACTTGACACGTGGGGAAACGGAAACATACTCAGACACCCTGCTAGGAAATGGTGATTCAGGTCTTAATGCACTCAATTCCAAAACCTAACTATCCCACTGTTCTCTACCATTTTTTGTTATGTGCATGATCAGTGAAGCTTCTTTAACTATTTTTCCCAGCAAAAATAGCTCTGTTTCTTCTGCCCTTTGCCCAGCCCTTAAGCTTTTGATGAATACTTGTTTTCTTGTTCTCTCCACCTCAGTGAGTCCTGGACAGCTGCCGAGTGAGTAATTCCTGTATGTGCTTAAAGGGCCTTCCCTCCACTTCATACCCCAGAGAAATTCAGTGAGGTGTCTGGCAGCCAAATGAGAAAAACAAAAATCAGGAAATGCAGAAGTAGAAGCACTCCAAAAACCACACTTTCACCCACACGATCCCTTTTTGGGCTTTTTCAAAAACAAGAAAGTATCATATTGAACAATCTACCTGGAGTCCAGAAATAACGGCCTGGGGGAGTCATTCTCTGAGCATCTTGGCTCTCAGCCCCAGGAATGTTTGCCCTGGAGGATTCCCAGGGGACCTTTTGGCCTCACACGCCGGCCAGAATGAAACCTCACCTTGGCCTTCCCATGCCGAAGATCAGCAGTGGTGAAGTCCAGATGTCCAAAGCGTCACACAGCCACCAGTGGCACAATTTCCAAGTCATATCATGTTTGTTAAAAATAAACTGACCAGGTTGTCCTGTGGTTTTTCAAGAGAAGTTGGTGAAGGGAGAAAGTAGGTAATAAGGAAAATACGTTTTAAAAATAGCAATAATGAAACCCCCAAAATTGTTTTATTCACACTCACTCCAAATGCCCGGGAATGAAAAATGTTATTGTAATCATGAGAGTAATTTTCCTTCCTTCCTTTAAAAGAAAAACAGGGAATATAGCTTTCTGAGGGAAAAAAAATGTTACTTTCTTACGCTGGACAAATCACACTTCTTTAATACTATTTAAAAAAATTTTAATGTTTTACTGTTTATATTTTTGAGAGGGAAAGAGACAGAGTACAAGTGGGGGAACAGAATGGAGAGGGAGACACAGAATCCGAAGCAGGTTCCAGGTTCTGAGCTGTCAGCACAGAGCCAGACCTGGGGCTCAAACTCAGAGACTGTGAGATCGTGACCTGAGATGAAGTCAGAGCTTAGCTGACTGAAACGCCCAGGTGCCCCTAATTTTAGAGACACAAGGGAGAGGGGCAGAAGGAGAAGAGAGGGAATCTTAAGCAGGCTTCACACTAATTGTGGAGCCCGACATGGGGCTCAGTCCCTCAACCCTGGGATCATGACCTGAGCTGAAATCTAGAATTTTGGACACTCAACCAAATGAGCTACCCAGACACCCCTTTGATAGCTTTTTATTTACAGCCATTGTGCAAGATGCTCAACTTCATTCAAAAGTTTTCCTTGATAAGCTTAAGTGAAATATGAATAATGTCTCAGTTTTATCTGTCATCATTGTTTTGTGATGAGCTGTCACTCAAACCAAACTAAACTAAGCTACTCATTGCTGCTGAAACCTATCAGGCCCATCACACAGTCCTTTGCTCAATGGTTTCTGTTACCTGGAGACAGGATGAAAAGTTTTCATCAGGCACATTCCATATACTCCAAGCACCGTGCTTTCATATTTACACATAGTAGCTATCTGAGCTCATGGCATTAAGTAGGCGATACATGTCGTGTTACTGGAATCATACAAGCATTTGGGATGCTTTAGGATCCATGCTTTCTATAGAGAATTACAGAACCATCATTTCCCAGATGTGTCCCCCATTCAAATATCCTATAAGAGAATAAAACAAATGCTGAACATCTGAGGATATAAACCCAAACAACCCATCTTGGGCTGAAATGTCTCTAGAATCTATGTTTGATTCTTAACACTTCCATGATGCTATATTAGCAACCATACTTGTATGCCTGTCAGATATGGGCTTACTCTACATACAAGGGAGCATAATAATCTTTGAAATCTTCCATGTTTTGATGACTTGTACTTTTTACATATGGGTAAAGAGGACAATAGGGAAAAGCCATACATGTAAGGAAAATGAATGTGTATATTATATTATATTCTACTCTAAATAATTTTTAAGATAAACAAGTTAAGGCATCCGGGTGGCTCAGTCAGTTCACTGTCTGACTCTTGATCTTGGCTCAGGTCCTGATCTCACGGTTTAGGGGATCAAGCCCTGAGGCAGGCTCTGCGCTGACAGTGTGGAGCCTGCTCAGAATTCTCTCTCTCTCTCTCTCTCTTCCTCTCTCTCTGCCCCTCATCTTCTTGCATACTCTCTCACAAAATAAATAAGCTTTAAAAATAAATTAATTAAATAAAAGTGCTCTCTTCCCTTATCTTTGGCAAGCGCTTATGTTCTAGGATAGCATATCAAATTTATCCTGTGGGTTTAATCTACTTCTGAGATAGTGTCATTAATTCATATTTAGGCATATCTCCAAATATGCATATGTTATTGAGAAATACAGGGCTAGATGTACATGAAGGTTCCTTCAGCTTGAGATATTATGATTCTGTAAGCTTTAGATTTGCTTCTCATTCATATTTAACTCTTTTATATTGTCATTTAACTATTACCTATTTTTGAAGCTTAAAACAAAATTATGAATTCCTTGAAGAACTGTAATGTGCACCATCATTCCCCTTCAAAGCTCAGCCTGATGCTTTCTCATAATAGGCCTTCAATAAATATTAACTAATTGAATGAATTTCAGTTTTCAAAGATCGTGTTCATAAATTACGTATAAAAGTACTTTTTAAATTGCTCTCAAAGGAGTAGAACATCAAAACGACCACAACAAAATTTTTTTCCCCAGCACCTTCACTGTCAAGTTGAACAGATTTAAAACATTGACACATGTTGGAGAAAAGCTTCTGTATATAGTCTGTACACTGAAAAGTAAGATTTTAAAATAAAATATACAAGAATGTACACTGAGTATTCCGTGTTGTGTTAATAGATGTTGCCAACATCAAGTCTATATCACACGTAAAGTAAATATCCACAGATAACTCTGCTTCAGAAATCAATTTGGAATATTTGACTCTCCCACACCCTCTAGTCTTGTATGATTCCCGAGATACAGCATTTAATTTCCCATTAAATGCTGAGACTTGTGGCCCATATTTGAACTGAGAGATGAGAAACATTCTGGCTAAAAACATGTCCCATAGATAGTCTCTTGACAAAATAAAGGGCTCCAAAGTGCATGTTTCAATTACATTTAGATTGAATTGCTTGCTGGACATTTACATGTTTTGTCTGGGAGAGAAAAGACGTCTTACATAAGTAGTTCGTTGAATTTGCCTGACATACGCAGCCAAACTCAATTCTAAACGATAGAATAACACAGGGGGACAGCCTTCCTCTGTAGCTTGGACGTGAAGATTCCCTAACTGGTATGGTCAACGTGATTAAGGTCTGTATGATGGGTTTTACTAGTATATGACAGTATTGCCTCAACAGTATGGAAGTCCGGCTGACTTGGGTTCAGATCTCAGGTCTAGCTTTTCTACTTCCCAGCTATCGGCTGGGCTTGTTAAATCACACAAAGTGAAAACAAGAATGAAATCTCTGCCCAACCAGAGGCTGAGCAGAAAGGATTGGCCCTTGGGGTGCCTAGATCAGGCGGTGGAGAGTGCCCCTCTTGATCTGGGGGTTGTGAGTTTGAGCTCCATATTGGGTATAGAGATTACTGAAAGAAATAAATGTCTAAAAAAAAAAAAAAAGACTTCTGTGAGGAGCTCTTGGGTCTTTTTAAAATTATAATTTCAGGGGCTCCTGGGTGGCTTAGTCGGTTAAGCCGACTTTCGCTTAGGTCATGATCTCGCGGCTCGTGGGTTTGAGCCCCACGTCGGGCTCTGTGCTGACTGCCAGCTCAGAGCCTGGAGCCTGTTTCAGAGTCTGTGTCTCCCTCTCTCTGACCCTCCCCTGCTCACGCTGTCTCTCTCTCTCCTAGAAAATAAATTTTAAAAATATTTTTTAAAAAAGTTATAATTTCATAATTTCACCCATAATTTTTAAGTGTGTGTGTGTGTGTGTGTGTGTGCACATGCGTGTGTATGTGTGCGTCATTCAGAGGAAATGTCATTCAGAAGGTGACTCCACATCTAGTTTTGAAAACAAAGACTCACACTTGTACACAAATCTTCCCTGCAACACAATAACCAAAGTGTGGAAACAACTCAAGTGTCTGTCAACAGAATGAATAAGTAAAATGTGCTAGATACATACAATGGAATGCTATAAATAAATATAAACCATAAAAAGGAATGCAGTTCTGATATATACTATAACATGGATGAATCTTGAAAACGTTATACAAAGTGAAATAAACCTGGGGCGCCTGGGTGGCTCAATCGGTTAAGCGTCTGACTTCAGCTCAGGTCATGATCACACGGTTCATGGGTTCGAGCCCCACATAGGGCTCTATGCTGACAGCTCAGAGCCTGGAGCCTGATTCAGATTCTGTGTCTCCCTCTCTCTCTGCCCCTCCCCTACTCACGCTGTCTCTAACTGTCTTTCAAAAATGAATAAAACATTAAAAACTTAAAAAAACAAACAAACACAAAGCGAAATAAACCAAACACAAAAGGAAAAGCATTGTATGAGAATGTCTCGAATCAAAAAACCATAGGACCTACAAGGGGGAGGGAATGGTGACGTATTGCTTAATGGTTAAGAACTTTCTTCTTGGGATGATGGAAACATTTGGAAAGACAGTGGTGATGGCTGTGCAACATTGAGAACGTAATTAGGCCACTGAGTTGTACAATTAGAAATAATCAGAATTGCACAAAATAAAAACAGACCAAAACCAAAACCAAACAAAGAGGCATGTGGGTCAGCAACGGGCCGGTTTTCTTATTTCCAGCTGAACAAAGGGGAGTAATTTTATAAAACTTTTTAAATATTTTTGAGAGGCAGAGAGAGACAGAGCAGGGGAGGGGCAGAGAGAGACAGAGCAGGGGAGGGGCAGAGAGAGAGGGAGACCAGAATCTGAAGCAAGTTCCAGGCTCTGAGCTGTCAGCACAGAGCCTGACGTGGGGCTTGAACTCAGGAACAGTGAGGTCATGACCTGAGCCGAGGTGGGAAGCTTAACTGATGGAGCCCCCCAGGTGTCCCAAAGTGGTGTAATTTGAAGAGAGAATATACTAAGGCAACTAAAAGAGTGCATACTGTAATATCATTCAGGCAGCTAGAACATTTTTTAAATATTTTTGGATTTAGTGATACTACTGTCCCTAAGAATTAATATTTATCAGGGCGCCTGGGTGGCTCAGTCAGTTAAGCGACCGACTTCAGCTCAGGTCATGACTTCGCGGTTCGTGAGTTCGAGCCCCGTGTCGGGCTCTGTGCTGACAGCTCAGAGCCTGGAGCCTGCTTCAGATTCTGTGTCTTCCTCTCTGTCTGACCCTCCCCTGCTCATGCTCTGTCTCTCCCTCTCAAAAATAAAAACATTTTGTTAAGAATTAATATTTATCTTCTTGGAGGATGTGTGTATGTTACTCTCTGGACAACTGGATGAAAATATGGTAAAGGCCCAGTTCATATATGAGGAGACAATTTAAAGGGATCAGATCACCCATGACCATGCCCCTACCGTGATCTCTGCAGAGGAATTTAGAGTCTCCTTTCCCCTTTCCCCAGCCGTCCATTCCTTCAAATTCAGTGCTAAAGGTGACTGGCTATCATCTACTGTCTTTCTGGTGCCCTGAGAATCTTTTCCAGAAAGAAAGATTTAGAGAAATACATGTCTCCAGAGAAACATGGATCCATGGGTGAGAATAATCCCGGGAAATACAAGGCAGAGTTTCCCTGTGGAAGTGAGAAGACGAGGCTTTTGGGCAGGAGGGGACTAGAATGCCCAAGAACAAAACTAGGAATGGGGTGTGGTCATGAGCAGACCCCCGTGAAGGACCTCAGTCTTTTGAAAATCTTTCTTAAACTATAAAAAGCCATAATTAACCTATTAATTTATATGACCTCTCTCTCATGTGTCGTCATCTTAAATTTCTCCAGCAGTCAGTGCAGTCTGCTGTGGGTCCATATTTCGGTGTGGTCTACTGGAGGCAAGTGAGAGAGAGCATTGTAAAGCTCAGCAAAGCTTGCTCACATGAAATCCACTCCCTCCTTTGAGAGTCTTTGAGGGTGCACTGCCATCGATCGGGCCATCTGTGGCTGGGTACCCATGGTGAAGCAAAATTGAATTTGCAATCCATAGAATCAGGGACCATGAGCACAGTTCAGGAGCCTACTATGTGTACTTTGTCTTCAAAGGGTTTAGTGTAATGTCTAACCATAAAAAGCACTCAAAACTATTAGCTGTTATTTGAATTAGCCCACTTCAGAAATTTCCCTTAATGTTCCAGGTTTACTAGAGTGAAGAGGGGGGATAGGACAGATAGGAAAGTCTAAACTTCTATGGTTTGACAAAAGGTGTGACTAGAAAGTTTCTGGGGGACGCCTGGGTGGCTCAGTCAGTTAAGCATCTGACTTTGGCTCAGGTCATGATCTCACGGCTCGTGAGTCTGAGCCCCACGTCAGGAACTGTGCTGACAGCTCGAAGCCTGGAGCCTGCTTTGGATTCTAATGTCTCTTTCTCCCTCTCTCTCTCTGTCCCTCCTCAGCCTGTGCACGCTCTCTCTCTTTCCCTCAAAAATAAATAAACTTAAAAAGAAAAAGAAAGGTTCTGAGTCAAGGAATGGAATGTTAGGATGAAGTGGCAAATATTTCCTTTCTTCCATAACCCAACCATCAAAAAATCTCAACCTGAGAAGGGAGCTAAGACATTGGCTATTTATTACCATTTCCCAGCCAGGAATCCTCCCACTGATCACAGACGGATCAGTCTCTTGTTATTTGATGTGTACTTGTCTCTCATAGCAAATATCACAGTTTCAATGACATATTTACAGATTCAGTTACTTGATTAATGTGTCTTTCCCACTCGAATGTAAGTTCCATGAGATCCTTATTGATTCATTCATCCAACATTCATTCAGCATCTACTATATGCCAATATTGTACTAGGTACTAGGGATATCACTTTGAGGGGAAAAATAAACACAAAAATCTCTCTGCTCATAGACCTAAGATTCAATGAGGAACACAGACCACACTATATCTTAAGTGACAACTGCTAAAGAGGAATATAAATTAGAGAAAGGAGAAAGGAAATGTAAGGACAGTGGGATAGAGTTGAAATTTTCGATAGAAATCATTAGGAAAAGCCTGAAGTATAAGGAGGTATTTGAGTAAAGACATAAACAAGGAAATCAAATTGTAATACCATAACACGTGAAGCTAGTATAACATTGTATGTTAACTATACTAGACTTAAAAACTTAATTTAAAATACCCATAATGAAAATTAATTCATAATTTTTTAAAAATCCATGATGATGGACAGGGAAAGAGCACTCCAGGCAGGGGGGCCAGTAAGTGTAAATGTAGGGGCGGGGGGGGGGGTGTGTGTTCTGTGAATAAGCAAGGGAGAGAGTTGAAAGCAATTATTTATTTATTTTAAGATTTCATCTTTTTAAATAATCTCTACACCCAAAGCAGGGCTCACACTTACAACCCCTAGATCAAGAGTTGTATGTTGTCTCAGCTGAGCCAGCCAGGTGCCCCTAAAGGTGATAATTTGTAGGTGAAGCAGAGGCAGATGGGACGGGGTCATGTGAGTCATGGAAGGGTGTTGCCTATTACTGAGAGAATAGGGAACCATGGAAAGCTTTGGCAGACGAGTACTGTGATCTAAAGGGTTTTAAGACGGGGCGCCTGGGTGCCTCAGTTGGTTGAACATCCAACTTCAGCTCAGGTCATGATCTCACAGTCCGAGAGTTTGAGCCCCACTGACAGTGAGCTCAGAGCCTGGAGCCTGCTTCAGATTCTGTGTCTCCCTCTCTCTCTCTGACCCTCCTCTGCTCATGCTGTCTCTATCTTTCTCAGAAGTAAATAAAACATTAAAAAAAATTTTTTAAATAAAATAAAGTGTTTCAAAAGGATTACTCTGATTGCCATGCTGAGAATAACCTGTAATTGAAGGACATGGAAGCCAGAAGACCAGAGGGGGACAGCAATCCAAGTTGCTTGCCCTGGAGGTGGTGAGAAGTGGTCATTCCTGGATTTGTTCTGCAAGTAGAGGTCACAGGACTTGCTAATGCAATGGACTTTAAAAGGAAGAGAACAATCAAGGAAGGCTGCCAGGCTGGCCTGGGCCGTGGGAGGGACGACACTGTCACGGGGGTGGGGAAGATGGCCAAGGACCAGCTGTGTTGAAACAGAAACAGGGGCTCAGTCTGAGCATGTTGGAGATGCCCCTCAGATATATATTTTTTTAATTTAATGTTTATTTTTGAGAGAGGCAGAGACAGAGCAAGCCGGAGAGAGGCAGGGAGAGAGAGGGGGAAACACAGAATCTGAAGCAGGCTCCAGGCTCTGAGCTGTCAGCACAGAGCCTGACACGGGGCTCAAACCCACAAACTGTGAGATCATGACCTGAGCTGAAGTCCAACACCTAACAGACTGAGCCACCCAGGCGCCCCACCCCTCAAATATTTTTTTTTTAAATGTTTTTTATTTATTTCTAGGAGAGAGGAAGACAGCGTGAGCAGGGGAGGGTCAGAGAGAGAGGGAGTCACAGACTGAAACAGGCTCCAGGCTCTGAGCTGGCAGTCAGCACAGAGCCCGACGCGGGGCTCGAACCCACGAACCGCGAGATCATGACCTAAGCGAAAGTCGGACGCTTAACCGACTAAGCCACCCAGGCGCCCCAGCCCCTCAAATATTTAAATGGGGATGCGGAGGAGGCAGCTGTTTGCATCTGTCTTAAGTTCAAAGAAGTGGTCCAAGCTGGAGTGATAGACTTGGGAATCAATGCATAGATGGTAGTTAAAGCCTTGAGGCAGGAAGCGAGCAGAGGCCCCAGCTGCTTTAACCTCACTGTACCCCCAGCACCCAACGCAGCTTCTCTCATGCAGTTAGGCATTAAGTAAGTGTCTATTGAATAAAGAAATAGAAAGGATTCACACTGAGGTGGGAGGGAGAAGCAAAATCTTTAATAGACCAAACTGCACGAGGGCAGAAATTGAAAGCCTTTTGCCTGAAAAGCCCAAACTGTTCTCCAAGTTCAACGGAGTCATTTGGACGCTGATTCTGTCTGACGAAATAAACACTTTTTAATGTTTTGGGATGCTGCTGCTTCCGACTTCAAAAATACCTGGCTTGTGGAAAAAGACAGCTTTTACAAAACTTACTCTTGTGCAGCCATCTAGTCTTCTAGCAATTCTTGTAATGCAGTCAGAAAGGGAGGGAAGGAAAATCAGCGGTTTAGGGTGCCACATTTCTATTCCTAAGTCCTACATGACTGACCACATAGACTTGCTTGGCCACAAAGCAGGTGTTAGTGCTGCTCTCTACTGAGATTCAGATACTGTTTACTTAAACAACGGAATAGATGCTTTCAGCTCACTGAGAACAAGATGCTATTTCAGTGAACATTACTATTATTATTATGCTTTTAAAATTAAAGATGTTATTGGTCACCAGGGTTACAATTTCCTAAGTGTCAATGGCTACTGTTTCCTGATGTTAACTGTGGAGGAAAGACTGAACTTTTACAGCTGCAGGCCTATGGGAACCTGTACATTAAGCAGAGTGGCCCTCAATCATTTTGCACACTCGACTCTGCCAATGACAGCCCCGCCTACCTTTTTTGGACCCACACGGGAGGAAGGCTACCTGAAGGTGATGATGCCTTGGGGGGGGGGGGGGGGGGGGCCTCAGAGGGTAAGCTCAAATTTGAATGTGTGGGGCCAATGCACTGCCAGGCAGAGCCAGTGAGGCAGCAGGACTTGAGGCAAGCCTTCCTTGGCCTGAGACTAAGAAAGACACCCTGGAATCCACAATGGACAGGTAAAGCCGGCTCCTCATGGGGGCGTGGGGGGGTTGCACGGGCTTTTTCCTCAGAGCAAATCTGCCTTTGCAGACTGGTAGCTCTCTCCTCTCCTCTCACACTCTGACTCACCACTTGGTCAATCTGCACATTTACTTCTCTGCGTCTGTCACATCTGTTCAGATCTTACACGTTGTGTACCTTTTTCTCTCTGTTCTCTGTCTCTCTTCCATATTCAGAGGGACTTCTACATGCCACACATGGACTTGTCCTGAGATGCATAGTGCAGTTAGAGATTCATTTCATGAAACGTTATAGCAACACTGTACTTATTAAAAACAGTAGTGGCAATTGTCATAATAATTTTGTCAGTATTCAACTACAAAAGGGCTTGTAAACTTTACTGGGGAGACTTTACTGACAACTTTAGTTACAGGAGATTATTTTAATGCCAATATTCAAAATTACTGGTGTGAAAGTCACTACGATGGCATGTACCTATTATTACAGGGAGAAAAAAATCAGTCAAGCAAGTTATTTAATGTTCATTGTTAGGCAGCTAGTGGCATTTTTACTACCTACCTAGTCTTTATTTTATTTTTTAAGTTTATTTTATTTCTTTTGAGAGAGAAAGAGAGAGGGCAGGGGAGGGGCAGAGAGAGGAGAGACAGAATTCTAAGCAGGCTCCACACTGTCCGTGCAGAGCCCAATGTGGGGCTTGATCTCACAAACTATGAGATCACGACCTGAGCCAAAACCAAGAGTGGGACGCTTAACCAACGGAGTCACCCAGGTGCCCGTACATATATAGTCTTTCAGTTTCACTTAACTTACTTCTTAAATGTATTTTGTAAGATTTTCAGAATGTTTTCACGTGCAGCCTATGATAAGTTATTATCATAACTTAATATAACATAACTTATTTTATTCCTACTTACTACAAATGTATGAGGATCATATTCAATCCACATACTTTATCTCAATTTAACTCTTTTCCAAAAAGTTTAACCTACAAAATTAAGATTTTTAAAGCAAATTTTTTTTTTTTTACAGATTTTAAGTAATCTCTATACCCAGTGTAGGTGTTGAACTCACAATCCCAAGATCATGAGTCATGTTTCATTGACAGAGCCAGCCAGGTGCACCCAGAATTAAGGTTTTTAATGGAAGATGAAATGTTCTTCAGTAAATTTTCTTGAGGGCAAAATGTCAAACGTCTGCTCAGTTTGCAATCAGATTTTGAAAATTAATCTGAGGTAGAAAGAGGCAAAGGGTCCAATGAAAATATTTGCACATAATGAAATGCAAAGTGATGATTAAATTAATAGTTGCAATTCAAAGACAAAAAAGGAGAAAAGATGAAATTCAAGAGGAGTAAAAGGGAAATATATAATTATCATTAAGGAAAATAAGATCTGCAGAGAGCATTAGTGACGGCACAGGACTTCGTCAGGATTATTTTTAAGCCGTTTGTCTCTGGTTTGCATTGCTGGGGAGGCAGCAGTGTTCTGCCTCAGGGGACACAGCTGTCCAGAGCAGCTGTCAGCCCGTGACCTTGAAGGACTACCTCTACAAAGTCCTTTGTACCCAAAAGGGAAACCAAGAGAACAGGGTACTGGAAACAGGCTCCTAGCTACCGGTGGAGGAAAGTGCTGGACCAAGAAAGTTAACTGGCGGGTCCAAATCAAGCAACTCGCTGATGGTGACGGATCACTTCTGACAGAAACAGTAATGGACTGATGTATTGTCACGTGAGGCAGAAGGCAAAAGTCTATCTGAATTCCTTTACATCTATCATGTTCTTTCCAGAACACCTTTCTTTCCTCCTGGTGGCAGATCCCCACACTATCTCCTGCTGGGTATGATGTGGTAGCCTGTCTGCCCCTTTCTCAGCCGTATAGCCCAGGAGGGTAGATGAGCTGTTTAAAGAAATGTCTTCAGTAAGAAATGATGCTTACTCTGTTTAAAACTGAGCCCCATGGGGCAACTGGGTGGCTCAATCGGTTCAGCGACCAACTCATGATGTCGGCTCAAGTCATGATCTCACGGTTGTGGGATCGAGCCCCACATCCAGCTCAGCTCTACACAAGTAGAGCCTGCTCAAAATTCTCTCTGCCTCTGTCCCTCCTCTGCTTCCACTCACATGCATATACACATTCTTTCTCTCTTGAAAAAGAAAGGGAGGGGGGCGGCTGTGTGGCTCAGTCGGTTAAGCTGCCCACTGGCTCAGGACATGATCTCGCGATTTGTGAGTTCAAGCCCTGCATTCAGCTCTGTGCCGACAGCTCAGAACCTGGAGCCTGTTTCAGATTCTATGTCTTCCTCTCTCTGCCCCTCCCTTGCTTATGCTCTGTCTCTCTCTTCTTCAAAAATAAATAAATGTTGGGGCGCCTGGGTGGCTTAGTCGGTTAAACATCCGACTTTCGCTTAGGTCATGATCTCGCGGTTCGTGGGTTCGAGCCCCGCGTCGGGCTCTGTGCTGACTGCCAGCTCAGAGCCTGGAGCCTGTTTCAGTCTGTGACTCCCTCTCTCTCTGACCCTCCCCTGCTCACGCTGTCTCTCTCTCTCTCCTAGAAATAAATAAAACATTAAAAATTTTTTAAAAAATAAATAAATGTTAAAAAAAAAGAACTTGAGCCCCAAAGACAGATTTTTTTTCCTCTTTTACTTCAGTATTAATTAAGCACTCATCCTGTACTCAGTTTATATTCGCTAAGGATTATTACACGCTAATTATCTAACAACAGTAATAGTAATGATGGTAACTGCTATGATGATTACTATAATAAATTATTTTAAAATAAAGCCAATAATTATTAGATCTTTGTTAGCATTTGTTTCCGATGCCTGACAATTTGAATTCTAAAATAATATGATTAAGCCACTTTTAAATTGTTTGATATACAGAATGTGTATACTGGTGATAAACCTACTTCTCTGCCTCAGGATTTAAAGTGTATTTCAGTACGCTTCATGTGTGTGAAGCGAGATATTTAAATTGAAATGGCTATAAAAAGCTCATCCTTACTCACCTAAGTAATAAGGTTGACACTTGGATAGTTAACTTCTAAATTCAGGATCTATCACGTGTATTGTGTTAAAATTAATCCTCAACATAGGTCATCGCATTTACTGGGACATGTTTGTAAAAGCTTTATTCACAACAGCCTCAAAGTGGAAACAAAACACATGTCCATCTACAGGTGAATGAATAAATGGGCTATAGCCGTGCAATGGAATATTACTTTGCAAAACAAAGGACCAAAGCACTGGTACATGCAACATTACAAGTGAATTTCAAAGTGAAACAAGTCAGACACAAAGAGATAATGTAGGACTTCTATGGAATTCTAGGAAGCGGCTAGCGGTGTATGGTTACAGATAGCAGATGAGCGGTTGCCTAGGAAAGCTGGGAAGAAACTGACCGCCCACAAGGTGAATGTGGAAACTCTGGGGAGGGGTACCCTGGAAACGTTCTGTATCTTGGCTGTGGTCTGAGCTTTGGGTGTTTACATCTGTCGGTATGCATAAAACTGTACATTTTAAATGGGTGAAGTATGTAAATTACACCTCAATGTTAAAAAAAAAAAAAGGTGAAATAAGTTTCAATTCTCTTGCCAGCCAACCGTATTCAAATCCTTGCCTAGTTCTTTGCTTTTACAAGTTTACTGCAGTTTTTTGTTTTAATTCGAGAGAGAAAGAGAGGACAGGCGAGAAGGGTAGAGGTATAAAGAGACAATCCCAAGCAGGCTTCACACTCTGCACAGAGCCTGACTCAGGGCTCCATCCCAAGACTCTGGGATCATGACCAGAGCCGAAATCAAGAGTCAGACGCTCAACGGACTGAGCCACTTCAGAGGCTCCTACAAGTTCACTGCACTTCTGCACAGAACCACTAGGTGGCAGCATTATCTCCACAACCTGATAAATACATTTCTGGAAAAGACTCAGAACGAAAACCAGAGAAACCATTAGTGCTTCGGTATCGACCGTACTATACAGCTTGTGTTGCATCCACAAAAGCCCAGAAACTTAGGTTAGCAGAGAGTATTTCCACAAATTCAATTCGATTCAGTGCTTATGACAAGTAAAACACTGCGCTAGGAATAAAGAAACAAAAGCAACCGCCCCAGCATGTGAGCAATATTGTGTAATGTTTAGATGATATTGCCAGGTTTATAAAGCAGCAGAATGCAAAATTGCGTATATCAGTATAATCAAATATGACTATATGTAAATATGACTATAAAATACTACAAAAACAAAAAAACTTTAACAGTAATTGTCATTAGATACTATGTCTAATTATCATTGGATATGATCCTAAATAGTAAACAATTTTACATTTTTTATTTCTAAAATTTTAATTCTTTAATATTTTTAAATGTAATACTTAACTTCTTGCATTATGCAAGTTAACAGTCAAGTATTACTCTTACGTTAAAAAGAATTTTTTTTCTCATAAAGTGACACTTTTCTGCCTCAAAACATAAAGTCTAATTGGGGAGACAGGTCAGTGATCAACTGGTAACAGAGGATGAGGGTTTTGGTAGGGATAAACTGGAGAACCAAGGGAAATTACAGGAGGGCTTTTCTTGTTAATGTTTATTTACTCTGAAAGAGAGTGCACACATGCGCAGGGGTGAGGGTGGGGCACAGGGTGGGGGGGAGAATTCCAAGTAGGCTCAGCAGAGCCTGATGGGGGGGCTCAAATCCACAAACCCTGAGATCATGACCTGAGTTAAAATCAAGAGTCAGATGCTTAACCCCTTGAGCCACCCAGGCGCCCCAGGAGGGTTTTTTGTTGCTGTTAGTGTTTGATTTTTACCTAGAAATTTGGGGATGGTGGTAACGAGAAAAAGAGTTGAACCGCGGTTAGGCTTTGAAGGACGCGTCGGTTTTGTCCAATGGAAAAAGGTAGTAAAGTATTCCCTGGGAAGTGGGTCTGTAAAGTGACCGGAAAGAAAAGGTCTCAGGAACACACTAGTACCATAGGCACTTGAAGGTAGGGAAGGGAAGGTAAAAAGTAGTAGGAAAGGAGGCTAGAGATGTAGATTGATGACCAAATGTGAAAACTGTCCTAAACACCACATTAAAAATTTGTGGGCAGGGGCTCCTTGGTGGCTCAGTCAGTTGAGCTTCAGACTTCCGCTCAGGGCATGATCTCAAGGTTCGTGAGTTCGAATCCCACATCGGACTCACTGTTGTCAACACAGAACCTGCTTTGGATTCTCTGTCCACCCCTCTCTCTGCCCCTCCCCTGCTCGCTCTCGCTCACTCTCTCTCCCTCTCTCTCTCTCTCAGAAACAAAACATAAAAATAAAAAATAGAGTTATGGGCAGAAGAGATTCCCTGGGAGCTTTTCAGCACAGAAATGACCTGGTCAAGCCTGGGTTTTGTGAGGTCACTCCGCACAACATGGATAATGTTCTTTCAGAGGGTGTGAGGGCAGTGAGCACCTCAGTCCAGGACAGCAGGGTAACAGAAGGCAAGGGCTTCTGGCAGAAAACAGGGGGAACGATGCAGATACAAACTCATGAAATGTCTGGAGGCTTAAATACAAATATTAAAAAACAAACAAAAGAGAAGTATTTGGAGAACTGAGTCAATCTATTTAGATCATGAATTAAACATGAGGCGTGAAGGAAAAGAATCAGTGATCCCAAGCTTTTAGCCCGGTTACGTGAGATGGAACAGTAAGGAGAGACAGGGTTATCAGGATGGCAGGCCGCTCGGAAATCCTGTTTTGACCATGTTGAGTCTGAAGTACATACTGGACATTTACGTAGAGTTTGGAGGGGAACTCTGAGAAAATACTTATGAAACTCCAGGAAGAAGTGTATAATTCCAAGGTGTCAGCAGCTAAAAGACGTCTGTGGGAGGAGCCTGTCCTGTGAGTTCATATGGTTTTGGGGCTCGGGCTACCTCTCAGTAGGTCTTAAAGCTAACCACGTAGAAGGGTTTATAATGGATCCCAAGTTCAGTAGGGTCTCAGGCATCCTGAGGTCAAGGAAGTCTTCTCTGGTGTGGCCCAAGTCATTACAGACTTTTTTTTAAAAAGCTGAAGGAAAGCCAGGAGTGACCAGAGAATGAGCTGTGCTCCTATATGTTCCTCCCTCTCTCACCCCCAGCCTCCTGATGAAGCAGAGGAAGTTTCTTTACCATTTCAAGAATGTCCGCTGGGCTAAGGGTCGCCACGAGACCTACTTGTGCTACGTGGTGAAGCGGCGAGATAGTGCCACCTCCTTTTCATTGGACTTCGGTCACCTTCGAAACAAGGTATCAGTGATTTCCTTCCAAGGCAATTAAAAGCTAGACTTTGTGCAATTCTGGAACCATCTGCTGATAGTACTCCTTTTCAGCTTGTTTCACATTTAGGTCTTCAGAATTCTCTTTTTTCTTTCACTTAAAATTTCTGTTTACCTATTTTGAGAGAGAAAGCAGGATAGGGGCAGAGAGAGAGGGAGAGAGGATCCCAAGCAGGCTCTGCACTGTTAGCACAGAGACCCACACGAGGCTCAAACTTATGACCTGTGAGATCATGACCTGAGCCAAGATCAAGAGTTGGAGGTTCAACCAACTGCGCCACACAGGTCCCCAGTCTTTTTCTTTTTTAAATGTCCATGAAACTCATGGTGCCTGAGCAGCTTAGTCAGTTAAGTGTCCAACTCTTGATCTCGGCTCAGGTCATGATCTCATAGTTTATGGAGTTGGAGCCCCACATAGGGCTCAGAGCCTGCTTGGAATTCTGTCTCTCCTTCTCTCTGTCCCTCCCCCACTTGTGCTCATGCACGTTCTCTCTCAAAATAAATAGATAAACTTAAAAAAATAGTCCATGAAACTGTAACAGTTATGCCCCAAAGCTTGTCATTTACTGTTCTCCCCGATTATCCTGGGCACATTACTGCCACACCTTGCTTCAATGCCAAGAATTAACTGCCCCCCAAAACTTTCTTCCCCTTTTCCCCGCAAATGAATTGCCTTTGAGATTAAGGAAGAAATAGAATGTAAGAGCCTTTTGACTTGGGAGAGAATTATCAGCTCATTCAAGCTAAATTTTAAATGTGAAAATCAAACTCTTTAGAATTTTTGAAAACTAAGGAAGAAACATTTAGGAAAACTTCATAAGGACTCACTCCTGCTTGCCACCCAATTTCCATTCCCTCCTGCTCACATGGATCATAGGCTAATGGGTACATTCAGTATGATGAGGCCCAGAATACTGAGGGAGGCTTCAACTGGTCGATTAATTCGATCAATCTCTCTGGCATCTAGAAGATCAGAGAACTACACTCCCAAGAGACTTCTTCACCATATCCAGAGGGGTTTACAAAGGCTTCTGCCCATGATCATTTCCTGTCTCATAACAGGCAGTGACATCTGGCTTCAGTGGAATCCCAGGGAAGAATCCATGGGTGGAAGGACACTGTCTGACTCATTGTGAAGTGTTTATTTTACTCTTCAGTCCCCTTTGCCTCCATTTGTATTGTGTAAATTATCTCACTACAGTTGTTTTACATTCTAATCTCTTTGTTGATGTGACACATTCCAAGCACAGAAAGGCTTTGCAGTTACAAACCCTTTATTTCTTTCTCATCTAATCCTCCCACCAGCCTACTTTACTGGTGAGGAATCAGAAGATCCAGGAGTTGGGGAAGTTGTCTCAGTCACTGGAGTGGTGATGCCAAGGAAGTGGAATCTAGATCATCAGAATTCTGGGACTCACGACTTTTCTGCAACGCGAGGCGGACTTGCTAGATCTCATTATTGGGAGGTTGTTATTACAATTGCAGGGATCATACAAGGAGCAAACAAACACATTTAATTGTCCTTAATCCACAGCAGTGCCTATAACCTCTCTTACAACCCCTCTCTGGGGGCCTTACCCCAATCTGTTTTGCCCCTTCAGTCCCCCCAACCATATTTCCTTACCCCCCCCCCGGTCTGGTTTATTTCCACAGTGTTAAGTAACAGACACTTCCAAGCCATCTTCTTTCTCCTCAGAGGCGCAAAAAAGTGACTTCAGAAGCACAACTTAAAAAAACTCTAGTGACCGTGGGATGCTACCTCAGCCAGGCTCATCTCATCGTCCCCGTTCCCCAGAAAATCCATAGCCTTTCTCCACTCGCAGGGCCAACCCCAGAAAATCCATGGCCTTTCTCCACCCGCAGGGTCAAGGCTGCAGAAGGGTTGGAGCCTCGGCACTTGCCCCTCAGTTCCTCTGGGGCGTTACCTAAACGTTCTGTTAACTTCAGGCCAAAACTGCGGACACCCCCTTAAAAGACTGTCGAGGGAGGCGTAGCCACGAATGGCCACAGAGCCGCACGCAGGAAGGGTCGGGAGGGTCACCAGGTGCTCTGCTCTCTCCGCAGAACGGCTGCCACGTGGAGTTACTCTTCCTGCGCTACATCTCCGACTGGGACCTGGACCCCGGCCGGTGCTACCGCGTCACCTGGTTCACCTCCTGGAGCCCCTGCTACGACTGTGCCCGGCACGTGGCCGACTTCCTGAGAGGGTACCCCAACCTCAGACTGCGGATCTTCACCGCGCGCCTCTACTTCTGCGAGGACCGCAAGGCCGAGCCCGAGGGGCTGCGGCGGCTGCACCGCGCTGGGGTCCAGATCGCCATCATGACCTTCAAAGGTGCGAAGGGGGTGTCTGCTGCACAGGCGCCGTGTGGCAGCTTCTCCGTCTCCGGATTGCAGTTCAGAATGAGAACTATCGGGGGCGGGATCCAGCCAAAACTTATCAACTAGAATTCAGGGCTTGGACACTAGGCTTTGGGGGGGGGGAGAATTAAGGGGGGGGGGTGAAGGGGGAAGCAGGGTTTTCTTTCTTTCCTCTTGATTTGGGATCTGAGCTATCTTCAACCCCATCTCCCTCCTTTTTTAAAGATTACTTTTATTGCTGGAATACTTTTGTGGAAAACCGTGAAAAAACTTTCAAAGCCTGGGAGGGGTTGCACGAAAATTCAGTTCGTCTGTCCAGACAGCTTCGACGCATTCTTTTGGTAAGGGGCTTCTTTAACTTCTCCTTTCCTTTCTCTCTCCAAAGTCCTCTTTTCCTGGAGCTACTCATATTTTCCTTTCTTCTATGTTTGACACTGTCGTGTGTACATATGTGTGTAAGTATCACTCCTTATTTGTCTTCTGATGAAACATTACATTTTGAGTTGGCTCTTCTGCTTCGGTTTTCCTTTCCCTTCTCCTCTTTGGTCATTTGAGTCTCTTGGTTAGAGTGACTTCAGAGCTGTCTTCTCCTGGTAGAATTCCTTCCTCTTCTCTTCCTGTGTCCTCTTCCCGTCCCCTCCCCCCCAACTTACTTTCTTCCAAAATGTTACAAATCCACCCGCTCAGTTTCTCTCTTTCTCTACAGCCCCTGTATGAGGTCGATGACTTACGAGATGCCTTTCGTACTTTGGGACTTTGATATCAACCTCCAAGAATGTCACATACTATGAACTCTCTCTGAAGACAATGGGTGAAAGGACGATCTTTCAAGAAGTCTGTTTTTCTTCAACTCTCACTTTCTTAGAGTTTAGAGAAAAAGATATTTATATACACGGCTTGTTTCAAAAACGTCTCGAAAGAAGGCAAGGAGCACAGGCCCACAGGGTAACGGTTGCAACCTGTGCAGTTTTAGTGCAACAGCGCCCTCTACTGGGAAATTATAGAATTGCAGGGCCTGGGAGCGCGTCTATTAAAGTTTTCTGTTCTCTTTCAGGCTGGGAGGAAACAAAAGGTAAAATACCTTCTCCCCATGGTGAGAAGATCAAATACTTTTATAATCAGTTTCCTTTATTATTCATTCTGGGTTTTCAAGGATATTCGTGATAGGCTTTCCTACTCTTTCTTCAGGGTTCACTTTCAAGTGAACAAACTTCCACCAATCCATGGTCTATGTAGAGCCACCTAATGAAAGAATCTGGGTGATTGTAACCCCAAAACATCTTCTCAGAGCATTAATATCTAAGCATGTGCTGTATGTTTTCATTGTCTGAGGCATGTTTTCCTGTCTGTACGTACGACAATTTCTTTCCTGGTATGGGGTAGGCATGGTCACCTTCAGGCTATTTTATAATAAAGGATTAAAATGAATGAGGGCTGAAGAGGACCTCTGAAAGTTAGCTGATGATTCAAGTCACACATCTGGAAACACAGATGGACTAAAGAAGTCCATAGTTCAGACACCACAACCACAAATGTCACATGTAATTAGGTCACACCTGGGAAGGAGTTGCCTCAGTGTTGAGAAGAAACACCTGTTCTCTCCAATGGGTCTCTTAATGTGAGGGGTGGCAGCCAGGCCAACAGTCTCCATCTTTATGTGAGGCTTCTCTCAAAAGAAACGTTCACTATTTATTTTGAATTTTTTAAACATTTGTTTTTGAGAGACAGAGACAGAGCGTGAGCAGGGAAGGGGCAGAGAAAGAGGGAGACACAGAATGTGAAGCAGGCTCCAGGCTCTAAGCTGTCAGCACAGAGCCCGATGCGGGGCTCGAGCTCATGAAGCAGGAGATCATGACCTGAGTCAAAGTCGGGCGCTTAACCGACTGAGCCACCCAGGTGCCCCAGAAATGCTCACTATTTAAGAGAGTGTGATAAAAAGAGATTCATGTTTGGCATCACAAAGAATTAGTTCGTGTTTTAGACAGCAAAATGTAAGGAGCCAGCATGGCACCGAGAGCGCCTATTTGTCTGTATCAACTAACCTTGACTATGAGGAAAATACTCAAAATAACCGTCTCACGGAGCAGCGCTCACCTGGCAGCTCTCGCAATGCAGATAAATAGATCCAAGGGACAAGGTGAATGCACAATTGTATTGTTTCACAAATACAAATGGGTGCCAGGGCCAGTCGATAGGAGAGAGAACAATCTCTTTCAACAATGAGACAATGGATTGTCTAGGACAATGGATTTCTATATGCAAAAGAACACTTTGGATCTTTACCACATGTCATAGTGGCAAGTTAAAATTTATCCATTACCTACATGTAAGAACTACAAACTATAAAACCAATAGAAGGAAACATAGGTGAAAATCTTCATTGAACTTGGATATGACAGCAGTCTCTAAAATATGACAACACGACAAGCAACAAAAGGAAAAAAAATAGAGAAATTGGACTTCATTAAAATGAGATGCTTTTGTGCATCAAAGGACAGTAGTGAGGAACGGAAAAGACAGCTTGCAAAATGGGAGAAAATATTTACAAATAGTGAGTCTAGTGTCTAGAATATACAAATGACCCTTATCACTCATAACAAAAACCAACCTAATTAAAAATGGCCAAAAGACTCAAAAAGACATTTCTCCAGAGATGATATATACAAACGGTTAATAAGCACCTAAGAGATACTCCTTAGCCATGAAGTAACATTCTTAGTCATTAGGGAAATTCAAATCAAAGTCACAATGAGATATACCACTCATACCATTAGGATGGTTATCAACAACAACGGAAGCAGTAATAACAATTGTTGCTAAGGATGTGGAGAAACTGGAACTTCTATATATGAACTGGTAGAATCGTAAAACTGTGCAGCCACTATGGAAAACAGTTTGGTGATTCCTCAAAAGAGAATAGAATATATAGAATTATCATACGACCCAGCAATTGTACTTCTAGGTATTTATCCAAGAGATTGAAGGTTTTTTAAAAAAAATGTATATAAGTAATCTCTAAACCCCACGTGGGGCTCAAACCCATGACCCTGAGATCAAGAGTCTCACAAGCTACTGACTGAGCCAGCCAAGTGCCCCTACATCCGAGAGATTCAAAGCATATGTTGAAACAAAAACTTGTAAGTGGCAGGATTCTTCGTAACAGAAAAGTAGAATCACCAAATGTCCATCAGGTGATGGGGGGATAAACAAATGTGGTATTTGCATACAATGGTATTTTATTCAGTCATAAAAAGGAACGAAGTCCTGATACATGCTACAACATGGGCGAATCCTGAAAACATTGTACCAAATGAAAGAAAGCCAGACACAGAACGCCACATGTTGTCCGCATCTGCCTCCCTGAAATGTCTGAGCAGGTAAAGCCCACAGAGACCGAAGGATGAGTGGTTGTCGGGGCAGGAGGGAGAAGGGCATGAGAATTACTGAAAACATATGGCGTTTCTTGGTGGCATGATGAAAATGCTCTAGAATTCAATAGTTGTGCTGGTGCAAGGCATTCTGAATGTACTCAAAACCACTAAATTGTACCTTTTAAAGTGGCTACAGTTTGCATTTGTGTGTGAATTGAGGAATGAATTTATAAATGTAAAATTTAATATTATGTGACTTCTATCTCCATTTTTAAGTTTTTTTAAATGTTTTTTCATTTCTTTCTTTTTTTTTTTTAATTTTTTTTAATGTTTTACTTATTTCCAGGAGAGAGAGAGACAGCGTGAGCAGGGGAGGGTCAGAGAGAGAGGGAGACACAGACTGAAACAGGCTCCAGGCTCTGAGCTGGCAGTCAGCACAGAGCCCGATGCGGGGCTCGAACCCACGGAACCGTGAGATCATGACCTAAGAGAAAGTCGGATGCTTAACCGACTAAGCCACCCAGGCGCCCCCAAAAGATATTTTAAAAGTGCTAAAGCAGTGCATAATTTATTAGAGACTTTCCTTTGAAAACCAGTGTGTTTGGAGATTACATAATAATATATTTTGATTCCTGGCTTTGACCTAATTCTAAAACCCAAGACTGTAAATATCCATGCAATTTTGTGGTGATTTTGGGTAGCCATACCTAACCTATTATTTCTNACAGACTGAAACAGGCTCCAGGCTCTGAGCTGGCAGTCAGCACAGAGCCCGACGCGGGGCTCGAACCCACAAACCGCGAGATCATGACCTAAGCGAAAGTCGGACGCTCAACCGACTAAGCCACCCAGGCGCCCCTAAATGTTTTTTCATTTATTTCTGAGAGAGAGAGAGACAGAGTGATCAGGGGAGGGTCAGAGGGAAAGGGAGACACAGAATCTGAAGCAGGCTCCAGGCTCTGAGCTGTCAGCACAGAGCCCGACGCAGGGCTCAAACCCACGAACCGTGAGATCGTGACCTGAGCCAAAGTCAGATGCTCAACCAACTGAGCCACCCAGGTGGCCCCTCTCCATTTTTAAAACAAGCCAATGACTTTGGAGTCAGATGAACCTTACTTTTGAAATCTGCTTCTATGTGACAGTGGATGTGATTACGGAAACCATCTACAACTTTAATTTCCCATCTCTAAATGGGTATGACAACACGAACTTTTCAGATGTTTTTGCTAAGTACTAAGTTAGAAGATAAAGCAAAGCAGGTACTACCTCAATAATTAGCACCCTTTCTGTTTGCAGGACAGAAACCTAGAATTACCCTTGAGAGCTGCCTCTACTCCCATATCCAGTCCTATAGACTTTGTATGTTAAATACTTCTTGAATTTATTTACATTTCTCTCCCTCCCCTACTAGTACCTCAGAAAGGGAAAAATTTTTAAAAAACAACTTAAAAAATCACCCCGGGATAGTTGAAAGCTGGCCTGACACTTACAGCCAAGCCACACTATTTTCCTGTTGGACATAAACGATCTCCTAGAATCCCAGCCTCAGACAAGTTTACTCAGACTGAGAGATGAGAGAATGATGAGAGAAATGATGAGAGAAGATGAGAGAAAGCAAAACCATTTCACAATTTATCTGAGCCACCCACAAAATACCAAACACCGCCTCTCAGGGGCTGGAAGGAATGACTGCTACCTCTTTACCAATTACAGCTTTATCCTATTCTACTCAGCCCTCCCTAAAGACTTGACACACCCAGTTATAGAATTGACCCTAGTCTGTCATCATATCTAATCTAACACAAATCCCCAGTTTCTTAGACCCGCCCTCAAATCACCAAACCAAAGCCCCAAAAGATTCGGTAATTAAATTCCAAACCAAGAAGTGTCTCAGTAAGAGAAAACACCCTCTGTTCTGAGAGACTTCAAGGCTCCCCATGATGTGTTCTCCCCCACTGCTGGGTCAGCTACCGAAGCTGCGTTATTCACTGTTTTTGGATGGATGCCATTGACACATCTTAGGTGGAAACACCAACTTCTCTAGTCTATTGTAATAGTTATGATATTCACTAGTTATTACATGTTACTGAGAAGTTTAGAGGCCACTTTTTTTTTAGTGTTTATTTATTTTGGAGAGAGAGACAGAGTGCTAGTGGGGGAGGGGCAGAGAGAGTGGGAGACACAGAATCAGAAGCAGGCTCCAGGCTCTGAGCTATCAGCACAGAGACCGACGCAGGGCTCGAACACATGAACTGAGATCATGACCTGAGTGGAAGTCAGATGATCAACAGACTGAGCCACCCAGGTGCCCCATATGGTTGTTTTTAAGAAAATTTCATTTTGGGGCACCTAGGTGGCTCAGTCGGTTAAGCGTCTGATTTTGGCTCAGGTCATGATCTCAAGGTTCGTGGGTTTGAGCCCTGTGTTGGGCTCTGTGCTGACAGCTAGCTCAGAGCCCAGAGCCTGTTTCAGATTCTGTATCTCCCTCTCTCTCTTACCCTCCCCTGCTCACGCTGTCTCTCTCTCGCGCTCTCAGAAAAAAAGTAAAACATTAAAAAAAAATTTTTTTAAAGAAAATTTCATGAGGGGGCATCTGGCCAGCTCAGTCAGTAGAGTACGCCACTCTTGATCTCAGGGTTGTGAGTTCAAGCCCCGCGTTGGGTGTGGAGCTCCCTCAAAAAAAGCTTTTTTTTTTTTCCCATGAGAAATGCTGAATCTATCATTCATTCATTCTTCCGAATATTTACTGATCAACTACTAGGTGCATAGCATTGTGACCAACATAATGGAGATAATATATATATATTTATCTATATCCCTGTGTTCTAAAAGCTCACATTCCAGGGGCACCTGGGTGGTTCAGTCAGTTAAGCGTCCAACTTCAGCCCAGGTCATGGTCTTGCAGTTCACAGGTTCAGGGGTTCAAGCTCTGAGTGGGGCTCTATGCTGACAGCTTAGAGACTGGAGCCTGCTTTTGGATTTTGTGTCTCCCTTCCTCTGCCCCTCCCCTGCTCACACACTCTCTCTCTCAAAAATAAACTTTTAAAAAATTGTAATAAAGGCTTACATTCCAGCCAGAAAGACTATCCATGCATATGAAGAAAATACTACATATGGTTTTAAATGGGAGTTGAGATACTTTCTGTCATAGTAACTGCTATATATCACATTTTAGAATTTAAATAAATGCTCAATGTATTAAAGATACAAATTGTAGCACCTAACTCTGAAGCCTTTATTTCAAACTTCAAAATGATATGATTTATAAAGCTAATTTTGTATTAAATAAGAGCAATCACTTTGACTTGCTCTTTCATATTAGAGTAACCCAAAATAGAGATTAAACTTAAATACACTACTTTTACCATTTTAAGTTACACTGTATATATATTTTTTTAATTTGAGAGAGAGAGAGAGTGAGTGGTAGAAGGGGACAGAGGGAGAGAGAGAGAAAAAGAATTTTTTTTAAAGTTTATTTTCAGAGGGGTGCCTGGGTGGCTTAGTTGGTTAAGCGTCCGACTTTCGCTTGGGTCATGATCTCACAGTTCGTGGGTTCGAGCCCCGCGTCGGGCTCTGTGCTGACTGCCAGCTCAGAGCCTGGAGCCTGTTTCAGAGTCTGTGACTCCCTCTCTCTCTGACCCTCCCCTGCTCATGCTGTCTCTCTCTCTCTCTTAGAAATAAAACGTTAAAAAAAAATTTTTTTTTTTAAATAAAGTTTATTTTGAGAGACAGGGACAGGGTGAGCAGAGGAGGGACAGAGAGACAAATAGAGAATCCCAAGCAGGCTTTACACTGTCGTGCAGAGCCCGATGAACCATGAGATCATTACCTGAGCCAAAACCAAGAGTCAGACTCTTAACTGATTGAGCCGCCCAGGCGCCCCACCCATTATGTATTTTACTATGATGGCTTTTTAACCACCTTAAGTGCTTGACAAGCAGGCCCACTTATAAGCAAATCTCACAGATAAAACCTATAAAATGCCACAACAAATTTTGTGAAGTATTCCAAACATCTCTACACGCTTTACAGGCTTAACTAAATTCTCTTAAACCTTCCAGCTTAAAATGCCAAGCTCTAATAGGAGATTCTTTAAGTCACCTTTGCATGCATATGATTGTGAACTACAGCACAAAGGTATTAATACAGTTGGTTTGACCTACTTTATAATCTACAGATTCAAGTCCAGACTTCTATAGGGTTGCAAAGAGTTTAATCTATTTAAGATGATAGAACTTAACTAAGAAGGGCTGGAGATTCTGGACAATGATACAGTTGTTTATCCATTACAACATTTTGAGATTCCCAACCAGTCATGGAATCTGAGAACTACAAGAAGTCCCGGGTTGATTCTGTTACAGAAGGCATAGACCCGTGGGCCCTTTTATAGGGTTGATTTGTCAACAGGAGGTCCCCAACTACTCTCAGCAACTAAGTAATAGTTACCCAGTCTGGGTAGATGGAAAGTGGCCCCCCCACCACCATGTTGCAGCTGACTTCCTTCACTCCTTGGATTTAACTAATCTCAATGATGGATGTGACTGTGAAGTTTTTCCATAGTCTTGGCCACAATTCTGTAGTCTAACGTTTGAAAGTTAAATAACAATGCAACTACAATGAAGCTTGAGAAATTGCCAGTCACTCTATGACTTAATGACAAATGAGTGTTAACAGTGATGCTTTGGATTTCTGGAAGGAAGAGATTATTGTGGGTTGAATAAACCAAGAAAAAAGATAGAAGAGGTTGAAATTTACCTGGGCCTTGGGGGAAATGTTAAAGAAATACTTTAGCATGTTTCCAAAAATCTTTGAATAAAGTGATGAATGGTTCAGGGGGGCCTGAGTGGCTCAGTTGGTTAAGTGTCTGGCTTCAGCTTAGGTCATGATCTCATGGTCCGTGGGTTTGAGCCCCGCGTCAGGCTCTGTGCTGCCTGCCAGCTCAGAGCCTGGAGACTGTTTCAGATTCTGTGTCTCCCTCTCTGACCCTCCCTTGCTCACGCGGTCTCTCTCAGAAATAAATAAAAGATTAAAAAATAATATTAAAAAAAAGTGATGAATGGTTCAACAGTGACCTTTATAAATTGCTTAAAACTATTTTTTTAAGTTTGTTTATTTTGAGAGAGAGCATATGTGGGCACACAAACGGAAGGGCAGAGAGACAGACAGAGAGAATTCCAAGCTGGCTCCCTGTTGTCAGTGCAGTGCCCCCATGAGGCTCAATCTCAGAGATCATGATCTTAGTGGAAATCTAGAGTCAGATGCACAATGGACTGAGCCACCCATGTGCCCCCATAAAAATCTTAAAAAAAATTTTTTTTTTGAGAGAGAGAGAAAGAGACAAAGCATGGGTGTGGGAGGTGCAGAGAGGATGGGAGACAAAAATTGGAAGCAGGCTCCAGGCTGTCAGAACAGAGCCCCCACACGGGGCTGGAACTCACAGACTGTGAGATCATGACCTGACCCCAAGTCCGTCCAACACTTAACCACGGTGCCACCCAGGTCCCCCACCCATAGAAGTATTTTAAACACTGATGATACAACTGTGATGAAATAGTCAATCCCATTTAGTTCCAGTGAGAGGATCAACTAATATAGTGTTTTAAAACATGAACCTTTAACATTATAATTTCATTTCGAAGAATCTAATCTGAAGAAAGAACTCTTTCCTATCTGTCCCCAAGGTGACATAGACAAGGGCATGTATATATACAACCCTGTAGTAGGGAGAAACTGTTAAGTTACCAAACCAGGAGTGAGATGGTTAATTACATGGCAGAGGCTTCCTGTCCCAGGATGGAGTCACCACCAGGTTTCCAGCAGCCACCAGCACTGCAGCCCGTCCCCTCCAGCCACCCGTGACTATTACCACACTGCCTGGTTCCACTCCCGGTAACAGCCCCTGGGGAAGGGCAGAGAATTCTGGGCAAGCCATCCGCCACCATCCCGGTCTCCCCAAGGAGCGCCGGGGTCCCTGGTGGGCAGGCTTCTTATTCGGGAAATCCACTCTCTCGATGGCTACAGTGTTGGGGTCCCCAGAACGCTGGGAATCTCGGGACGTCCAGTGGCATGATAACCTGTAACTTGGCTCTGGGGGCCCCAAGGAGGCAGCCTGGTGACCAGCCTGGCAAAGACGACACCGGGCCCCGTTCTGAGTGGCCACCACGAGCCACCAGCTGTCCCTCTGGGTCCTCAGAGCCCCTCTCTCTGCCTCACCTCCCGGTAGCCTAGGCAGGTGCACAGAGAGCAGAAGCAGTTGGGTTCTTTCATATCAAAACAGCAAAACACAAAAAGGGAGTGGAGGGACCCCCTCTCTTCACTATCCAAGCCGCAGACAAGCCTTCCTGACACCCTATAACCGCCAGCCTTGGACCAAGTAGAAAGTAAACTCCAAACGGCCAATAAAAAAGACATAGAACAATATCCAAACATATTAGGGAGTGAAAAAAAAAACGGTTTTAAAATGCTTTATATAGCTTGACCTCATTTATGCTATAATGGGTAGGTATGTGTGTATATGTACAAATACTCTTTTTTACATGTACAGATAGATATTCATAAATATGCACATAGCAAAAAGGCTCAAGAGATAAAATCCAAAGTATCAGCTGCGGTTATTACCCAGAGAGAAAACGTGGATGGAAGGAAGAATGCACAAGAAAGGGAACTTTTACTCCATATATTTCAACAAAAGGGTCAGTGTCAACATTTAATAATAAAAATTTTAAGCACAGAAAGTACCATTTAAAAGGTAGGACTGATAGGGATTTATTACTTCATATTCTCCAGTGTTTATTTTACTAACATATAGAATATTCCATCACTTTAAGGAATTGAGAAAATTTCAGTAAAGTAAGTCTAGTCTTTCTTTGAATGTCTAAAAGCTTTCCTCCTACGACCAATGATTTATGAAACATTTTTGAGGGTTGAGCAATCTGTAGGAAAGATCCTATTAGAGTTGGGCCGGCGAAAGAGAGACAGAGATATACATTAAGGGGTTGGCTTACATGATTGTAGACTCAGCAAAGCAAGTCTGGAATCTGAGTGCTGGCTGTTGGAAAGGCAGGCGGGAACCAGGTCAGGATTCGAGATGCTTCAGTCATCAAGTGGAAGCCTCTAGTGGGAGAGTCAGTTGCTTTTACATCCTTTAAACTGATTGGATCAGGCCCACCCAGATTATCTAGGAATCCTACCCAACTGATTATAGACTGTAGGAATAGCAACAAACTATCCCAAAGTAAAACCTGGATTAGTTTTTGAATAACTGGAGCCTAGCCAAATTGACTCCTAAAACAGATGTCACATGGGGATCCTGGGTGGCTCAGTCGGGTAAGCGTCTGTCTTCAGCTCAGGTCACGATCCCACGGTTCATGGGTTTGAGCCCCGTGTTGGGCTGTGTGCTGACAGCTCAGAGCCTGGAGTCTGCTTCAGCTTCTGTGTCTTCCCCTGACCCTCCCCTACTCACACTGTCTCTCTCTGAAAAATAAACATTAAAAAATGTAATTAAAAAAGCACATGTCACAGTATGTATATGTAAATAGCAAAAACAAAGAAACACATCACAGTTGCCATTTTTGAGTGCAGAACTTATGCCTGTACTGGGGCTAATTGCTTTACGCTTTATCTCACTCAGTCACCACACTATAACCCGATGGTCAGTTTCACCAAAGTGGATTTACGCTTATATACCTGTGACTCCAAAGTCTACTTGTACTAATGTGGTTCATTTACTTGCAAAGCCCAACTCGATTTGCACATTAAAAGACTTATTTTCCAGTCATGGTAGACTAACTGTGGAAAAGTGAGATGGTTTTACTAGCAACTGAATGACTATAGTGACTACTTTTTCTGTCTTTTTTTCAAGGACCAAAATGCCTCTGTCTCTCTGAGTCTCCTTTTTTTCCCCTCTGAAGGGCTCCCCCTGCTCACCTCCCTTATTTTTTTTAAATTTTTAATGTTTATTTATTATTGAAAGACAGAGAGAGACAGAGCATGAGCATGAGTGGGGGGCAGAGAGAGGGGGAGACACAGAATCCGAAGCAGGCTCCAGGCTCTGAGCTGTCAGCACAGAACCTGATGCGGGGCTCGAAATCAGAAACCGCAAGATCATGACCTGAGCCAAAGTTGGGTGCTTAACCAACTGAGCCACCTAGGCGCCCGGCTAATCTGTTTTTTTTTTTTTTAAGATTTTATTTTGTTTTTAATTTTTTAAAATGTTTATTTATTTTGAGAGAGATTAAAGAGACCATGGGCAGGGGAGGGGCAAAGAGAGAGGGAAACAGAGAATCCTAAGCAGGCTCTGAGCTGTTGGCACAGAGACTGATGAGGGGCTCGACCTCACTAATCAGGAGATCATGACATGAGCTGAAATCAAGAGTTGGATCATGGGGCACCTGGGTGGCTCACTCAGTTGGGCGTCTAACTTTGGTTCAGGTCATAATCTTGCAGTTCATGAGTTTGAGCCCCGCATCAGGTTCTGTGCTGACAGCTCAGAGCCTGGAGCCTGCTTTGGATTCTGTGTCTCCCTCTCTCTCTGACCTTCTCCCACTTGCTCTCTCTCTCTCTCTCTCACGAATAAATGAACGTTAAAAAAATTTTTTTTAAGAAAAAATGCCTTAACATGATATGTAAAGCTTTCCTGAAGGCTGAAAAGTTTATTACCTTGTGGTATACAGATATTGGTAGGAAGCATGTAACTGTCTATAAAAATGTGATTTGGGATAAAACTAGGAAAACAGTTCAAACATTTCCCTCTTCAGGGGTTTGGATGTTCAGGGAGGGTAATTTTCCTTATTATTTTAAGACTCTAGATTATTCTACCTCTATTGGTTACCTGACTATATAATCTGTCTCTCATACAGCGCTCATTCCATATCATTATTCCACAAAACACCATGCATGTCCTCTACTTAATGACTAGTCAGGACCTGAGACAATGTCCCTGCCATTTATCTCTCAGAAAATATGACTGACTCACCAACCTTACCTTCAGAGGTCCTGTGGAATACTTTAGACTCCTCCACCAAGAGTCAACCACACTGCAATTATGGCTTTATCATAGCAACTTGTTCAAATTCCTGTGCATGACCCCAAGCCCAGGGAGAGCTATAGACCATCCGCCATCTTTTCTAAGATATTCGATAAGTTGTAGCATCAAGTGAAAGCATCAAGTACTAATAGAAAATCCTAGCTACAGAAACTGACTGGTTTGCCTCTTGGTATGTTTCCCCTCCCTCCAGCCCAGGCTTGAAGACTGCCCCCCACTCTTTAAAATTTTTTTAATGTTTATTTTTGAGAGACAGAGCACAAGTGAGGGAGGGGCAGAGAGAAAGGAAGACACAGAATCTGCAAGGGCTCCAGGCACAGAGGCCAATGTGGCACTCATGAATGGTGAACAGACTGAGCCACCCCGGCGCCCCTGCCCTCCCCCCTTTAAAGCTAGTGTGGTGATTGAATGAATAAGCCTCTTAGATTCTCATCTCCAACAACCCCTCTGTATTCAGTACACCCTTGCTGAATGCTGTGGCTCATAAACCAGAATCCAGTCCTAATAAAAATGAAAAAGAGTAAATGCTTGAGAAAATGCTGGCCTTCCTCTGAGTCCTTGGCCATCTCTAATACTTGATACAACGGGAAAGCCACGGGACCCAAGGAGAGGAGGGATCTAGTTGCTTGCACTCCATAGTTGGGTATACAAGAGGCGTCCCTAGATCCAATTCCACCCGGGTGTCCAAGTTGAGGGCTAGTGTCTCCTTTATTCCTGGCTCTGTAAGCCATAACGACTAACTAATGCATGCATCCACATGCTGGTTCACAAAGACAATCACCAAATATTGCCAGTGCCTACAGACCTGGGAAAAACAAGAAGGTATTTCCCACTGACTTCATACAAACAATCAGAATCCTTGCAGCAACAGATACACACTTGAGCTATTTACAAGGTGAGAATAGGGCTTAAGGGAGCCAGAAAGAGACAGTGAGGTGTCCTGGGGCTTAGTAACAGCTCAGGAGCTCAGGAGGCAAGGGGAAGGTGTGATTACCAGGATCTGGACAGGTCAGCTGCGCGGGGGTCACCTGAGGACAGAATTTGTCCGAAGTCACACACCACTGGAGAGAGAAGCACAAAGCCTGTCTAGGTTTATGCATAGCAAGATGTTCTAATCTCTGGACCATGAAACCTGTACAGCACAAATAACCACCTCTGAGTGTTAATCAAATAAAATCCACCCCTACGGTTTCATGGACCATATCATGGTCCATGAAATTTGGTTTCTTTTTCCTTCTAATTTAGATCCCACAGGGTCTTCACGTACCCTCTATCATAGAGGAGATCCAAATCCAAAATTAAGCCCAGAGATATAAAGAATATGGAAACCAGTGAGCTTCCAGAAGTTTAGAAAGGCCTTCATAAAGATTGGTGAAGTTGACTTAGAGTCTTAAAAACACAATGACGGAATGACAGAATAAGAAATAAGAAAGAACCTGTAATGATCATCTACTTGGAGTACAAACTTTCACCCTTTTTTTTTCCTCCTAAGAAAGTTACAATACCAGGGGCACCTGAATGGCTCAGTAAGTAGAGTTTGCGACCCATGGGTTCAAGTCCCATGTTGGGCACGAAGCATACTTAAAATTTTTAAAAATTAAAAAGGAGAGAGAGAGGGTTACAATACTATTCCTAATGAAATGTTTTCTCATTGGTTCACACAAAGATGAGATTTCATAAGTCTATACTACAAAATAAATAGGCGATAATGTATATGGCAGTGGAAACTTAAGCTCAGAATTCTATTCTATCCTATGTCCCACATGGCTCAGCTGTCCCATAATTTTAATTTATTCAAGTTACTGTTAATCTTTCTTTGGTACAGTGCCTGGGACTCTCATTGTTCTTAAGCTTCTCTTGACAACGGGTGTATTCTTTTTCTTTCTTTGTTTCTTTTTGTAATGAGAGACAGCACACCAGCAAGCAGGGGAGGGGCAGAGAGAAAGGGAGAAAGAAAATCTTTTTTTTTTAATTTTTAAATGTTTTTATTCATTTCTGAGAGAGAGCATGAGACAGCGGGAACAGGGGAGGGTCAGAGAGAGAGGGAGACAGAATCTGAAGTAGGCTCCAGACTCCGAGATGGCTGTCAGCACAGAGCCCGACGTGGGGCTCAAACCCACGAACCTTGAGATCATTACCTGAGCCGAAGTCAGAAGCTCAGCCGACTGAGCCACTCACGTGGCCCAGGGAGAAATAAAATCTTAAGCAGACTCCATGCCCTCAGCACAGAGCCCCATGAGGGGCTCGATCTCACAACCAAATCGCAAGATCATGACCTGAGCAGAAATCAGGAATTGGATGCTTAACCAACTGAGCCACCCAGGTGCCCTTATCTAGTGTATTCTTATGAAAATTTGTAATTAGTCTTTGGTGATTTAGGTTTGGGAATCACTGCGTGCCAGTTTCAGAACATGCCGGTTCCTAACAAGTATAGGATGAAGCCAAGTGACTGTCATTAATACAAGAAACATGAATAGCATCCTTCTTATTGTGTAAAAATTCTGTAGGTTTTTATGAGCAGGTCAAAAACTATGAGCCAAGTGTATACACAGGTACACACATCTGTGTGCTCTGGGATAAGAAGGGAGTTATTCAGAGAGTGACACGTTTGTTGGTTCCTTTGTCTCCGCTTTGACTTTAGCTCCTATGGCGTTCAGTTTCCTCTTTAATAATTAGGCAATGAAGCAGGGCTTTCTAAGCACACAGAAATGGTTCTGTCTTAGAAAAGTAACTTTATACATTCAAGAATATATCTATCGTGATAAAGGATCAGATTTTAGAAATATTAGATCAAGGGGCGCCTGGGTGGCTCAGTCGGTTAAGTGTCCGACTTTGGCTCAGGTTATGATCTCACGGTTTGTGAGTTCGTTAGAGCTCCGCTCGGGGTCCATGCTGACAGTGCAGAGCCTGCTGGGCTTTGTCTCCCACTCTCTCTGCCCCTCCCCTGCTCACTCTCTGTCTCTCTCTCAAAATAAATAAATAAACTTTAAAGAAATATATTAGATCAAAAGATTAAGTCACTGTCAGGGTGCTGATCCCTGATATAATGAGAGGATATACTGTTATATTAACTAGCAGGGGGATATTTTTTGAATTGTAATATCTGGAGGGAAATAGATCTGATAGGTAAAGAATGTTGTAGGAAATGCTCTTTTTGTCACAAGCAACTGCTTCCTGTCTAGTGAGGCAGTATAGCGGCATGATGACAAGGAAGTTAAACCCTGGAGGCAGAGTCATTTAAAACTTAACAGCTATGTGACAGGGTCAAATGTTTGAACTTTTTGTGCTTGTTTTCTCCTTTATAAAGTGGGAATAAAAATAATACTTACCCGATGGGTCACTTTGCTACCTGTTACGTATATGTAAATGGGTTCACATATAGAAACAACTTAAAACAGGACCTGGTACACGATGAATACTGTATATATTTGCTGTTTGTTATTTTTCCCCATTCAAACCAGTACATATAATCAAATATATATAAAACTTGTTTGCCCCTATTGATTTACAAAGCTACCCTTCTAATTATACAGAAACTTGTAGGTTTCCCAAACATCCAAGGTATAATTGGGGGGGTGGGGGGAGGGAGAAATACTTAATCTAGAACTCTGAAGCTCAGGGGAAAAAAAGTCAGGATTAGAGACATAGTTGTAGAATAATGAATAATAATACCTTTCATTTATTGAGTGCTTGTTATAGTCCAGGTTGTTCTAAATTTGATTCTCCTAACACTATGATGGAGCACCTGGGCGGCTCAGTCCTTTGAGCATCCCACTTCGGCTCAGGTCATGACCTCAAGGTTAGTGAGTTTGAGCCCCGCATCAGGCTCTGTGCTGACTGACAGCTCAGAGCCTGGAGCTGCTACAGATTCTGTGTCTCCCTCTCTATTCCCCTACCCCACTTGCACTCTGTCTCTCTCTCTCTCAAAAATAAAATAAAACATTAAAAAAAATTTTTTTTAAACACTATGAGGGGCACCTGTGTGGCTCAGTCGGTTGGACGTCCGGCTTCGGCTCAGGTCATGATCTAGCAGTTTGTGGGTTCAAGCCCCGCGTCGGGCTCTGTGCTGACTGCCAGCTCAGAGCCTGGAGCCTGTTTCAGATTCTGTGTCTTCTCTCTCTGACCTTCCCCTGCTCACACTGTCTGTTTGTCTGTCTTTCTCTGTCTCTCTCAGAAATAAATTCTAAAAAAAAATAAAAATCTTTAATTAAAAAATAAAAATAAAAATAAAAAAATTTTAAAAACACTATTATATACGTACTTTATTATCCCCATTTGGAGGAGGGAATGGAAGCAAACAGGTGAAGTAACTTGCCCCAGGTCACATCGCAGGAAGTAACAGACCTAGAACTTGAGCAGTCTGGAATTTCTAGTTTGTTCTATTAACTACCAGACATCATATTATCATATAAAATTTATATATTATTGGTTGGGCTAATATCCAGTGAACATAACAGTGCAACCAAACTAGCTATCTGATTGGCTGGTGCTCTGTTCTGATTAAGTTGGTGCATGGATGATATAATTTAATGTATTTTGACTATCACTTCTGATTATAGGTGGTAGTTGAAGCCATGGAAATGGATGAGATCTTTGGAGAAGTGGGTTTTCATAGAATGAGAAAACTAGTATTTTTTTTTTTTTATTTCTAGGAGAGAGAGAGACAGCGTGAGCAGGGGAGGGTCAGAGAGAGAGGGAGACACATGAGAAAACTAGTATTTTTTTTTTTTTATTTCTAGGAGAGAGAGAGACAGCGTGAGCAGGGGAGGGTCAGAGAGAGAGGGAGACACACACTCTGAAATAGGCTCCAGGCCCTGAGCTGGCAGTCAGCACAGAGCCTGACGCGGGGCTCAAACCCACGAACCGCGAGATCATGACCCAAGCAAAAGTTGGACGCTCAACCAACTAAGCTACCCAGGCGCCCCAGAAAACTAGTATTTTGAGCTCCATGAGAGCAAAGGTGAGGTCTGTTTTATTTTTTTATTATTATTATTTTAATGTCTTTGAGAGACCGAGAGCAAGCAGGGGAGGGGCAGAGAGAGAGGGAGACAGAATCCGAAGCAGGCTCCAGGCTCTGAACTAGCTGTCAGCACAGAGCCCAACACGAGGCTCGAACCCACGGACTGTGAGATCATGACCTGAGCTGAAGTCAGATGCTTAACTGACTGAGCCACCCAGGTGCCCCTGGTGGGTTCTGGTTTAGCCACTGCTATATTCCCAAATTGGTTTCACCCCATCTCTGCAAATACATAAAGGAAGATAAAGATTGAAGACCATCTATCGATGGCCTTAGCATAGGTTTTCCAAAGGAGTTGAGGAGCAAAACATAAGTAAATAAAATAACGAGTATACACTATGACTCTGAGAAACTTGGCTGGGAAGAAGTAGACCACATGAGAGGATCACATTATTGGAGAACAGAGGAAGAGTTGCCTTTTTTTATCTGGCATTTACAGCCTCGTTAATGACATTTTGAAAATTCCAACAGACCTTTAAGAATTCCACAAAATTATTCGAAAGTTCATCTACTAAAAGCAACTAGTGAGAACACCAGAAAAGTTCCGAAACCTGTTAAGAACACAAGGAAACAGCCAGACAGCAATGAGGGCTTACCGCTCAGTCACTTGACCTCCACCGCCTTTCTCCTTTTCTGTTCCGAATCAACCACAGGCTTGGTCACACCGTCCGCAAAGGTATCAATTGCAGTTGACTTTGCTTTCAAAACAGTTAATCCATTCTGGTTCTGACCAAAACATACTATTCTTCAAGCTTGATTGTTTAAATACGCCCACAATACCTATTTAATGACCTTATCAAGATTTCCAGTTGGTTGACCTTTCTGACTTTTCCCAACCCACCAGCCTTCTCCCCTAGTTTTCTTTCTTATTCGGCTCAGACTCAAACTCACCTGAAGCCTTTTGGCCCCTCACTTTATCGCTCTCACGTGCTAAAGCCCCAGCCTCACACTCCATGCCTGCTCTTTAACAGCTTGGTGCAACTGGAGAATGCCACACAGGAGGGCAGATTAAAGACTCTAATTTTTTTTTTTAATTTTCATGTTTATTTTTGAGAGAGGGAGAGAGACCGAGCACGAGTGGGGGAGGGGCAGAGAGAGAGAGGGAGGCTCAGAATCTGAAGCAGGCTCCAGGCTCCAAGCTGTCAGCACAGAGCCCGACGTGGGCCTCGAACCCACAGACCAAGAGATCATGACCTGAGCTGAAGTAGGACGCCCAACCAGCTGAGCCACCCGGGCGCCCCTAAAGACTGTAAATTTAAGATCACCATCCCAAATTGTTGGGAGGACTTTTTACCACAGTACCAGGCACGCTCCGAAGAGTGAAGAGGTGGATACAAAATGAGCAGCAGGCAAGAGCTTATTAGAATGTAAGATTAGAAAGGAAGAAGAGTAGAAAAGCTCTCTTTACAGAGAGGGCACTTCCGGGGACTATAGGCAAGGGTCCTTGTTTCATAAGGTTCTGGTCAGTCCTCCGCCATCCCTTCCCCCTTGTTCCTTCTAAGGATCCCTTATGGGTTTGAGGGTTCTAGGTGCTGGGTCGTCCATTCCTGATTGGCTCCTGTCCGTTAGATGAGGGGTGGTCTATGGCCGTACTTTGGTCTTTTGTCAAGTTCCAGAAGGGACACCTGAGGGGAAGAAGGTGGAGTCTGTTACATTCTCCAGAGGAACTTTATGCCTCAGGGGACTTCCTGCGGTCAGACACTCCCAGCATTGTTCCAAAATAGGTGTTTTTCCCCAGCTGAGACCTCAGGTCCTCATCTTTCCTTCTCTGCCTACCACGTCCTATCTTCTATCATCAAATGGGCCCTTATAACCATACAGAATAGTGAACCTACTCAGTTTTTCTTAACAACTTTCTCCCCCCACTTTGGGTGGGTGGAGGTGGAGATGAGTGAATATATTTACACCCTGGTAGCGGGAAAAGTCTTTCTAAGCCTTGCCAAAATCAAAAGTAAAGCAATTTAGTAACAAAGTTGATTTCCTTCACTCGAGGGAAAACAATCCGTGGATTTCAAACCCTGTCCTTCTGGCTCTTTTAAAATCATGCCTAAGTGCTTAGGCAATGAGTGATTAAGTCACTAGCCATTGGTGATCCACTTAACCTCCAGCCCCTTTCCCTCCTAGAAGGTCAAGGGGTAAAACTGAAAGTTCCAACCTTCTAATCACACAGGTTGCTTCCCCTGGCAACCGTCTCCCCCTCATCCCCACCCACCTGTCACTCCCCCCCTTAAGTGACCTGGGGCATTCCAAAAGTTGCCTCATTAACAAAACAAAAACCACTTTATTCGCTCTAGACACAGGAAATTCTAAGGCTTTTAGATATAAATCTTTTTAGGGGCGCCTGGGTGGCTTAGTTGGTTAAGCGTCTGACTTTCTCGCTTAGGTCATGATCTCACGGTTTGTACATGATCTCATGGTTTGTAGGTTCGAGCCCCGCGTCGGGCTCTGTGCTGACTGCCAGCTCAGAGCCTGGAGCCTGTTTCAGTCTGTGACTCCCTCTCTCTCTGACCCTCCCCTGCTCACGCTGTCTCTCTCTCTCTCTCCTAGAAATAAATTTAAAAAAATAGATATAAATCTTTTTATAAGAACAATTAATAATGGCATCGTTCACAATAGTTTAAAGAAAAATGCTAAGATAGGCTTCACTGAGATACCTAAGAAGTTCCCAGCCCCCTTATGGCCCCGCAAAAGACTGCCTTGTATCTGTATCGCCCCGCCAACCCAGGAGGACGGGTGAGGCCAGAGACTGAGCCAGTCTGACTCCATGATGAACAGTGGGAAGGCCCTGCTTAGAGCCATATCCTGAATGCTCAAACAAAATGTTTTAAAACTGAAGTAGTTTTGTAGAAAACACACTGACTTTTAGCCCCATGGCGTTCCTTGTCTGGCTAAATTGTACAATGTTTCAGTTTCTGATTTTCCTCATGTGACAAGCACTTTATGTGTTCATCAAACTCTTCTCTTCCTGGACTGTTTCTGTCTTTCTTAGAGTTGGGCGGGGCCACATGCCTGATTTTTAGTTAGTGGAATTGGGTCACAAGCAATGTCTGTCATCTCCAGTCCTTGATTCTAGAACACTCTTTCATGCTGCTTAATGCTTTGTCTCTTCTCTCTCCCCTCCTGCGTATGCTCTCTCTCCTGGGAGCTGGCTGAATGTGGAGAATTCAGTAGAGAGTTCCAAGGCCATAGGAGATGGTGGAGTGACCAGATGGAAGGAATCTGAGTCCCTTAATAACTACAGGCAGCAAGGACATTCTCAACCAATTTACATCAGGCTTCAATGTAAGCAAGAAATAACCTTTTTTGTGTGTTTAGCCACTCAAAGTTCAACACATTGTTAAATACAATAGTAACTCATTCTATAAATTCTGACTAATAAATCATCTATTACATCTTAGGAAGTTCTGAGTCAGAATCAAATAAAAACTGGTTCTGTTTCCCTTTCGCATCTTAGAAATTGGCTTCATGAAATTGTTTGTCCTAAAAAACACACAGCACAAGTCCCTATAGTTAAAACCCAAGATGGCCTCCAATTAATCTCATCTCTTGGGATCCAAGCCCTTGTGTGGGCCACTCCCACACTGAGTCCCGGCTGGCTGGTGTTACCAGTAGAATCCTGCAGAAGAAATAGTATGATTCCAAGACCCTGGCATTAGAGACAGGGCAATTTCCACCCTGGTGTCTCTTAGATGCTTGCTCTGTAGAAAACCTGCTTCCACATGAGGACATCTAAGCAGCCCTGTGGACAGGGACACGGCAAGGAACAGACCTTCCATCAACCACCAGCACCGACTTTCCAGCTACGTGAACGTGCCACTTGGGAAGCATATTCTCCAGCCTCGGTCAGACCTGGAGACGACTGCAGTCCTGGCCGACAGCTGGACTGAAACTCGCGAGACATCCTGAGCCACGAACACATGGATGCATTGCTCCCGAATTTCTGATGGAGCTGATATAATAAATATTTGCTGTTGTTTTAAGCCACAATGGATTGGAATAATTTGGGATGCAGCAGTAGATGACGCAATCTGTGATACCACTGATTGTTAAAATTCCTAGATTCTTTTTTTAATCTATTTCCTTCAGCGTTTTTGAGACATAGTGACATATAACGTTGTATAGTTTAAGGTATGTAACATAATAATTTGATATAATGTATATTGCAAAATAACCACTACAGTAAGGTGAGTAAACACATTCATCACCTCGTAGTTACAGTTGTGTGTGTGTATACATCTATATGTGTGCACGTGTGTGTGTATATGATATACACCACCTCTTCTTTTTTTATATATATATATTTTTATTTATTTCTAGGGGAGAGAGAGAGAGAGAGACAGCATGAGCAGGGGAGGGTCAGAGAGAGAGGGAGTCACGGACTCTGAAACAGGCTCCAGGCTCTGAGCTGGCAGTCAGCACAGAGCCTGACGCGGGGCTCGAACCCATGAACCGCGAGATCATGACCTAAGCAAAAGTCGGACGCTTAACCGACTAAGCCACCCAGGCGCCCCAACACCACCTCTTCTTTATCAATTTCTGTTGATGGACACTTAGGTTGGTTTCGTGTCTTGGCTTTGTAAATAATAATGCAATGACAATGGGGTGCAGATATCTCTTTGAGATAGTGATTTCGTTTCCTTCAGATATATACCCCAAAATAATTTTGGTGAATCATATGGTAGTTCTTTTTTTTTTCTTTAAGTTTTTTAAAGTTTTTAATTTATTTTATGGTAGGGGCCGCTGGGTGGCTCAGTTGGTTAAGTGTCCAACTTTGGCTCAGGTCATGATCTTGAGAGTTCGAGAGTTCGAGCCCTGCATAAGGATCGGTGCTGACAACTCAGAGCCTGGAGGCCGCTTCATATTCTGTGTCTCCCTCTCTCTCTGCCCCTTCCTGGCATGCCCTCTCTCTCTCTCAAAAATAAACATGAAAAAAACTAAAAAGTAATAAATAAAATTTTTGTTTTATTTTATTTTGAGAGAGAGAGAGCACATACAAGCAGGGGAGGGGCAGAGAGGGAGAGGGGGGGAGAGAGAGAGAGAGAGAGAGAGAGAATCCCAAGTAGGCTCCTCACTGTCAGCACAGAACCCTGTGAGGAGCCTGAACTCACAAACCATGAGATCATGACCTGAGCAGAAGTCAGACTCTTCTCTGATTTAGTCACCCAGGGACCCCTTATTTATTTATGATGCTATTGTGAATGGGATTTTTTAATTTTTCATTTTTAGGTAATTTGTTGGTGGTGTATAGAAATACCAACTGAAAACTTCTACAGTCCAATAGCACTCTTTCGTGGGGCATCAGTGTCTGCAATCAAAACAGTGTACACAAGGAATCATTTTTTTGTTTATTTATTTTTGAGAGACAGAGACAGACACAGCATGAGTGGGGGAGGGGCAGAGAAAGACACAGAGTCGGAAGCAGGCTCCAGGCTTTGAGCCAACAGCACAGAGCCGAGTGTGGGGCTTGAACTCATGAACCTCGAGATGACCACCTGAGCTGAAGTCGGACACCCAATCGACTGAGCCACCCAGGTGCCCCACACAGAATCATTCTATTCATCTCCAGGTCACAGGAAGTTGTATCAGCCCTGTAGCTAAAAGGATATGGGGTGGAATCGTTTGGTAATGGCACTTTTGAAGAGTAAGTCTGAACAACGTAAGCTGATTCTGACATCTTCTTAAAATCTTTAAGCAGGGAGGGAGACTCTGGAAAGAAAAACAGAATAATGTTTTTCTTGATACTATTATAACCACAAACATTTTAAAACATTAGTTGGAAGACTATTGAGCAACTTTCAAGAGAATACAAATGGGACACCTACATTTCTTCAATAGGATGACACACAGCAAGATGGGAAAAGAGAATGTCTGCAACTCTGTATAGCCAGGAAGTGTGGTAATCATAATAACATCAAATTAATGTGGAGTCCATGTGTATCTTAAACCAGTTTGTTCTCTTCTCCCACTTATTTCCTGCAGAGAATGTCTTGTTCTTCTCACATTTTTTTTTGTTTTAAGTTTACTAATTTATTTTGAGAGAAAGAGAGAGAACGGGGAAGGGGCAGAAAGAGAGAGGAAGAGAGAGAATCCCAAGCAGGCTCCATGCTGTCAGCCCAGAGCTGGGTGACGGGCTCAGTCTCACCAGTTGTGAGATCATGACCTGAGACAAGATCAAGGGTCCGACTGAACCACCCAGATGCCCCACTCTCACACTTTCTTAAGATAGGTCAAGAAGTTAAATAACTAAATTTCAATATAAATGGCAAACATGTCAATTTATTAAAAAAAAAATCAAAGAAGGATGTTTCTGTGGGCATCAGAATCTTTGTCCTTTAACGTGACTGGCCAGAGGGGCTCCTGGAGGGCTCAGTCGGAAGATCATGCAAGTCTTAATCTCAGGGTCATAGGTTCGAGCCCCGCATTGGGTGTAGAGATTACCGAAATAAATAAAACTTTAAAATAATAAAATAAAGTAAGGTAACTTACTAGAATTATGCAGTGGAGTTCCAGGGCATACAGCGTCATCCAGACAACAGGGTATCTGGGCCAGTGGTCCTCCTTCCCAGGTGGGTAGTTGACAAAATTCCTCCAGCAGTGATCATACTCTAAGGAAACACACATCTTGGTTCCTTCAACTAATAGAGCAGAAAGTGACTTTAAGAGCGCCCAACTTGTAGATATACTTTACATAAAGCCCTTCAGCCTATTTGCCATCGGAGATGGGCTAACCTGCCCACAATCCCTAAAAAGAACAACATGCTTTATTTGAAGATGGCTGATAGGTCTCCATGGCAGGTTGGAAGCATCAAAAAGAGAGCCCTCGTTTTCCATATTTTCCTTGCTATGAAGGGCAAACTTAGTCCTTTCTCATGTTATTTTGGACTTTTGCTTCTTTTTTTTTAAGTTTTTTTTTAACGTTTATTCATTTTTGAGAGACAGAGAGACAGAGCAGGAGTGGGGGAGGGGCAGAGAGAGAGGGAATCGCAGAATCCAAAGCAGGCTCCAGGCTGTGAGCTGTCAGCACAGAGCCCGAATCGGGGCTCGAACCCACCAACTGTGAGATCATGACCTGAGCCAAAGTTGGACGCTTAACCGACTGAGCCAGCCAGGTGCCCTTTAAAGGTTATTTATTGGGGCGCCTGGGTGGCTTAGTCGGTTAAGCGTCCAACTTTCGCTTAGGTCATGATCTCGCGGTTCGTGGGTTCGGGCCCGGTGTCGGGCTCTGTGCTGACTGCCAGCTCAGAGCCTGGAGCCTGTTTCAGAGTCTGTAACTCCCTCTCTCTCTGACCCTCCCCTGCTCCCCTGCTCATGCTGTCTCTTTCTCTCTCCTAGAAATAAATAAAACATTAAAAAATAAATAAATAAATAAAGGTTATTTATTTAGGGAGAGACAGAGAGAGAGCACAAGTGGGGGAGGAGCAGAGAGAGGGAGATTTGAGGCAGAGGATTTGAAGCAGCCTCTCATCAACACTTAAGATCCTCTGTTCATTGTTTTTACCTGGGACTCTCATGACCTGGACAGTCACACCACTGTTAATGAGGTCCCTGAGCCCTTGCCGGTTTTGCTGATCCACATGCCAGAAAAGGCGAGATACATAAATAACCAGAGTCATGCCAGGATGTTGGCTCAAAAATTCTCTAATGGCCTTGGAACATTCCCAACAGGGACTCCAGGACAGGAACCAGGTGATGGAGCAGCTGACGGGTGTGCAAAAACGTCTTTCTGAAGTGAATTTTTCTATAAAATTGAGCTCGACGTGTTTGGTGGTATTTTTGCCTGAGTTTCGCCAGATCTTGTGGCTTGTGCCCCACTGGATTTCATAGAGCAGACAGGCCTCTTTGCGGAGTTCTCTGGGGTCGAAGAAGACTTCAAATTCCCAGGGCTCAATTCTTCTTCTGAAACATAAAAAGCACCCCCATGTTATCATGTTATCAGGCAATCTTTAGAGGGACCCTAGGAATAATTTCATGGTCCCCTCCTCTATCACACGGATCTAAAACATGACATCTTAGGAAAGTCTTTTTTTCCTAATCTATTTCTCAAAGTTACCTAAGTAGGTCCATTTGAATTATCAGAGTTTCTCTCACAAGCAGAGTGAAGAGGGTTTTCCCAACTCAGGTTATTTAGCTCCACTGTCTGATACTATTGCTCAGTAGTTTTGAATTCAGGTATAAATATGTAGAGATGCCATGTCCCAATTTCTACTCTTCAACATTCCTCAGTGGACTCTAACTAGATTTTAGGTAGAAGCCTCGAACTGCCAACAAGATTCTATTGCTGGGGAGCCTGGGGGGCTCAGTGGGTTAAGTGTCCGACTTTGGCTCAGGTCATGATCTCACGGTTTGTGAGTTCGAGCCCCGCGCCAGGCTCTGTGCTGACAGCTCTGAGCCTGGAGCCTGTTTCAGATTCTGTCACCCTCTCTCTCTCTCTCTCCCCTGCTTGTGCTCTGTCTCTCAAATATAAATAAATGGGGAAAAAAGAAAAAAGTTTCTATTGCCAAGTCTGAAGAGAGAAAAAGTCAGCCTCAGGATTCTTCCCCCTGAGAGTCTGTATACTAATTCCTCAGATGAAAAAAATTCAAATCGCTCCCAGTGACCTCTTTATTCATTTACTTGTTAAAGATTTTGTCTTTAATAATCTCTACACCCAATGTGGGGCTCAGATTTACAACAGCAAGACCAAGAGTCACATGCTCTATAGACTGAGCTTGCTGGGCACCCCTCCCAATGACATCTTTAGATTTAATACTTTCCGTGCCTCAAGGCTGTAACTCAGGGGAAACTCAAGATGGTAATGAGGACTCTTGTTTGCCATGTGGCTGAGTCATCAGCTTATTACATCCCAATATTTCCACTCATCCCTAAAGCATTACACTGATTTACTACATAGATCAGTCCTCCCACCCATCATGAGGTAATATATTCCCTGACAAAAGTCCCCCTGATATAATGCTAGGTCTGAAAAATGGGGACATAGTATAAAATAAAAAGATGAAATCAGACTGCCAAATGATCTCTATGGACCTTTCACTAATGGCTATAAAATCGTGCAATTTAAACAGAGAAGAACAAAGATAAAGCAGCAATAGAACAAAGCTGGAAGCTAATTTATTTAAACAGAAACCAAAAGACATCGAAACAAAGATTTAGAAAGCTATAATTGTAGGGCGCCTGCGTGGCTCAGTCAGCCGAACGTCCGACTCCTGGGCCCACATCAGGCTCCACATGGAGACTGCTTGGGATTCTCTCTCTGTCCCCAACCCCTAGCTCGAGTGTGCCCTTCTCTCTCTCTCTCTCTCTCAAAATAAATAAATAAACTTTTAAGAAAGCAATAATTATAGAGAATGAAGTTAGAAAAGGCAAAAAGAAAGAGTGGAAACATGATAAAAGAAAGGAAAATATGGAAAGCTATAGTCCTACAGCTCTTAAATCTACTTATTCTTGTTGAACCAAATGCTCACTGTGATGGTATTCTTCTTTTTTTCTCATATAATGTTTATTTATTTTTGAGAGAGAGAATGCAGGGGAGGGGCAGAGAGAGGGAGACACAGAATCCAAAGCAGGCTTCAGTCCCTGAGCTGTCAGCACAGAGCCCGATGTGGGGCTGGAACTCACCAACCGTGAGATCATGACCCGAACTGAAGTCAGACGCTTAACCGACGGAACCTCCCAGGTGCCCCCATGATAGTATTAATCTTACCTCAAGGTGGCGTCTCCAGCTGAAGGCCCTGTTGACCAAGAGATGATTATGTCAAACAACACTCACGCACAACTTTAGCTAAGAAAAAATACTCTGTTTTTCTAAACCTGCAAACCATACCAGAAAATGGGGTTAAAAGATTCTCTCCTGTATTAATTGGATTGGACCCTCAAGAAAAGCAACATTTTTAAGGGCGCTGCCAGAATCTATTTGCCCAATCCCAAACCAAGTGACCCTCCTTAAGGCTCCAGCAAGAATGACTAAGTGCAATGAGACAGTCATTCTTTAGAGGCTCCCATGTGTGATTTCTACAGGCGTTCATAGAATTCTGTACCCCCTTCATCACAGCGATTATTATGCTATATTTTTTATGGAGCTATTGTTTTAATATTTATTTTTTAAAATTTATACCCAAGCCAGGGTGCGTGGGTGGCTCAGTTGGTTGGGCATGCAACTTCGGCTCAGGTCATGATCTTGCTATTCACAAGTTCAAGCCCTGCATCGGGCTCTGTGCTGACGGCTCAGAGCCTGGAGCCTGCTTTGGATTCTGGATCTCCCTCTCTCTCTGACCCTCCCCTGCTCACGCTGTCTCTCTCTCTCTCTCTCTCAGAAATAAATAAAACACAAAAACTTTAAAAAATAAAATAAAATTTACACCCAAGTTAGTTAGCATATAGTGCAATAGGGATTTCAGGGGTAGATTCCAGTGATTCATCCCCTGCGTATAACACCCAGTGCTCATCCCGACAAGTGTCCTCCTTAATGCCCTTTGTCCTTTAGCCCATTCCCCCACCCACAACCCCTCCAGCAACCCTCTGTTCATTCTCTGTATTTAAGAGTCTCTTATGTTTTGTCCCCCTCTTTTTTACATTATTGTTGCTTCCTTTCCATTATGTTCATCTGTTTTGTATCTTAAAGTCCTCATCTGAGTGAAGTCATATATTTGTCCTTCTCTGACTAATTTCATTTAGCATAAACCCTCTAGTTCCATCTGCCTAGTTGCAAATGGCAACATTTCATTCTTTTTGATTGCCGAACAATACTCCATTGAGTATGTGTACCACATCTTCTTTATCCATTCATCCGTTGTTGGACATTTGGGCTTTTTCCATACTTTGGCTATTGTCGATAGCGCTGCTATAAACATGGGGTGCACGTGCCCCTTAGAAACAGCACACCTGTATCTCTTGGCTAAATCCCTACTGGTGCAATTGCTGGGTCATAAGGCAGTTCTAGTTTTAATTTTTTGAGGAACCTCCATACTGTTTTCCAGAGTGGCTGCACCAGTTTGCATTCCCATATCATGCTATATTTTGATTGGTACTTACCTGACCATAATCACAATGAATTGTAAATAATGTAAGATATGGATTATGAAGATCTCATTCTAGACCCTATCATCACACTGCTTGAAACATGTTGGCAATAGATATTTATTGAACAAATGACAATGAGTCTCACTACTATCAGTTACGGGATAGCTAAATATATACATAGAGTGACAGAGACAGAGAGAGAACAATATTATGCAGAGAAACTGGATCTCTCATATATTGCTGGTGGGAATGTATATTGGTACAGCCACTCTAAGAAACAGGCAGTTTCTTAATTACTATTATTTTTTAAGTTTACTTATTTACTTTGAGAGAGGGGAGGGGCAGAGAGAGAATCCCAAGCAGGCTCCATGCACAGTGAGGAGCCTGACACAGGGCTCCATCTCACAACCGAGAGATCATGACCTGATCTAAAATCAAGAGCCGATCGCTCAACCGACACCTAGGTGTCCCAGCAGTTTCTTAATTAAAAAAAACAACCTTAATTAAAAACCTGGATGGCTCAGTTGGTTGATCCTCTGACTCTTGATTTCAGCTCAGGTAATGATCCCAGGGTTGTGGGATCAAGCCCTGCATCGGCCTCCATGCTGAATGTGAAGCCTGCTTGGGATTTTCTCTTTCCCCTTCTCTCTCTGCCCCTCCCTCCCACTCTCTCTCTCTAAAATTAAAAAAAAAATTAATTAAAAAATTTTAAAAATAAAAGCAACAACAATAATTGAAAATGCAACTACCATAAAACCCAGCATTTACTTCAGAGGCATGAAAATGTAGGCTCCCACAAAGGCTGTATGCAAATGCTTCTATCGGTTTGATTTGTAATATCTAAAAACTGGCATCGACCTAGATGTCCAGATGTTAAACCATCTATGGTAAATCTATACCATGGAATACTATTTAGCAATAAAAAAGGAACAAACTCTTGATACATGTAATAATCTGGATGAATCTCCAAGGAATTATCCTTGAGAGACAGGGGTACAATCTCTAAACGTTGCATTCTGCATGATTCCATTTATCTAACATTTTGAGTGACAAAATTTTAGAAGTGAGGAGAGATCAGTGGTTCTCAAGAACTAAGAACAAGGGTGGGTCAGGAGGAAGGAGGGGTTGGTTATAAAAGTTGTTATAACAGTCTCTGTACTGTTAGAATTTTCAGATATGACCATGGTAGTGAATACACAGGTGACAAAATTGCATAAAAGTAAATACACACAGAGGCACCTGGGTGGCTCAGTTGGTTACACAGCCGACTTGATTTCGGCTCAGGTCATGATCTCATGGTTTGTGAGTTTGAGCTCCCACGTCTGGCTCTCAGCTAACAGCTCAGAGCCTGGAGTCTGCTTCGAATTCTGCCTCCTTCTCTCTCCCTGCTCCTCCCCCTCACACTCTCTCTTTCAAAAATAAACATTTAAAAAAAAGAAAAAAGAATGAAAGAAACAGCCAAGAGCCCTATTTGGTCCCTGTGCCCACTAATTTGCAGTCACAGAGCAACATGATACCAAGAATGGCCAAAAAGAGGCTACAGCAGGTAAGACACCCTGAAACCTGGCAGATTTACAGTCTGTGCAGGGAAGGTGTGGGAGGGGTTCACTCATTCACCCTTCCAACAAATGTTAAGGAGGAGCTTACTCAGTATTAGGTACAGGAACAGGGAACAAAACGAATCCTTACCTTTATGCTCGTGGAGTTTATATTCAAAGCCATGGGTTTTATTCAAAGTATATGGGAAGGCTTTGGAGCATATAAGGGCAATTCAAGTTCAAGTACTGAATTTTAGAGGCCCGTGTCTCTTGAGACTCAGAGCTTTGAGGACAAAATGGGCACTGACCTCGCCCGAATTGAGAATACTCATGGTGCAGAATTCTAAAACTCAGAGAGCAGAAATGCAACGCATTTATTTTATTTGGAGAAACATGGACATTTATTCTGGCAACAAAAGTCACATTAAGGGTTTGCTGCTTGGTTACTTGAAAGCTAAAATTTGCCTGGGGAAGTGAGAGAAAAGGATCATAAATCAAAAGGCTCCGCTATCATCACCAGTCTCTCTTTTCCAAGAGAGAGGAGACACCAAGCAAAAAGGTCCACTCACAAGATATGGTTTCTCAGTGGATCCGACTGCCACCTCTGAGGGGAAATGGCCATATGGGGGGAGACGCAAGCAGGAGGTTCAGTCCATCCTCCGGACCAAACCGGAGGTGGTGTTTTTAGATCAAGAAGAGTCACAAGACTTGGGAGACACTTCCTCCAAAGCAGGAGGCATTTTGCCCAGAGCTGAGTGTGTGTGTGTGTGTGTGTGTGTGTGTGTGTGTTGAGGGGTTCAGAGTGTGCCACTGAGGCATAAAAGCTATTTGGATCTGGGACACCTGGGTGGCTCAGTTGGTTAAGCATCTGACTCTTGAATTCTGCTCAGGTCATGATCTCACGGTTCGTGGGATTGAACCCTGAGGAGCCTGCTTGGGATTCTCTCTCTGTCCCCCTTCTGAAAATAAATAAACTTTAAACAAGATTTTCAAAACCTATTTGGATCTGAAGAAATTTGAAAGTAGGGCCTCTTGGGGCACCTGGGTGGCTTAGTCAGTTAAGCATCCGACTTCAGCTCAGGTCATGCTCTTGAGGTCTCTGGGGTTCGAGCCTCGTCGGGCTCTGTGCTGACAGCTGGGAGCCTGGAGCCTTTTTCAGATTCTGTGTCTACCCCCCTGCCCCTCCCCTGCTCATGCCCTGGTGTCTCTAGCTCTCAAAAATAAATAAAACATTAAAACATTAAAAAAAAAAACAAAAACAAAAGAAAATAGACCCTCTCCCACCGAAATCCCTTATTTTTCCTACAGGCAGAATCCTCCAAAGGAACTCAAAAGAAATCAATGGTCATAAATCCTATCCCCTGAAATAACCAGGAGAGATGGACTCTTACCACTCAAGATACACAGACACACAGCCATTGTCACAAAACCATTGTATGTCGATCTATTCTTCTCAGAGCCCATCTATCATTCCTAAAAGTCTGTTTTCCCTTAACAGCCCTTCTGTCTCTCTGCTTTTCTTATTAATAAGGTATATAAGGGGCGCCTGGGTAGCTTAGTCGGTTAAGCGTCCGACTTTCGCTTAGGTCATGATCTCGCGGTTCATGGGTTCGAGCCCCGCGTAGAGCTCTGTGCTGACTGCCAGCTCAGAGCCTGGAGCCTGTTTCAGAGTCTGTGTCTCCCTCTCTCTCTGACCCTCCCCTGCTCACGCTGTCTCTCTCTCTCTCTCTCCTAGAAATAAATAAAAATATTTTTAAAAAAAAGGTATATAAGCCTCAAATTCTAACCACTCTTTGAGTCATGTTTTTTTGAATTCTTGTATGAATTTTGTCTTTTCTTCTATTCATCTGTCTTTTGTTAGGTTAATCTACAGGCACCCAACAACGAACTCTAAGAGGGTAAAGGAGAAGTTTTTCCTCCACAGCTGTGTGTCTGTATGTGTGTGTGCGAGCGCGCACATGTGCCTACTATGTCTGCTTGTGCATTTGTACTGGATGGTAGAGAGGTTCCCCAAAAGGGAAGTATGCATAGCACACTTTCCTGGAAATGAAAAATAGTTCTAGCTGGAGTGTGGGACCTTTAAAAAGAGAAATTAGCCAGATGTACAGAAAAAGGACAGTCAGTGGGGCACCTGGGTGACAGTCGGCTAAGCGTCCGACTTCGGCTCATGGTCATGATCTCGCAGTTTGTGAGTTCAAGCCCTGCTCAGGGCTCTGTGCTGACAGCTTGAGCCTAGAACCTGCTTCAGATTCTGTGTCTCCCTCTCTCTGCCCCTCCCCTGCTCACCCTCTATCTCTCTCAAAAATAAATAAACATTTAAAAATTAAAAAAAAAAAAAAGAGGACAGAGTCAGGAAGTGTAACTTGAGAATAAACTTCTCATCCTTTAAAAGGATGTATGGGGAATTTCAGCACTGAGATGGGGGTAGAAGAGGGTGACTAATACCCTGGAATGGGTGCTTCTCAGACCTTAATCCACATTGGGGCCTTTGAACCTGCTGGTCCACTCAGAGGGAGCCCAGTAGAAGCAGGGACCATACCTGTAGAAGAAGCCATATTGTTTTAAGTTTATTGATTTATTTTGAAAGAAGGAGGGCACGAATAGGGGAGGGGGCAGGCAGAGAGAAGGAGAGAGAGGGGTGGGGGGGAGAGAGAATCTGCCAGCGCAGAGCCTAACAAGAGGCATGAACTCAGGAACCATGAGATCATAACCTGAGCTCAAATCAAGAGTTGGACACGCAAACGACTGGCCCACCCAGACCCCCCTATAAGAAGGTCATATTGATGACATGAGGACACTGGTGAAGCAGCAGTGAGAGCCCTCAGAAAGGGAGAATGAGATATAGTCTCAGTATCTACCCCTCCAATTGCATTATTTAATTGTAATTAAACAAATTTTTAAAAATGTTTACTTACTTTTCAGAGAGAGAGACAGTGCAAACAGGGGAGGGGCAGAGAGGGAGGGAGACACAGAATCTGAAGCAGGCTCCAGGCTCCAAGCCGTCAGCACAGAGCCCATCACCGGGCTCGAACTCATGAACCATGAGATCATTACCTGAGCCAAAGTCGGACACTTAACCGATGGAGCCACCTGAGCACCCAATGTATCTATTCCTTCAATTCAAGACAATGATACCAGCCACATGATGGGACGGTTTGAGGGATAAAACACACCACCCACCTTCAGTGAAAAGTCCAGGATAACTAAATAATGCCTTTAGTCTTTCCCCCAGCAGGCCCCTCACAGGAGACTTTTAACAGAGAAAAAGAACAGTGGAGAAGGGGTGCCTGGGTGGCTCAGTCAGTTAAGCGTCTGACTTTGGCTCAGGTCATGATCTCATGGTTTGTGAGTTTGAGCCCCACATCAGGCTCTGTGCTGACAGCTCAGAGCCTGGAACTTGCTTCAGATTCTGTGTCTCCCTCTCTCTTCCCCCAACCCTCCGCCTGCTCATGCTCTGTGTTTCTCTGTTTCAAAAATAAACATTAAAAAAAGGCTTTCTTTTCTTTAAGATCATTTATTTATTTTTTAAATTAATTTTTGACAGAGAGAGGGAGAAAGACACATTGTGAGCAGGGGAAGGGGAGAAGGAGAGAGAGAATCCCAAACAGGCTCCTCACTGTCAATGCAGAGCCCGATGTGGAATTCAATCCCATGAACTGCGAAAGAAATCTGAACCTGAGCTGAAATCAAGAGTCAGACCTTCACCGACTGAGCCACCAGGCACCCTGTTGCTATTTTAAACTGTTATTTAACAGTTGTATTTTTTACTGAATTTTTTATTATGGTGAAACAAGCATCGATTTGGTGTCATTTGATCAAAATCATTTGTGGATGTGAATAGTTAGTATTCATAATAATAATAAATCCTGTTTAAGAATAATATGAATATATTGGGGCACCTGGGTGGCTTAGTTGGTTGAGCAGCCGACTTCGGCTCAAGTCATGATCTCCTGGTTGTGGGTTCGAGCCGCCCGTGAGGCTCTGTGCTGACAGCTGGGAGCCTGGGGCCTGTTTCGGATTCTGTGTCTCCCTCTCTCTCTGCCCCTCCCCTGCTCATTCTCTGTCCCTCTCAAAATAAATGAAGGTATTTAAAAAAAAAAGAGTATGAATATATGAACAAATAGGAAAGATGAAAACCACTCAAGGACACAAGCATAGGCAGGACACACGCACACACACACACACACACAGAATCTCTGCACTTTTCATGAATATAGAGCTTGCCAGCCCCCCGGTCAGTTTTACCTTTGTCAGTGGCCATGGTGCTCCGTCACTGAACTTTTCCCCCTGGAACTGTGCCTTGTGCTGATCGCTCTTACCAACCACATGCCTGAACATCGTAGGTGTGACCACTGATACCTGGCTTGCAAAGAAGATGACTCAGTCCTGAGACTCGGGCAGTTACCAGGTATCTAGACTGTACAAACCAGGAGCAGATTAAGAGGGAAGGCGGTGTGGGTATCTGCATTAATGTGTTGATAAGAAAGCTTATGATTCTGTAGAGTAAGTCACGGAGGATATCCACATTTCTACGTTCTTCCCTGAACTTAGAAGTTTCTAACTTCCCTTTTTTAAAAATTAAAGTTCAGACAAGAGCGACTAATCATTCTTCATGAGGGAGGGTGAAGGAAGAACAAAGGGAAGAGAGAATTGACAGGTTTTAGAACCAGAAGACTTTCAACTTTACCTGACCAAGACCCTGTAGACTTACCCTTTCGTGATTATTTACTTATTTCTAACTTCCTCTTATTTTGCTCTTTGCCCCCAGTCCTGTTGGAATGGGGAGGGACACCGATAGATGCAAGATCAGAAGGACTTTAGCCTCTGAGTTGGGTAATTAGTATATAAGTCCTAGGTGATCTCTCCTCCTACGTAAGCTAAGGTTAAGTGTACGGTCCACTCCTGCTGCTTATCCTTCTTGAGAAAGTAAATACTGTGCTCCCATTGCCATTGCTTCCTGTTGCCTGAACCTTGGCTTACGCATCTCTGAGTTTCAGCACACACTTCCAGGATTGAGGTCATTTTCATGACCTAAGGCTCCCTCCCTCTAGGGTCTCAGATCTAGAGCTTCTGAACTTTGAATCTCAAAGACCATCAACCCTATTATACCTAAGCCCTATATATAAGATCTTCCTTAGTTATGAAAGTCCAACTAGAACCTCCACAAGATAAAGTAGTTGCTTTGAGTGGCAGTTAAGAGTTACAAAGAAGAGGGGCACCTGGTGGCTCAATCGGGTGAGTGTCTGACTCCAGCTCAGGTCATGATCTTGTGGTTCATAGGTTCGAGCCCCTGTGTCAGGCACTGGGCTGACAGCTCAGAGCCAGGAGCCTGCTTCAGATTCTGTGTCTCCCTCTCTCTCTATGCCTTCCCTGATCACATTCTGTCTCTTTCTCTCTCAAAAAAAAAATGAATAAACATTTTTAAAAATTAAAAAAAAAGAGTTATGAAGAAGTGGAAGAAGTGCCACATCATAAATGAAGGTCCTTCAGAATCCCAGTGTTTCTTCTTTTTGTTTTTAAACTTACTTTCTTTATTTTTTTGAGAGAGAGAGAGCATGAGCAGGGAAGGGACAGAGAGATTGAGAGGGAGAAAGAATCTCAAGCAAACTCTGCGGTGTCAGTGGACAGCCCAATGCAGGGTTCAGAGTCACAAACCGTGATATCGTGACCTGAGCTGAGTCAGATGCTTAACCAGCTGAGCTACCCAGGGGCTGCAGGAGCCAAGTGTTTAAAAGTTATATGTCTTTCGAGTAGAATAAGAGCCCCCCAGAGATGTCCACATCCTATAACACCTGGAACCTTACAATGTGGTACCTTACAATGGCATAAGGGACTTTCCAGGTGCAATTAAGTTAAGGATCTTGAGGTAAGAAGATTACCTCAGTCTAATCAAGAATACCCTTATGGGAGTGATGCAAAAGAATCAGAGTCAGAGGAGGATGCCTGGGTGGCTCAGTCAACCAAGCGTCAGTCCGACTCTTGTTTTCAGCTCAGCTCATGAACTCACAGGGATGGAGCCCCACAGTTGAGATCTGCACTGGTAGCATGGAGCCTACCTGGGATTCTCTCTCCCTCTCTCTCTGCCTCTCCCCTCCCTCTCCTCTCACACTTTCTCTCTCTCTCAAAAAATAAATACATAAACTTTAAAAAATTTATAAAAAAATAAAAAGAAAATAAAATTTAGACCCGACCTGATTACGGAATGCATCATTTTACGGCAAACTACCCGAAGGCAGAGCTATGCCTTTTTTTCTCCCTTTCAAGGCATTCAATAAATGTCAAACTGAATTGCAATGAATTAAGCTGACAGTGAAATTCCAAACCAAAGTGGCCTGTGAATGAAGGGACAGGCCTTCTCATAAATAAGAGCGCTCGGAACAAGCGGTGTTACACCTCGGTGCGTGACTTATTTCTATATTTGGAACAAGAAGTCCTACCTTGTGCCATTCTGCCCAAATCAGCGCACAAAACCTGACTTACAGGGCACAAGCCTCTTTGTAGACTAATTGAACAGTCGTTTACTGGAAGAGCAGAGAAGAAGGCAGCGGGTGTCCCAAAGCCACGAAGCCAGTTCGTCTCTAGCCTGGGGCATGACGGCCTCAGGAGAAAACTTGATTAACTCAGGAGGGAACAAAGGTGCCCACAGCATCAGAACGACAAGCAGAAGGGCATAGCCACTCTCCTTTTAATAATTTTAAGTACCTTTTACAAATAATATAAATGGGGGCCCCGGAGTGGCTCAGTTAGTGGAGCGGCTGACTGGCTCAGGCCATGATCTTGCAGTTTGTGAGTTCGAGCCCTGCATCGGGCTCTGTACTGACAGCCTGTCAGCGAAGAGCTGTCTTCAGATCCTGTCTCCTCCTCTCTCTGGCCCTTCCTTGCTTGTGCTTTCTCAAAAATAAATGTTTCTAAAAAATAAAATAAATTGGTTTAGGTCAAATGCCTGTTTTAAAATAAAAAATAAATAATAGTAAAATAAGTAAAAATAATATAAGTGTATTAAACACAGAACCCAAATCAAAATCCTTAGTGGAGTAAGGAAAGCCAGCAGTCACACTTCCGTTCAGTGTAGACGCGAATTTAGCAATGCAGCCTCCGGAATTGTGGTCAGTTAGGCTTTTGATACCTTCCTGCAATGAGCCCAAAGAACTCAAGGTTTAAAGAAAGGCTAAGAAAGGAAGGTAGGTCTTCCACAGGCTAATGTCAGGAGAGCAGGAGCCTTTTAGTCAATGTCAAACTCAGTAAACAGGAGCAAAGTCAAGTTTCCAAAGTGGGGTGCATACAGTTAGGGGATGTGAATCTTGAAGCATCCTGGGGGGAGGGACAGGTAGAAGATATTAGAACTTCTACCCTGAAACACTGAGGTAAGAGAAGAAAGCATTAGAACTTCTGATGGTGCAACGGACGAATGGATCAAGAAGATGTGGTTTATCTATATGATGGAATACTACATGGCAATGAGAAAGAATGAGATCTGGCCATGTGTAGCAACATGGATGGACCTTGAGGGTGTTATGCTGAGCGAAATAAGTCAGTCAGAGAAGGACAAATATCATATGTTTGCACGTATAGGAGGATCAGGAGGAACTTAACTGAGGACCATGGGGGAGAAGAAGGGCGGAAATGGTGGGGGAAAGGGAGAGAAGCAAACCATGAGAGATTCTTGAATGCTGAGAAACAGACTGAGGACTGATGGATGTGGGGGGGAGGGGAGAGATGGGCATGGAGGAGGACACTTGTGGGGACGAGCACTGGGTGTTGTATGGAAACCAATTTGACAATAAACTATTTGTAAAAAAAAAAAAGTAAGAAAAAAGAACTTCTGATGGTGTTTATTTTATGTAGGGACACCTGGGTAGCTCAGTCGGTTAAGAGTCTGACTTCGGCTCAGGTCATGATCTGATGGTTTGTGGGTTCGAGCCTCAACTCAGGCTCTGTGCTGACAGCTCAGAGCCTGGAACCTGCTTTGGATTCTGTGTCTCCCTTGCTCTCTACCCCTCCTCTCCTCAAAAATAAACATTTTTTAAAAAAGAACTTGTATTTATTTTATCTAAAAGTAAAACTTTAGGAGCACCTGGGTGGCTCAGTCAGTTAAGTGTCTGACTCTTGGTTTCGGCTCAGGTCATGACCTCATGATTCCTGAGTTCGAGCCCTGCATCGGGCTCTTGGACTGACAGCGTGGAGCCTCCTTGGGATTCTCTCTCTTCCCCTTTCTCTCTCTGCCTCTCCCCTGCCCTTTGTCTCAAAACAAATAAATAAACTTTAAAAATAAATAAGAGTAGGGGCGCCTGGGTGGCTTAGTCGGTTAAGCGTCCGACTTTCGCTTAGGTCATGATCTCGCGGTTCGTGGGTTTGAGCCCCGTGTCGGGCTCTGTGTTGACTGCCAGCTCAGAGCCTGGAGCCTATTTCAGAGTCTGTGTCTCTGAGTCCCTCTCTCTCTGACCCTCCCCTGCTCACGCTGTCTCTCTCTCTCTCCTAGAAATAAATAAAAATATTTTTAAAAAATAAATAAATAAATAAATAAGAGTAAAACCTTAATATGAGTATTTTCAAATCTGCACAATAGAATAATATGATACCTAACATGTGAGTTGTGAATAGTTAAATATTCATATACTGGGGTATATGCTAATATTTTTCACTTGTACGTATTCAAATATACTTAAGCCAAATGTGCTAGATTTGATGCTCTATGAAAAAAATGACCATCTGTTGTTATTTCCCAGGACCTAGTGCAGTAACTGGCATGTAAGAGACATTCACTGACTCTCAGTTCTGGAGGGCAGAGGGCAGAGGGCAGAGGCAGTCATGGCTGGAGGAGCCGGTGGGGAGTCCCCAGCAGGGTGTGGTGGCTGGTGTCAGGCGCTGTTTCCCTCAGGGCCATACGAACATGTCGCTCTATGCCATGTTCTCCTTGGCCAGGTGGCAAACTGCTTCAGCAGCTGCTGGGAGGGGGCCAGACCAACTGGGGACGACATGGCACAGCCACAATGGCCGTGGCCTTCCCCATTAGCCTCAACTACACATGGCTGCACCTGTTGGAGAATGCATTGCCATGTCAAGGTGTTGTGTGACCAGGTACTCAGTGCCCATGGTCATCTGGGTCTTCAACACCAGGGAAAGGATGACGGGTTTTGGCACTTGAAACAGAAATTCTGGAACACATGGAAAAGTGGACTCATGTACTGGCCCTTTGAGCCATTATCAGCCTTGTGCCTGTTCACTGGGAAACAAAGCTCACTAGACTCTGGTTTTCTCCGGGCCACTCTCCTTGACTTTTCCAGGGCAGTGGTGAGGGCACCAGAAGTCAGCGTTCACCTTCCTATGTATAAAGCAGGCCAAGAGACGCACTTGGGTGTCTCAGTTGATAAAGCGTCTGACTCTTGATTTTGGTTCAGGTCACAATCTCATGGTTCTTGTGTTCAAGCCCTACAGAGAGTGGTCAGCACAGAGCCTTCTTGGTATTCTCTGTCCCCTCTCTGCTCCTCCGCCACTCATGCTCGCTCTCTCTCTCTCACTAATAAAAAACATTAAAAAAATTTTTTTAAAGCAGGCCAAGAGAGTTGAAAGACCCCAGAGAGAGGAGAAGTCGAAGAATTCTGGGGCGCCTGGGTGGCTTAGTCGGTTGGGCGTCCGACTTTCGCTTAGGTCATGATCTTGCGGTTTGTGGGTTCGAGCCCCGCGTTGGGCTCTGTGCTGACTGCCAGCTCAGAGCCTGGAGCCTATTTCAGAGTCTGTATCTCCCTCTCTCTCTAACCCTCCCCTGCTCACGCTGTCTCTCTCTCTCTCTCCTAGAAATAAATAAAATAAAAAAAATAAAAAAAAAGAATTCTGAAAGTGATTGAATTTCTCCCCTTACGTACAGAGGATTGTCTACAGATAATGACTACTTAGGTATGTGCTCGATATTGAAGAATTACTATAACATAGACCCAATTGTTTCTTTTTAATTTTTTTTTTAAAGATTTATTTTTTATTTATTTATTTTTTTTATTTATTTCTAGAGAGAGAGAGTGAGCAGGGGAGGGTCAGAGAGAGAGGGAGTCACAGACTGAAACAGGCTCCAGGCTCTGAGCTGGCAGTCAGCACAGAGCCCGACGCAGGGCTCGAACCCACGAACCATGAGATCATGACCTAAGCGAAAGTCAGACGCTCAACTGACTAAGCCACCCAGGCGCCCCTCTTTTCAATTTTTTTAAAGTTTTAATGTTTTATTCATTTCTCAGAGAGAGACAGCGTGAACAGGGGAGGGTCAGAGAGAGGGAGATACAGAATCTGAAACAGGCTCCAGGCTCTGAGCTGGCTGTCAGAACAGAGCCCGATGTGGGGCTCGAACCCATGGACTGTGAGATTGTGACCTAAGCCAAAGTCAGACACTTAACCGACTGAGCCACCCAGGTGCCCCTCCTTTTTATTTTTTAAAAGATTTTATTTTGGGGGCTCCTGGGTGACTCAGTCGGCTGAGTATCCAACTCTCAATTTCGGCTAAGGTCATGGTCCCAGGATCAGGGATCGAGCCTCCCCTCCAGCTCCACACTGAGCATGGAGCCTGCTTAAGATTCTCTCTCTCCCTCTGTGCCTCCTCTCTGCTTGTTCAGTCTCTTTAAAGTAAAAAATTGGAAAAAAAAAAAAAAAAGATTTTAACTCATCTGTACACCCAAAATGGGGCTCTAATGTACAAGCCCAGGATCAAGAGTTGCACGCTCTTCTGAATCAGCCAGGTGCCCCACACCTGGTTTTTCCTCATTATCAGTGAGAACTTTAAATTTTATTAAAATCTCCATTTTTTTTCATTCTAGTCTGAAAGTATTACTTTTCTACTATTCTCATTTCTCTAATACTTTGGTGAATAACTAACAGTGGTGGGGCATTCTGGGTGGCTTAGTCAGTTGAGTCAGAAGATTCTTGATTTCCGGCTCAGGTCATGATTTCAGGGTTTGTGGGATGGAGCCCTGCCCCGGACTCTGTGCTGACAGCATGGAGTCTACTTAGGATTCTCTGTCTCCCTCTCTTTCTGCTCCTCCCCGTATGCACTTGCTCTCTCGCTCTCTCTCTCTCAAAAAAAAATTTTAATTTTTTAAAATGTTTTATTTATTTCTGAGAGAGAGAGAGAGACAGCATGAGCAGGGGAGGGTCAGAGAGAGAGGGAGACACAGAATCCGAAACAGGCTCCAGGCTCTGAGCTGTCAGCACAAAGCCGGACACAGAGCTCGAATCCACAAACCGTGAGATCACGACCTGAGCCGAAGTTGGACGCTTAACCAATTGAGCCACCCAGGGGCCCCAAAAAATAAATATTTTAAAACATACCACTAACAGTGGCATAATGGCACTTTATAATTATTACTATTTCTATTCTAATATTTTATTTTATTTTAGAGAGAGAGAAGTGTAAAGGGGGAAAGGGGAAGAGAGAGACAGAGAATCTCAAGCAGGCTCCATGCTCCACAGAGCCCAACCTGGGGCTCGACCCATGTACCTGGTATCATGACCTGATCTGATATCAAGAATCAGAGGCTCAACTGATTGAGCCACACAGGCGCCCTTCTAGTCTAATATTTTAATGCCAGCTGATTTAAGGAATCTATTTTGATTGTTCACATTTCCCTTCTAAAATCTCAAGTTATCTCTAAACACCTTTGGATCAGATTACTTTTCTTTTTAATTTTTTTAATGTTTATTTTTGAGAGAGAGAGAGACAGAGTATGAATGAGGGAGGAGCAGAGAGAGAGGGAGACACAGAATGCAAAGCAGTCTCTGGGCTCTGAGCTTTCAGCACAGAACCCAACGTGGGGCTTGAACCCACGAACCATGAGATCTTGACCTGAGCTGAAGTCGTACTCTTAACAAACCGAGCCACTCGGGTGCCCTTCCTTTGTCTTTTTTTTTTTTTTTAAGTTTACTTATTTTGAGAGAGAGACAGAGACAGTGGGGGGAGGGGCAGAGAGAGAGGAAGAGAAACCCAAGCAGGCTCGGCTCTGTCAGAGCGACCGAGCCACCCAGGAGCCCCCTCAAAATGATTTTTTTAAGTAACATTTTTGGCATATGAGATCTGCCAGGGAAAGCTGATGACTTTAAGGAAATGTATGGTTCAGTTTCTCTATCCAGGAAGTATAAACAGTAAGGCCCACTTCAAGAAACAGTGAAATCACGTTTCTAGGTAACACGTAGACTAATGCCTACATTAGACCACCAGTAAATGCCCGTGTCTTATATCTTGTGTCTAACACACTGTCAATTGCATCATGACTCTGTTAGATCATTAGGGCTAAGTGTGTGCATATGTGTGTATTTAAGGATATTATTAATCGTCGTGGATTTTCCAAGAAGACAGATTGTGAACATATTTATAGATCCAAGAGGTCACAGACCAAGTCGCTAGTTTTATTAGAAGATCTACCCTAGGGACCCTCCTGTTTCTATTTCTGACAGCCTACCCACAGCCGCATTCATCCACCACCATGTCCTCATAATGCCGTAAAATGACATTGTCATCATTGTCCTGATAGAGCATGGAAATGGGGGACAGCTTGGTGGGGATACAGGCCGCCTGGGGGACCTCTGGGTCAACTGCACGCATCAGCGCTTGCATGAAAGCGTAATTGGAGCTGTTGAGGGACGTGGTCAGAGAGAAGGGACACTCTCCATGGCAATAGTTTGCCATGAACCCTTTGGGAGCGATAATCCACTTGTGCCAGCCTAGGTCCCGGAAGTTGATGAAGAGCTGGTGACGATGGCAGAGGTTCCTGCAGAAGGCCTGCGGGGCAGGGACGGCTTCCCTCCTTTTTCGGGATGAAGGGTGACACTGCTCAGGGTGGAGAGTCACCACCAGCAGGGAGGCACGAAGGGACCGCCTCAGTCTGGCACAGGTGTCCTGAAGCTGAAAGTTCACCCCGACGTCCCTGTTTCCTTTGACCAGTATCTCCAGCAACAAACCCAAGTTCTTCCAGGGGTTGTTTCTCCAACCCTTCGCCACACGCAGCAGGTTGAAGTGAACGACACCCTGAGGCCATGGTACCGACTGTAACACAAGCATTTTGCCCGGTAGAGGGACGGGCCAGTCCCCCACATGAGGCTCCTCAACCAGGGACAGAGCCAACTCCAGTTCCGGTCCCAGCTTATAGTACGTGGTGGGCCCCAAATCCAGGCCCAGCTGGGCCATTGTTAACTCCTCCTTGTCTGTAATGGAGGACAGGTTAAAGTAGAGGAGCTTCTGGAGACAAGAGGAGGCCTGGGAAGGCTTCTTGGGGTAAAGAAAGCGACCTGGATGGGGACAGAGATGCGAGAGTCACCTTAACATAGTTGACTTCATATCCACCTATGTGATATAAATGGCAAGCATTACACGATACCCACATATACAAAATAAGGGCAGGAAATGATCAGTTAGACTCTAACCCTACCATTGGGAGCATTTGTTTCTCCAGCACCTCATTCACGGCCAGAGGTTCTTACCCTCACATCCTCGGGTCCCCGAGGGGTCCTGGATAGAGTTTAGAAGGTCCATGAACTTGGATGGGAAAAACAGTGATATCTCTATTTCCACGGAACTCTAAATGAAATCGAGCATTTCTTCCAATTATGAACATATGCAACAAATCCCAATATTATCAGGACCTATGACACGGTTACCAGTAAAAATCATAAGTACGTTCATAGATTAAATTGTTGCAAACATCTTTTAATGTTGTTGTTGTTTTTCTGAGAGAGAGAGAGAGAGAGAGAGACAGTGTGAGCAGGGGAAGGTCAGAGAGGGAGACACAGAATCTGAAACAGGCTCAAGGCTCTGAGCTGGCTGTCAGCACAGAGCCCGACGTGGGGGTCGAACCCACAAACTGTGAGATCATGACCTGAGCCAAAGTCGGATGCTTAACTGACTGACCCACCCAGGCGCCCTATCAAACATCTTAAAATAACATTTATGCTCATACTACTTTCTTTTTAAATTTTTTTAAAATTTATTTATCCATTTTGAGAGAGAGAGGGAAAGAACCAGTCGGGGAGGGACAGAGAGAAAAAAAAAGAATCTTAGGCAGTTTCTGTGCTGTCATCACAGAGCCCAATGTTAGGGCTCGATCTCGTGAACCCTGAGATCACTACCTAAAGTCAAGAGTCCGACACTTAACTGATGAGCCACCCAGGAGCCTCCACATTATTCTCAATGTAAGTTAAATATAGTCCCTTCCCTAGATCATTTCATTTATGCATTAATGAAGCATCCATGTTATATTTCTATACATACATTTGGTTTCAAATATTTTTATAAATGTATTTTAATATTTAATTGATTTCTTTGGAAATCCTAAAATATTTTTAGGCATGTAAGTCATTATTCTGAGAAGGGGTCTGTCAGCTTCAACAGAATGGTCAAAAGGGATCCATGGCACAAAAATGTTTAAGAACATCCTAGTTTGTCCGTATTGCTAGCCAAAATCTAACTGACTTCCGAACAAACTTCTATCATGTAGCCAAGACTGACCCTCTCGAAATCCCTTATGTTTCATCCTTAGATGATTCTTTATCTGAAGCCCACAGTTGTCCGCATCAACAATCTCTGGTCTGAGGCCTCTGAACACATCACGTCCCACTTCACTGGAAACTGGAGGGTAGTGTGATTCTCCAGTTTCTCCACGTGGACCCCCCCATCTCTGTGTCTTTTGCAATTGCAGATGTAGATGTACTCTGCCTGTTTTCAAATCTGACTTCTCCACTCAGATTTTTCAAACCTTATCTATTCTTTTAGAGAAAGGCCCAATACTTTTACCTTTTTTTTTTTTTTTTGTCTTCATCTTCAGTTTTTCCCTCTCTGCAAATAACCTCTCTGGCCTAATGCCACCCAATTTTAGGTAGAGTGGCTTCACCCCAAGTAGGTATTTTCTAAGGTCATCAGTTTACAATGGATTTACAAATTCTGTAATTACAAACTACAACAGAAACCCAACATTCTAACCATTCCTCCTTCATTCTCAAGTCTCACTCAAAAAACAACAAAATCACAAAATCGGGGTGCCTGGGTGGACCAGTTGGTTGAGCATCTGACTCTTGAGTTTAGGCTTAGGTCATGATCTAGGGGTCCTGCCCCCTCTCTGGGAATCTGCTTAAGATTCTCTCTCTCTCTCTCTCTCTCTGCCCCTCTCCCCTCACTTTCTCTTACTCTCTCTCTCTGAAACAACAACAACCAAAAATTAAAAAGCATTTGAAATTACCCAGTCTCCTCTTCAAGCCTACAGTATTATTTTTCCCTTTCTTCTCACTGACCATCTTGTTAAAAAGGAGGTCTATATATGCTGTCTCTACCTCTTATCTGATATTTTTCTGTTATTTTCCAACTCTTCTACCCTTATTACTCCACTGAACCACCTTCCTTTTTTTTTTTAATGTTTTATTTTATTTTTTTATTTCTGAGAGAGAGAGACAGCGTGAGCAGGGGAGGGTCAGAGAGAGAGGGAGACACAGAATCCAAAGCAGGCTCCAGGCTCTGAGCCAGCTATCAGCACAGAGCCTGACACGGGGCTCAAATCCACGTGAGATCATGACCTGAGCTGAAGTCGGACGCTTAACCAACTGAGCCACCCAGGCACCCCTGAAACACCTTTCTTAAAGGTTAGCTGTCAAATACAGAGTTGTCTTCACAATACTTACTCTTCTTCACTTGTCTGAAAAGTTGACCTCTCCTGTTTCAGACTAGAATACTAACCTATCAGTCTTCCTTCCTCCTCCTATCACCAAATCAGATTCCTTAAGCATAAAAGAAAATCCAAAAGCCAGAATGGAAAGGATGGATAGATTTGAGAGCATGAAAATTAAGAAAAAAAAATTCTATATTCAAAAGACATCATTAACAAAACTAAACCACAAAGAATAACCAAGAATACTTGTAATATGGGTGAAAATTCATAATTAGATGCTTTTACAAATGATCAAGAGGACATACAAATCATTAAGAAAAAAAGACTCCTCAATAGAAAATGGCCAGGATGTATAAACACGCAATGATTTGAAAAAATAAAAATGAATGATTCATTATCCATTTAAAAATGCATTCTACCTGGGGTGCCTGGGTGCTCAATCGGTTAAGGGTCCAACTTCAACTTAGGTCATGACCTCACGCTTCATGGGTTCAAACCTGGCATCAGGTTCTGTGCTGATGGATGGCTCAGAGCCTGGAGCCTGCTTTGGATTCTATGTGTGTGTTTCTCTCTCTCTGCCCCTCCCCCACTTTCTCTCTCTCTCTCTCTCTCTCTCTCTCTCTCAGAAATAAATATTTTAAAAATTAAAAGATGAGGCACCTGGGTGGCTCAGTAGGTTGAGCGTCCAACTTCGGCGCTCAGGTCATGATCTCATGGTTTGCGGTTTTGAGCCCCACATGGGGCTCTGTGCTGACAGCCAGCTCAGAGCCTGGAGCCTGCTTCAGATTCTAAGTCTCCCTCTCTCTCTGCCCCTCCCCTGCTGCCACTCTGTGTCTCTGTCTCTCAAAAATAAGTAAACATTAAAATAATAATAATAATAAATAATTAATTAAAAGAAAAAGGAAAAGGTATTCCACCTTATGAAAAACATAAAAATCAAAACAGTGAGATCATGTTTTCCTGCCAGTTAAACAAAAATTAAAAGCTAGAAGAGTGTTGTTACTCAACAGCCTCCCAGGGTAGCACACATAAGTACACTGTAATCTACTGTAAGCAGATGAGAATGAACTAAAAATACGCACACCAGGGATAAATCTCACAAATAGAATGTTGTGTGAAAGTAGCCAGACAGAAAAAAGGACACATTTTACATTTCCATTGACACGAAGTTCCGAAACAGGCAAAACTAATACAGAATGTTAGAAGGCAGGAGAAAAGTTGCTCTTGCCGCTCAGTAGGATTAACCAGAAGGGGGCGTGAGGATCCGCTGGGGTGCCGGTCTGTTCTGTTTCTTGATCTGGGTGCTGGTTATTCTGTGAAAATTCAATGATCTCTGCACCTTCTGTACTGCTATACTTCAAAAAGTTTCTATTATATTTCTATAAGAATTGCTGTCAGATTGTGGGAAAATGAGAAATTCTTAGACACTCATGGTAGAGCATAAAATTTGGAGGACATTTGCTATATATAAAAAGTATAAAGGCACATTTATCTGATCCAATAGTTCCCATCTAAGAATTTAACCCAGGGAAATAGAAAAAGCAAATACACACCAAAAATAAAAAGGAATGTAAAGCGTTATTATTCAGATTATATCCATGTTCCTCAGCAGAGTATCAGTTATGGAGATTATAGTATGTCTAGGAATATCAATGGAATATCAAGTAACCATTACAATGAGATCATTGTGACGTTTAGGTCTGATTTGTACGAGATATTCATAATATTTGAGTAATGTATAGTATGACCTCATTTATTTTAAAAATACGAGTTTCTATGATAAATACATGCAAAGAAGAAAAATCTGGAGGAATATATATGTCAACTATTAATGGTGCTTTTCTCTAGATGGAGGTTAGGGAGTGATGATGGGGAGGTCATGACCTTTTCCTGTATCATTTGATAGGATTATGGTCACCATAAAAATCAAAGTTTTTTCCATGGGGGAGGAAGGGAAGTATCATCAGCTGTTTTCTACCCTTTCCATGGAAAACTCTTCGAGCTAGCTTCCCACACCCCATAACCTTCCTCCAAGAATTTTCCCTGAACCCCTACCCTCAAAGCCCCAACTTGTTTACACAATAATACTTAGCATAAAATATGGAAATTATGTTTTCTATTTCCCTACTATGAACTTTTTTTTTTACCTTCTATAAACTATTAAAGGGCAGATTTTTTTTTCTTAAATAGTTTATTGTCAAGTTGGTTTACATATGACACCCAGTGCTCATCCCAACAAGTGCCCTCCCCCATGTCCATCACCCCCCTTCCTCTCTCCCCCACCCTCATCAGCCCTCAGTTTGTTCTCAGCATTCAAGAGTCTCTCATGGTTTGCCTCCCTCCCTCTCCCCAACTATTTTTCCCCTTCTCCCCCATGGTCCTTCATTAGCTTCCTCCTAATCCACCTATACGTGCAAACATATGGTATCTGTCTAAAGGGCAGACTTTATTTTTAATTATCATGGCCATGCAGTTCCCAGCACCTAAGTAGATCTCCAAAAAATGCTTCTTGGACAAATAAGTATTCAAATATTATCTCCAGTTACTATAAAACTAACCAATCAGGGCTCTCAATTCCTCTTCAGATCTGCGCCCCCACCCCCATGAAGGCTACACAGAAATGCAGATTACAACACCCATCTTTGACTTTGAATGAGATTGAATAAGAATTGGGAGAGTGAGGAGCAGGAACTGGGCTGGAGAATCAACTTCTAGCAATTGACCCAGGTAATTTTGGTGAGTGGTCAGTTTGATAATGGCACCCACTCAGATCCTCATACAAAGGGTATGACTATGGCTTATATCATTGCTCTGTACTCACAAATCATTTTTTAGTATGTATTTGTTTTTCAGAGAGAGAGAGCGAGACAGAGGATCTGAAGTGGGCTCTGTGCTGACCGAAGAGAGCCCGATATGGGCTCAAACTGATGAAAGGTGAGATCTTGGCTTGAGCCGAAGTCAGACACTTAACCGACTGGGCCACCCAGGCGTCCCTGTACTCACAAATCAATAGCCTTTTCCACCCAACAAAAATAGTGGGGAGGTATAGAGAAGGGAAGCAAGGGTGCCGGGCAAACTGAACCCCCATATTCATGTCCCCCCTTACTTGCCATATCAAAGGCACCAGAATGCATCAATAGTGAGCAGAAGAGCGAAGCCTGGGCCCTAATTCCAACCCCCACCGACTTTAACTGTAGCACAAAAGTGTTGATTCTGAACAAACCGATTCTGAATCCCCACTTGGTTCACACACTAGCTGTATGATCTTCGATAGCTTCCAGATTATCATCTGTCTGAAACCTAATTTCCTTCCTGTTACAAAGCAGATAAGAATGGCTGCCTTTTCAATATGACGATGTGGTGGGGATTGAAGGAGATACAATATGTAAAACACCAGCACCAGGCCTCCTATAAACCCCTCGGTAATTGGTATTTCCCCTTCTTTTCTTTCTTCACATCACCCGCTGCCTGGCTTTTCTCGAGAAAGCACCCTCATTTCCTTACCTTGATCCAAGAGAAGTCGGAGTATGTTCCCCTGGATACCAAGGTCCTTTATATAGCACAAACCATGGGAATCCCCCGTGGTGGCTGCCGCCTCTCGATCCTGGAAAATTTTCTTCAAGATAGAAGGCACAGGTTGGACCGTCTGGGGTGAAGGCACTTTGTCTAAGCCCAGAAACTGGAGAAAAACCGATTCTTGAAATTGGGACGTCTGGCCCAAAGCCACAGTTAGCAGGAGGCCGACCGCCAGGACCCTCAGGGAAGGAATCATGCTCTCTGAGCTGAGAAAAAGCTGGAGGGTCAGGCTGGAGAGGGCTCGAGCGCCTGACTGCCTAGCAATTCAGATGCTGCTAATTCATCTGATGTAAGATAATCAAGTGTGAATTGCTCTCTTCCCAGCTCCTCGAAGGCAATTGGACGTGAAAGGAAGTAGCATTTTTTTTTTCTCTTCCCTTGCTCTACTCTTCCCCCAAAAACCTTCACAAAAGATTACCAATGCCTAGGCCTAACTACAAAAATCTGAGGCTTGTCAGCAGTAGACAGAATGGAAAGGACACACGCATTTATTCATTTAGCCACCATTTATTAGGCATCTGTTACGGGCAAGGTTCTGAGACAGGTGCTAGGAGAGGAATGAAAAATGCAAAGTCTTGTCACTCACGGTCTATTTAGACAAATCCACAGGTAGATTTCTATTAGACTATATCCACCGCGATGGGGGAAAGCCAAACCAAGAAGAGAGAACTCTGCCCAAGGAAGTTGATCTAATTCTGTTTTCAGCACTAAGAGGGACTGAATTTTATTCATCTACCTTTGCCCTTCCCCCTCCCCCTTCTTTTAAGTTTTTCTTATTTAAGTAATCTCTACACCCAACGTGGGGCTCAAACTCAGGACCACAAGATCAAGGGTTGCATGCTCTTCAGACTAAGCCAGCCAGGTACCCCTAGCTTTGCCCTTCCTGTTAAAAATCAGATGGACTGGGTTAATTCTGATTCTACTACTTTTTACTTACATAAATTGGGTATGCCACTTAACCTTCTGAAACAACCTTCAGTTTTCTCAACTGAAAAAGAAAAACTGACCTTCTAATACACTATATGAATCTGATAAAATGATGTATTTTTAAAATCTTTTTTAAAAATTTCTTTTAGGGGCGCCTGGGTGGCTTAGTCGGTTAAGCGTCCGACTTTCGCTTAGGTCATGATCTTGCGGATCGTGGGTTCGAACCCCGCCTAGGGCTCTGTGCTGACTGCCAGCTCAGAGCCTGGAGCCTGTTTCAGTCTGTGACTCCCTCTCTCTCTGACCCTCCCCTGCTCACGCTGTCTCTCTCTCTCTCTCTCCTAGAAATAAATAAAAACCTTAAAAAAATTATAAAAAAATTAAAAATAAAAATTTCTTTTAGAGAGAGAATGTAAGGGGGAAGAGGGGCAAAGAGAAAGAGAATCTTAAAAAGGCTCTATGCTCCGTGTGCAGCCCGATGAGGGGCTTGATCCCATTATCTTGGGATCATGACATGAGTGGAAATCAAGAGTCAGACGCTCAACTGACTAAGCCAGCCAGGCACCCCAAGATGATGTATTTAAAGTGCTCTGCACAATGCCTGCCAAATGGTAAGCACAAAAAAAAAAAAAAAAAAAAAATGTGTTCACGGAGAACAATTTAAAGTTGAAGTCCTGGGTGGCCCAGTCAGTTAAGCATCTGACTTCAGCTCAGGTCATGATCTCATGATGTGTGGGCTCCAGCCCTCATCAAGCTCTGTGTTGACAGCTCAGAGCCTGGAGCCTGCTTCCGATTCTGTGTCCCTCTCTCACTCTGCCCCTTCCCTGCTCATGGTCTGTCTCTGTCTCTCTCTTTCAAAAATAAACATTAAGGGACACCTGGGTTGAGCATCTGACTTTGGCTCAGGTCATGATCTCACCGTTCCTGAGTTCAAGCCCCATGTTCAGCTCTGTGCTGACAGTTCAGAGCCTGGAGCCTGTTTCAGATTCTGTGTCTCCCTCTCTGTCTCTGCCCCTCCCCAACTTGTGCGCAGGTACACGCTTGCTCTCTCTCTCTCTCAAAGGTAAGCATTAAAAAATGTTAATAATAAACATTAAAATAAATAAACGAATAAGTAAATAAAGTTGAAGTAGACATTTTTCAGTTAAGACAATCACACACTCATGGCTGAAGGAATTACATGTGGAAAGGCACAGAGGTTACTGAGACGTTTAAATATGGCAGCATATACCAATTTCTGGTTTTCTGTTTTGCTGTTTTATCAAACTCTTAGGGTAGATTTTCAAATGCTGTAGAAGACTTAGCTGGTTTATGGCCAAGCTAATTTTCATGCTTTTTAAGAACAGGGACTTTTTTTTTTAATGTATTTTTTTTAATGTTTTATTTATTTCTAGGAGAGAAAGAGAGACAGAGTGAGCAGGGGAGGGTCAGAGAGAGAGGGAGTCACAGACTGAAACAGGCTCCAGGCTCTGAGCTGGCAGTCAGCACAGAGCCCGACGCGGGGCTCGAACCCACGAACCGCGAGATCATGACCTAAGCGAAAGTTGGACGCTTAACTGACTAAGCCACCCAGGCGCCCCAAACAGGGACTTTTTCATCTTATATTATTTTATACCACCTATTCTAAGAACTTGTCCCCTAAAGGAAAAACAAAATGTATTTAATATATTATAATTTCCTATCACCTACAGAATGAAATCAAAACTTTTTAGTCTGGCACTTAAAAACTTTATTGATTTGGCAGCATATCCCTAGCTCCCTCATGTCCTACACCCACCATCAACAGTATCAAAGCACTTGTAAGTATATTGACTTCTTTGTAGCTCTCCTGTGACCTCATTGCATCTGAGCCTCTTTGCACAGACCAAGTTCAAAGGTAACTTCCACTGCAAAGACTTCTTGACTCACCAAAATATATTTAGATGTTTCTTCTTGGGGCACCTGCGTGACTCAGTCAGTTGAGTGGCCAACTGTGGCTCAGGTCATGATCTCACGGTTCCTGAGTTCAAGCCCCGCATTGGGTTCTATGCTGACAGCTCAGAGCCTGGAGCCTGCTTCAGATCCTGTGTCTCCCTCTCTCTTTCTGCCCCTGCCTTACTCATGCTCTGTCTCCCAAAAATAAATAAAAACATTTTAAAAAAATTAGCTGTTTCTTCTTTCTCCCACTTGGCCTTGAGTGGGGGCCTCATTACAGAACTCAACAGAGTGCATTTCTCTGTGTCTGGTTCATGTCCCTCCCAGACAATATCCCTCTTGGGAATCAGAATCATGTGTTTTCACCTAAGTTTCTCCACTGTGTATTTTCCTCTAAGATTCTCCACGGCCCAGGAAAGTGTCTGGCAGGTGGGAGACATTCAGTAGATATCTGTGCAATAAATAAAAGAACAAATGAATTGGTGCTATTTCCAGAGGTCTCTCCCTTCCAGATAACCAAATTTCCTCCATTCCCATCTCTCCTATCTCCTCCTGCTTGCCTCCTAAAAAGTTAAAAGTTAACACTCTGAAATTAATCTATAATCTCCACCTGTTTTCCACAGAAGGGCGCAGGCTGCATTTTGGTTTTCTTTATTTAACTGTTATGTCTTAAGGTCAGAATTGGACACACTAGTTTAAATTCAGTTTCCACCGCTTATTAGTTGTGTGATCAATGACCAAGTCACTCAACTGGAAAGTAAGAATAAAACATTCTTTGCTGAGGGACCGAGGAAATCTTCTGCGATGATGCGTATGTGACGGTTAGGACAATGTGTGCCATGGAAGCACCTGATAAAGTTAATTAGTATATCGAACCCACTAGATGGAGGCCACCCCGCTCACTGGACTGGGGCCCATGTCACAAACCTAAGCCTAAATTAGCCTGCATTTATGGAAACACCTATCAGGGAAATTTAACATACACCAATCACGATCCTCCAACTCAGCTTTAGCTAGCTCAACTTTCCCTGGAAAATAGGACTCGCTAGCCTTCTAAGGAAATCTCCAACTCCTAGCCAATCATGCCCCGTCTTCATATTACCCCTTCTAAGGTTCTATAAACTCCATGTGCCCCACATCCCTTGGGAACAGTGTCCTTTTGCTGTGAAGCACTGTATTTCCCCCAATCTGCGGTTGTTTTCCCTTAAATGTTTTTTACATTAAAAAATATTTTTATTTTCTTTCATTTTTAAGTAGGCTCTATACCTACTGTGAGGCTTGAACTCACTATCCCCAGAACAAGAGTCGCATGCTCTACCGACTGAGCCAGCCAGGCACCTCCATGGTTGCTTTCTCTTAAGTAAAGAACATCAAACTTGTTACTAAATTGTTTTGTCATTTGACATGCTCAACAAAAGTTAGCAGATATTAATTATTGTTATAGTTTTTATTTATTAAAGGGAAGTTTAATCAAGGAAGGAAAATAATTGAGAGTGTGCAATATAGCAATATATATATATTGAGAACAGGGACTTTATATATATTGCTAGAAGAAGCACCAAATCCAGCAGGAGCCAGAAGATCTTAGTTAATCACAGCTCCTCCAAAGATCATGTAATCTTGGTCATTTTACTCCGAGTCATTGTTCTATGCTACCTACCCAGGCATGGAAAATTTTTAAATAAAAAGATTTAAATGGTCTGAGATTTCTTAAAGGTTAATCTACCTGGACCTCACTTTCATTACCTATAAAGTCACAAGGTTGAATTTGGTTGTCTTCAAGGGATCCACACACAAAAACATCCTGATTCTGGATTTCCAGCTCAAATTAGAAATTCAAACATGAAGCAGTGTGGCTAAATAGCACAGAACTCCTTCTGAAGTCATGGACTTAGACTAAAACCCCAGCTCTACCATTCACTGGTTGCAGAGTCCTGGACAAATTGTTTCTCTGGCCTTGGTTTTCTAATCAATCAAATGAAAATGGTATCATTCCAACAGAATTACTGTGATCATGAGCGTAAAATATATTCGGCCTCACTAGTGGGGAAAAAAAAAGGCAGGTTAAAAATTTTTTAGTGTTTTTTTATTTATTTCTGAGAGAGAGAGCAAGAGCAGTGGAGGGTCAGAGAGAGACACACACACACACACAGAATCCAAAACAGGCTCCAGGCTCTGAGCTAGCTGTCAGCACAGAGCCTGATGCGGGGCTCGAACCCACGAACCCCAAGATCATAACCTAAGCCGAAGTTGGACGCTCACCCGACTGAGTCATCCAGGTGCCCCAAAATGTAGGTTAAAGTAATGAAAGGTCTATCAATTAGCAAGAAGAGAAAAGAATAGCAGAGCGCCTGGCTGTTTCAGTTGGTAGAGCATGTGACTCTTGATCTTTGGGTCATGACTTCAAGCCCTGTGTTGCGTATAGAGCTTACTTTAAAAAAGAAAAAGAAAAGGAAAAACAAAGGTCGATAGCTTGTTTAGGTAGAGAAGCAGGGAAACAGAGCATTATATTCAGCTCTGGGGTATAATTTTTTTAATTTGAATCTTGTTTAGTTTGGGAGAGAGCAGGGGAGAGGGACAGAGGGAGAAAGAGAAAGAGAGAATTTTCAGCACTCTCTACACCCACTGCAGAGCCTGACTTGAGACTGGATCCCTTGACTCTGGGACCATGACCTGAGCTGAAATCAAGAGTCAGACACTCACGAGTCAGACACTCACCGGACTGAGCCACCCAGGCGCCCCTGGGCTATAATTTAACAATGCTTATCTGGAGGAACATTTACAATGTATATTAAAAGTTTTGAAACTACTCATAGACTTCCTATGTGAGGTGCTTAAAGTAGTCAAAATCTGGGATGCCTGGGTGGCTCAGTCGGTTAAGCATCTGGCTTTAGCTCAGGTCATGATCTCACATTTGTGGGTTTGAGCCCTGCATTCGCCTCTGAACTGATAGCTAGCTCAAAACCTGGAGCCTGTTTTGGATTCTATGTCTCCTTGTCTCTCTGACTCTCCCCTGCTCATGCTGTCTCTTTCTCTCAGAAATAAACATTTAAAAAATAATTAAAAAGTAAATAAAGTAGTCAAATTCTTAGAGACAGAAAGTAGATTGGTGGTTGTCAAGGATAGGGGGAGAAGAGAATGGGGAAAGGGGAGTTATTGTTTAATGGATACACAGTTTATGGTTTGGGTTTTTTTGCTTTGTTTGTTTCTTTGTTTCTGTTTAGTAATCCCTACACCCAGTATGGGGCCAGAACTCACCACCTGGAGATGAACCAGCCAGATACCACCCCCCTCCCCCCCACCCTTCCCGCCAACCAGAGTTTCTGTTTTGTAAGAAGAAAGAAGTTCTGGAAAGGTGGTGATGGTAGCCCAATGTGAATTTATTTAATGCCACTGAACTGTACATTTTAAGAATTATTAACATGAGGGGCACCTGGGTGACTCAGTTAGTTAAATGTCCAACTCTTGGTTTTGGCTCAGGTCATGATCTCGTGGTTCGTGAGTTCAAGCCCTGAGTTGGGCTCTTCGCTGACAGTGTGGAGCCTGCTTAGGATTCTCTCTCTCCCCCTCTCTCTGCCCTTCCTTGTTTGCTCTCTCTCTCTCAAAATAAAGAAATAAATAATTTAAAAAAGGATTTTTCCAAAAAATGATTAGGATGATAAACTGTGTATATTTTACCACAATTAAAAGAAAGATTCAGGGGCACCTGGTTGGCTCAGTCGATTAAGTTTTGAGACTTTGGCTCAGGTCATGGTCTCATGGTTCATGAGTTGAGCCCTGCATTGGGCTCTGTGCTGACAGCTCAGAGCCTGGAGCTGCTTCAGATTCTGTGTCTCCTTCCGTCTCTGTCCCTCCCCTGCCGGCATTCTGTCTCTTTCAAAAATGAATGAACATTTAAAAAAATTAAAAATGAAATATTTTTAAAAATCTTTATATTTAATATTAAGAAATGGCTTGAATGGCAACTTAAAATTTAAATAAATATTTGTGAACAATTTATCTTCCGGCTAGCAGCTTGTGAATCTTTTTGATTTATCCAAAGCCAAGGAAAATAAAATACTGATGTATGTCCCAATTGCCTTTCTTATCTAAAGCATTACCCTGAATGTCTGGGCCTAAAGCAAGGAAAACAAAAAATAGTCCTCCTTCCCTCCAAGCGTGTATATACATACACGTTTATAGTTGATAAGGATTGGTGGGGTCATTTTTGTTGCCTTGGATAACAATGTTTTGTAAGCCCTGCATTCTTAGATAACAAATTCGTAAATGTGTTCTTGCTTAAGAGGGTCAAAAGACAATAGAAAAGATGTTGTTTTTGACCTTTACCCTTAGGATTAACCTCTTTAACCTCTGTTGAGATTCAGGAGCTCCAAATTTATTCCTGCCTTTTCAAAAATAGTGGCAGAATTTACAAATTTTAAGGGAGGGGGGAAAAGAACAAAAACCAAAACAACCTTGAAACCAAACATACTTACTCTGTGAATACCTGTGATTTAACTATAGCTGAGTGTGAAATATACATGTCCATTGACTTAATAATGACTAAAGGAACGATTATCTAACAATGAATGAATGAATGATTAAACAGATATTATGATGTCTTAATTTTGTTCCAGGCACTGCACAAAATGTTTTTCAAGCTTTGTTTTGACTCATTAACAAATAGTGAAATGGAAAAAAAAAAGTAAAAAAAAAAAAAAAACCCACCAGAAAAGTAGACAATATCAGAGTGCATTATACACTGGCTAATAATTCTTTCCTGACATTTTTAGCTATTAATTATTTTAACTTTTTAATCTTTATTTCTTTTTGAGAGAGACAGAGAGGGACAGAGTAGGATTTGGGGAGGAACAGAGAGAAAGGTAAACACAGAATCTAAAGCAGGCTGCAGGCTCTGAGCTAGCTGTCAGCACAGAGCTGGACACAGGCCTCGAACTCACGAACTGAGAGTTCATGACCTGAGCCAAAGTCAAACACTTAACTGATTGAGCTACCCAGACGCTCCACTACTAATATTTATCTGGATGTGTTACTGGGTATATTTATTTTCTCCTGTTTGGGGGCAGGGCTTTAAATTTATTTATTTTTGTTTATTTATTTTTGAGACAAGGAGAGACAGAGTATGAGTGGGGGAGGGGCAGAGAGAGGGGGAGACACAGGATCTGAAACAGGCTCCAGGCTCTGAGCTGTCAGCACAGAACCCGACACGGGGCTCGAACCCACAACCATGAGATCATGACCTGAGCCGAAGTCGGACACTTAACTGACTGAGCCACCCAGATGCCCCTAAATTTATTTTATTTTTAAAATTTTACATTGTGTATATTTCAACAGTAGGGAAACTTCCAATGCTAGTTGTAGAGTCTCAGGCTCTGGCCGTGGAACCAGCAAAGCTTCCCTGTACCGAGTGTCCGTGGATCACAGGCAGCACAGTGCAAAAGCCACCATACTAATGACATTCGTGAACAACTCCTTGCTTTCATGGAGTTTACATTCTGGTGAGGTGACTGAAAAGGAAACCAACAGTGATGATGAGTGAGTATATGGCATCCTGAGGCAGTAGCATGAAAAGCACTTCACCTAGAAATGAGGCTTCGGGGCTGCTTCCCGGAAGAAATGACATTTCAGTGAGGACTAAAGGAGTGGCTGAGAACATGAATTCTGAAGACGGACTGCCTGGATCCTAACCAGGACTCCAGAGTTATTTCTCCTCTTGACTTTGTGCAAATTACATAGCCTCTATGTCTTAGTTTTCTTAATCTGAAAAAGGAAAAAATAAAGGTACGCCATTTCCCTGAGGAACAAAGGGGCTGAAATCCAGAACATGAGTGGAAGTAGTCTGATTACACACAGAGTAGACACTTGCCTTGAAATGGGGATGGGAAAATTGCATGCCATAATCTCAAGCACTTAATGTCAGGTCCAGTTTCATCAACATCCATGGACCAGCCTCTCTCTTACACCGGGAGGAAAGGATTGATAGGAAACTGGGTCTGGGGTCATTATGACCTTGTCTCTCATTGGCTGTTTTGTAATCCAAGTGAAATATTTCATTTCTTTTAAGCTTGAAAGCCGCATACCACTGTTAAAGTTTTTTATCCACATACATGAAAATCTCTCCAAGATTGAAATCTGGGGGATTATAACATTCATCTCAGTTTTATTTTCCATCTTTGACACTTGCCCTGACATTATCCATACTTTATAGCAATGCTTCACAGGGGCACCTGGGTGACACAGTCGGTTAAGCGTCTGACTCTTGATCTCAGCTCGGTCATGATCTCGTCGTTCTTAGCTCTGCGCTAGTGGCACAGAGCCTGCTTGGGGTTCTGTCTATCCTTCTTTCTGCCCCTTCCTCACTGTGTTCTCTCAAAATAAATAAAAGCATTTTTAAAAAGTTATAGCAATGCTTCACATATATGCTCAGCTTTTGTGTGGGTGGTATAAAAATATGCATAAAGTATAATAAGTATTAATTTCTTTTTTTAATTTTTAAAAATTAAAAAATCTTTTTAGAGAGGAAGAGAGTGCATAATTGAGGGAGAGGGGCAGAGAGAGAGACAGAGAATCTCAAGCAGGCTTTATATCCAGCAGTGGAGCCAGACTCAGGGTTTGATCCCACCACCCTGGGATCATGACATGAGTTGAAATCAAGAGTCGAACACTTAAGTGTCTGATTCTTGATTTTGGCTCAGGTCATGATCTCAGGGTTCCTGGGTTCAAGCCTCAAGTTAGGCTCGGCGCTCGGCACAGAGCCTGCATGGGATTCTGTCTTTCTCTCTCTATGCCCCTCCCCTGCTCATGTTTTTTCTCTCTCTCTCTCAAAATAAACATAAAAGAAAAAAAAAGAGTCCAACATCTAGCTGACTGAGCCACCCACCCAGGCGCCCGTCATCACAATTTATGGACGTTAGAATTCTACACTTTTTGCATTCTCTGATTCCTCGTGTTTCTTCTTGCAGCCAATAAATAAAATGGAACACAGTCGAATTGAAATCAGAAAAGTTTTTTTTTTTAATTTTTTTTAATGTTTTTTATTTATTTCTAGGAGAGAGAGAGAGAGACAGCGTGAGCAGGGGAGGGTCAGAGAGAGAGGGAGTCACAGACTGAAACAGGCTCCAGGCTCTGAGCTGGCAGTCAGCACAGAGCCTGACACGGGGCTCGAACCCACGAACCGCGAGATCATGACCTAAGCGAAAGTCGGACGCTTAACCGACTAAGCCACCCAGGCGCCCCTGAAATCAGAAAAGTTTTAAATTGTAGAGCTAGCTTATAAAATGAGGGAAATGACGTGGGAACGACAAAGCCAGAGGGAAAAGACTAGAGGGTCAAGGAAGAACGTACTGCGGGGAGGCTGAAAAGCACTGGTGTCCAATCTTCCCGCCCTGTAGTCCTTCTGGGAGAAGGGATGGAGCTTGGTACCAGGGCTGCGGCTCTCAGCCAGCATCTGAGGACACTGAGGCTGGAGAGAGCAAAGTAAATAAGAACTACTTAGGGTGAACTGTGTCCTCTGAAAGTCCTTTGCCCCCTCCCAAATCAGACACCCTCTTTAACAAGTGAACAGAAGTTCAAGGGGAGACAAAGGAAAGACAAGGAGACTTGGAGTCTGGGTTCCTCTTCTCAAAAAGAGAAGCCAAAGGGGCGTCGGGGTGGTTCAGCCGGCTAAGCTTCTGCTCAGGTCCTGGTCTCACAGGCCTTTGAGTTCCAGTCCCACATCGGGCTCTCTGCGGTCAGTGCAGAGCCAGAGCCTCCTGCAGACGCCGTCTCCCTCTCTCTGCCCCTTCCCCATTCGTGCTCTGACTCAAAGATCAAACAAGCATTTGGGGCGCTTGGGTGGCTCAGTCGGTTAAGTGGCCGACTTAGGCTCAGGTCATGATCTCACAGTTGGTGGGTTCAAGCACCGCATCAGGCTCTGTGCTGACAGCTCAGAGCCTGGAGCCTGCTTCAGATTCTGTGTCTTCCTCTCTCTCTGACCCTCCCCTGCTCACTCTCTCTCTTTCTCTAAGAAATAAATAAAATGTTTTTTAAAAAAGCATTTAAAAATAAATAAATAAAAATTAAAAAGACAAACCAAGGCAGAAAGTTAATGAAACAGGGGCAAAGGCGCAAAGCATTCCTTTGATCTCTGGACGGGGCTTCCAACAGAGAACTAGAAAGTTCCAGCGGGGGCAGCGCCTCACCAGCATTACCCACTGCGCGCTCTGCGGAACCTTACAAAACAGACAAGACAAGTCTTTTCCTGAAATCTCACCTTTTAGCAAACTTGGGAATGCCGACAGTATTTGCTACTCTCTTCTGATGGGCCTGACTAGTTCACCAGTTCCCTGGTTCCAGTACCTTCGTCGCGCAATTCCCTGTCCAGCCTGAGCGCTTGCAGCAGAAAGAACCCTGTCCGGCTCGCGGCTCTCACATTGTAAAGTCATGAACCGGTTCCCACGAAGCTGTTCAATAACTGCTAATAGACGCGTGATCCTGCCCCCCGGAATATTGATTCTTCGTTGTGCAAGTTCAAGAACGAAGGCAGCTCCTGAGAAAGGAAGGCAAACGGGGTGCGGGGAGAGCCCCGGGCAGTTCCGCGCGCAGGCGCGTGGGGCCGCAGCGGCCACGGGTCCCCACCCCGCTCATCGGGCCGCCAGGGCCCGGATCCAAGGCAGATGGCCCCGGACGCGGTGGAAACCTTCTCGCCCCAAGGCGCAGTCGAGAACTGAGTGGGCGCAAAGGGGGGGAACACCTGCGGGGTTGGGACGCTGGGGTGGGGCGCGCGGGTGAGCCAGGAAGGGGTGCGGGTCCGCTTGGAGGCGGGACCGTCCTCACCAGACGCTGTCCGAAGGCTGCGGAGGGAGTTCAGTCGTTGTGTTTGGGAGAATTTCAAAAACAGCAGCCTTCCCCCCCCCCCCGCCTTTTTTTTTTTTTAACATTTTCTGATCAGCTCTTTGGAGGACCCGGTAAATGACCCAGTGGCCTGAAGGTCAAGGGTTTGTCCTGAGGGTGGGAGCATTAGTCAGAACCCCGAGGGCAAAACGTTTATTTGGCCTGGGGCTCTGTTGCCTGGCCCGAAACCAACCTGGCACGTTTTTAAGATGGAGAACCCACCTAAGAAGGAAAAAGTGGGCTCAGCAGATTAAAAAAACAAAATGTAGAGCCAAGATTCCGACATCACCAGTTTACACCCCTACACCCCTAAGGCAGGTTAGAGGGGCGGCTGGGTGGCTCAGTCGGTTAAGCGTCCGACTTCGGCTCAGGTCATGGTCTCACGGTTCGTGGGTTCTTGCCCCACAACGGGCTCTGTGCTGACAGCTCAGAGCCTGGAGGCTGCTTCACATTGTGTGTCTCTCTCTCTCTGCCCCTCCCCTGCTCATGCTCTGTCTCTCAATAATAAAAACATTACAAATTTTTTTATAAAGATGAATTTATGCAGGCAGGCCATGTGGGGCAGTGGCGCGGCAGGTGCTGGCGGGTTTGGGCTGCTGACCCCTGGCGCCTGAAGGAGGGACCAGCGCTTGACCCTGCCTGCCTGACTCCAGGACTGGGGTGCGATGTCCTCTGCGGTGTGTAGCCGAGGGACATCGGTTGCCGGGGGCCTGGAATCACGCACAGCAGACCGGTCTGGCCCCAAGTTTGACATTGATATGCTGGTTTCACTTTTGGGGCTAGAAAATCTAAAAGACGTTTGTGTGGTTAAGGTTCCTCCAGAGGGGAAACATACAGATTCCTTCGTGATGGGTGGTAGAGCTTGCTTGCCTCAGATGCTCACATGCCTCGTCGCCTACCACATCGTGAAAATGTAAAATACCCGACACAGAAGGGAGGGACGATGGTGACTGGCTCTGTGTGGACTTTGGCACTGGGGTGATTCACTGGATGCCTCCAGAAGACAGAAACCTGTGAATTAGAGAAATTAGGGACCCTGCCTTCTTAGGATGACCACTTAGCTCACAGAGCACTTGATTTGAGATGGTACCTTAAGACTTCATTCTTGGGGGGCACCTGGGTGGCTCAGTCGGTTAAGTGTCCCACTTCAGCTCAGGTCATGATCTCACAGCCTGTGGGTTCGAGCCCTGCATCAGGCTCTGTGTTGACAGCTCAGAGCCTGGAGCCTGCTTCGGATTCTGCATCTCCCTCTATCTCTGACCCTCCCCTGCTCATGCTGTCTCTCTCTGTTTCTCAGAAATAAATAAAACATTAAAAAATTTTTAAAAGAAAAAAATCAATGTAAATAAAATGATATGAACTGCTTTAGTAAACAAACAAAAAAAACCCTATGAATTTATGCATGAGTCTATCAGATTATCTAACTAGTGCCCATTAGATGATCCCTGAGTGACTGGCTTAAGATTCCATTTCTAAGAAAGCCAAACTGTAATTAATTCTTGGTTTGGTGATGTGGGGTTTAGCAAAGGGATTCCATTTGGGGACTGTTAGCTTGTTTTTAACAATGCAATGTTGACATAGTTTAACAATGCAGCTTCCCCTTATAGATTTTCCCTTTGCCTTCCTGTTTTGCTCCGGAAGCGACCCACGACCCACGCTCCTTCCTCTTCTGGTTTGAGGACCTTTACTTAGATTTCTCCTCAGGCAACTGGGTGGCTCAGCCGGTTAAGCCTCTCACTTCAGCTGCAGGCAGAGAGCCTGCTTCGGGTCCTCTGTGACCCCCTCCCCGCACCCCCCCATCTCTCCCCAGCTTGCACGCTCTCTCTCTCAAGAATATACATTTAAAAAATTATATTCCCCCTTCGATGGCTGGAAATTAACACAAGAATCTGATATTTCCTCTTATCAAGAAGGGGGGGAGGGAAGGGGGTTACTTGGCCAATCTGTCTTGTAATTTTCTTCCCTGGTCTTGCGTGAATACTCCAGTTCAAGGTCAACTTCTGTGGTGAGTGCATGGAGCTCTAGCCACAGCTTGAAGTTTCCTCCTAGATCTCTGAGTCTGAAAATAAAGGTGACATTTAGGTCTTCCAGATGGCTTTAAGTGGATCTGAAAAGAAATTCAGATCAATTAGAGCCAGACTTCCAGTAAAATGGTAGGTGGAAGTCACCTGGAAAGTCCATGCTCACCTCCTTTGAGTTTATCAGCTGAACCTATCTAGCTGTCCATTTAAACATGAATGAACCCTCACTGAGAGACTTAGGTGGGTGGTGGGCGGGTGCTGAAATTGAATTAGACCTGATGTGCTTCCATTTCAGTTCTTTCACACAGACTACAGCGTCTCCAATTTTATTGGAAATTTTTAAAAGCCTATCTTTTCTGGTTGGGTCTCTTCAAGATTGTGTAAAAATCTCCCTGCTTTGCAAGCGACGCCTGAGTGTCCTAGGACAGAAGGACGAGTAGTGGCCGTCTTCCCCACACACAGAAGTTTGAGCTCATTGGGACTGTTTCCTTAAAGGTTTTCCTGTCAACCACTTTGTCCACCTGCCGTGTCCCTCCTACTGTGTCTACTACTGAGAGTATCCGAGACCATGAAGAAACCAGCACAAAGCACGAAGGTACTAGAAGAGGGCATCATGTGCAGCTAGTACATAAGCTCTTGAGTTCTGAGGCACAAAATAATGATTATACTCAATAATACTGTATTATAAAGGTCAAAGTTGCTAAGAGACTAGATCTTTTTTTTAATGTTTATTTATTTTTGAGAGCGAGGGAGCAGGGAAGGAGGAGAGAGAGAGGGAGACACAGAATCCAAAGCAGGCTCCAGGCTCCAAGCTGCCAGCAGAGCCCAACACGGAACTTGAACTCACGAACCACAAGATCATGACCTGAGCTAGTCAGAAGCTTAACCGACTGAGTCACCCAGGCACCCAATTTGTCTCATTTCATTTTTTTTT